>NC_135434.1:19392288-19701312 GCF_051991255.1 Vanacampus margaritifer
ACAAAGTAAACTTCCTTGAAACACAAAGACACCATAAATACAATCATGGTGAACATTATATATTTTTTAAATCAACGTGACGAAAAGGATTTTGCCAAAAGTGAGGCTTGAACCCACTTGTAAACTGCACCGGTATGAAAGCTGCGTGTTTTATCGCTACGCTACAAATGCCGTACTGTCTTGTAAGGATTCCTAGTAGTGCGTGCGTTTGCACAGTGCCAGATGACACTCGTTTTCTCTGCTCTCCAACTATCTCACTAAATTAAATGGCTAACACTACTAGTAAAACTGCAATAGCTCTATCCAAACAATGAGCTGGCTCTGACGCTTCAAAAAAATATATATAATAAAAACGCACAATGGAGTGAATGGAGCTGCTGCTTGAGGGGTTCAAGCCTCGCGGAACAATCGGAAGCATTTCCCGAAGCAGTCACGTGGTACAACAGCCAAGTGAGGCTTTCATCATTTTTTGCTCCTCTAAATGAAGCAAGCTTCGATACACACTTCGGGCATACGCCCACTACATTACTCAATACAAGCCTCAAAGCACCGGCATGTCTCGTAACATCACTAATACATACCAATGAAAGTACATTACTTTAAATATTTTGGTTAATGGATTGCATTGAAAAACCCAAAACATTAGATAGCGGAATCATACTAATAGATGGCAGAACATGAAACTTGAAAATGGTTTCTGAACTCGAGTTATACCATCAAGAGGTCTTGTCTTCTTGTGCAAACATGCAATGTTAGTATTTGTTGTCAATAAATCCACAGTACTTTGAGGGCAGTAAGCTAATAACCACAAAACCAACATTGTTCCATTAACATTTTGTTGTGTGCAGCTGAAGCAGCTGATGATTGTGGGTGTGGATTGCTACCATGACACTGCTACTGGGAAAAGGTCCATTGGTGCTTTGGTGGCCAGCCTCAATCAGAACATGAGCAGGTTTGGGAATAGACCGAGGACAATGTATGGCTGTAACTGCTACAATGTGTTACTTTTTTTTTTTGTCAAGATGGTACTCAAAGGTCAAACTGCAAAGCAGAGGTCAGGAAATTATGGATGGACTGAAGATGGCCTTTGCTGGCAAGTTCAAAATTCTAATATTTTACCTTATGCAAAATCATATAATGGTTAGTGCTACTATTAGTAAAACATTTCTTTGCAGGTGCGCTCAAAGACTACTACAAATTCAACAAATGCTTGCCATCCCGCATCATTGTGTACCGTGATGGAGTGGGGGACGGACAGCTGCACACTGTGGTCAACTATGAGGTGGCACAGATCATCGACTCCATTAAGTCTATGGGCCAAGACTACATGTGTGTGCTCCTTCAGGTGACCCTTGAGTGAACATGACATTTTTTAAACTTTTTTTTTTAACTCAATTTGGCCAGGCCCAAGCTGAGCGTGGTTGTGGTGAAAAAGCGCATCACCTGCAGGTTCTTTGAGCACAGCAGTGGGAAGATCCTCAACCCACCACCAGGGACAGTCGTCGACACTGAGGTCACCCGTCCCGAGTGGTACACTAAAGTCTTTTTTCCACATTCAAAATCTTAAATGTTTTCTTTGGAAGGACAAGAATGATTTTGACCTTTATTTGCCAGGTATGACTTCTACATTGTGAGCCAGGCAGTCCACCTTGGAAGTGTCTCCCCTACTCACTACAATGTTGTGTATGACACCAGTGGACTGAAGCCTGACCATATGCAGCGGCTCACATACAAGCTGTGCCACATGTACTACAACTGGCAGGCAAGTCACCTTATTCTTTAGATTTAAGACTTCATTCTTGACCCCTCAACAACAAATACAAACAATTACAATGAAATTGGGACGTGGATTAAAAACAAAATACATCCATCCATTTTCTAAACACGCTCATCCTCACAATGATTTTCAAATCCTTTTCAACCTTTATGGAATTGAATTCATTACAGGGCGAAGATATGTATCAAATTATCGATGAATTGCATAAAACATTTTAAGTTAAAAGGTCTCTAAAAGATTAATCCATTATCAAAAATGTGATCATCAATTATCCAAGCAGAAAAATTCCTCACCTTTCTGCGAAATTTGCCGTTTTGAAACCAAAATAGGTCACCTACGCGAATTGTGTAGATCCAATGGAATTTTTTTTGGGAGGGGGGGGGGGGCTGACGAGATTCAGACGAGATTCAGACGAGATTCAGTGTATCAGTGAACTCCGGGTGGGATACCGAATACGGCAGCGATTCATGTTAAATAAGACAGTGACGTGTTTCGAAGCACGTCTTAAGTTGGGAAAGAGTGTGGACTTCTTGGTGCTGAGGCCGAGCGGCAGCTATATTGTAGAATTTTAGAACGATACTTACCACTTACTTATACCATATTTATAATTTCATGTGTAGTTAAATCTTGTGGCCAACATTTAGCAGTAGCAAGCATTACGTACCGCGTCGGATAATTACACATTAAAATCCCAATTATTTTCATTGTCGTTCAAGTCCTCTTCTGTCATTTTTTGCAAGATTTTACCCCGCAAGTTGGGTTCGAATTCATCGTGCTGTGTGGCAGGCACGTTCTTGAAAATGTGTTTAAACTGCACAAGGAACCAAAATAACACTAATTCCATTATTTATCTTCTGTTCTTTTATTACTGCTTAACTTTGTTCTTTATGTTGTTCATTGTTAAGAACTTTGCTTCTCATTTTGTAATTTGTAATATTAATATATTTTGGTATTATTAACACTTTATTAATACTATATCTTAGTTTTTATTTTATTTTTTTACTCCATCTTCTCTGGCTCGTGTTTTAAATTCATGATGTTTTATTATTTGTCAGATTTTATTTAATTAAAAATAGCGGTTAAAGTTGAATGATCTTTTATAGAATTATTATTTTATTGTTAAATAAATTCACATTTATTACCACAAACAGAACAAAAGGACAAATCTGTTCAGTACCGGTATTGATACCCCAATACTGATTGGAACCAAACCATTTCAAATGTGAAAGGTTCCCATCCCTACTTGAACATGCTGTTTTTTCAACATCCATCCATGGTCCAATAAATGTGGCAAAGATGTTTGCATTTTCGCAAACTGTTTTTCTTGACCCCGTAAAATTTTAAACATTAAAAAAAAACATTTTCTTTATTATCTGCTTTATCTGTATGACGGCAAATTGGTCGACGATTGCCGATAATTATTGGCCACCGATATCGCGCATCCCTACTCCAAGTGCTTCTCTCCTTTTTTACCTCTGACCCTGTTTTCATGCCTGATTGTCGATTAATCATTGAATCTCTTTGTCTGCCATTTTCTGTCTTATGGATGTTTAATATGCTGCTTGCAGGAAAGTACCATTTGTTTTCAAAGTTTAATATTAATGAAATTGGGGTGGGACTTAATACGTTTTTCTTCCTCCCACATCTTTTCAGGCTAGGTTTAGTTGAGTATTGTCTGGAGAAATTATTGATTTTGATCGCTGGCTCATCACTTTGTCTGACACTCTTTACCTCCGGCATGTTCCTAACAAACAAACTCCTTCTTCACGATTCCTTCTCCATTTCTCTTCCTGTCGATACCATGATAGAATAACTTGAACCCTGCTCCTAAACTTCTAGCCTTGCTCCCTTTCCACCTAGTCTCCTGAACACACAGTATGTCCACCTCCCTCTGCATCATGTCAACCAGCTCTTTTCCTGTCATAGTTCCAACATTCAAAGTCCCTACTCTCAGTCCCAGACTCTTGGTGTTCCTCTTCCTATGAACACACCTTCCTCCTCTCCTTTTTCGACCAACTTTAGTCCAGTTTCCACCGGCACCCTGTAGGTCAACAGCACCGATGGCGGTCGTTGTTAACCCGGGCCTCGACCGATCCAGTATGGAAGTCATATATTTGATTTGCATGTTTGATTTGGCCAAAGGTTTACGTCAAATGCCCTTCCTGACACAACCCTATGTATTTATCCGGGCTTGGGACCAGCACAAGAAGACACTGGCATTAATATATATATAGTATTAATATATAATATTAAAATATTTTCCTGAAATGTTGTGCTCACAGTCCTACCTCAACCCCCCTGATACATAGCAGTAGTTTCCATCATGAAAGAAGCATACCACTTGGCTTTTTGTGAGATTTCCTCATGAACTCTTTTTTTGTTTTTAGGGGATCATCGCAGTCCCTGCGCCTTGCCAGTATGCACACAAGTTGGCCTTCCTTGTGGGTCAAAGCCTCCACAGAGAGCCCAACATGGAGCTGGATGACCTCCTCTTTTATTTGTAGAGGAAGGATGCCCGTTTGGCTGTTTGTTCATACGTTGTGCAAGCTAGTTAATTGCATGACCTTTGTAACCTTGAGGTCTTTTGTCTGAACCGTTGCAAACAGGACCTCTTCCCCCTGAGGTCTTCCAGATTTGTTTTCCCTTTTTTTTTTACATGGGCTATTTTCAAGAAATGTTTGCTGTGTAGAAAAACAAGAGACTAGGATATCTGTCTCAGGCTTTTATTCCCTGAGTGTTTAATTTTGTAAGCACACCTAACTCAGTAGTTTTCATTTTAGAGGTGGATGATCTCTTGAGGAAGGATGCTTGTTCAGCTGATAATTATTTAATGTATGTAAAATGTGGATTGCCTTGCATTGCGTAAGGTATTTTTCTTTTTGAAGAACCTCGAGTGGAGGAGTTTGAACAGATGCTGCAATGGCTGCCATCTTGAAGAGTTTTGTTAATGTTCATTGAAAGCATAAAAAATGGAGAAAAAAGTGTCATTTCTTCTTATTCAATCAAACATGTTAATGTTACAAAATATCAAATTTATTTAGAAAAGATTGCACATGCACCCACACAGTAGTTTGAATCCATCAATATAGGCTGATTATTCATATAATGAAGCGAGCTCACATTGCAAACTAAAAGGTCTTCACACCATGAGACGCTTGCACTGCTTAATTATAAAGTGAATGTACAAAAAAGGCAGTTTGAAAATCAAGTATAAACATTTATAAACAATTTACAAAAGAGCAACAGTCACACAAATGTTTAGAAGCAATGTGGACTAAGCAAACTATTGGGCTGAGTATCATGTAACACAGGTTGACAAATTTCTGAACAAGAAGTGTACACGTTTGTCAGATTGTTTTGCATACGTTTGATCTTTTGGCAGTATTTGTCAGCGTCCCTTTTGATGCATGGGGATGGATTACGGGTTCAATGCTATGATGGTCATTGTGGGGGGCAGCTAAATATGTTGGCTTTCAACTGATCATACATTCACTACACAGTATAAGGAGTGTGGCTATACAGAAATTTACAGTACTCTTATCCTGCATCTCGAGTGTCAGGCTCAAACGTTTCCAATGAAGCGGGTCGAGGGGCTGTAAAGAGGTAGTAGCCTTTTTTCAGTTGGACTTCACTGTCAAGTCAAGCTCCAAAGGGTCATAATACTGCAAGTGCTCATTTTTACTATATATTATGCATATATACTTTTTTTTTTTTTTGGCATTTTAAATTCATCAGCAAAAGGACTCTTGGATGCTTAAATATAAAATCGAATTCTAAAAGGATATTTACCGTAGCCTGGACTTGGAATGCCATAAGAGTTTCTAGACAACACAAAAGAGACATTTGCATGAACCGTGGTCATGCTGTTTGACAAAAAGTAAAAAAATAAATAAAATAAATGATTATAAGGCAAGTATATGTACGTTTGACCCATGAGATGGAAGTGACTAGAGCCCCCTGTTGCTTGGACGGTGTGCTTATTTTGAAAGGGAAATCCAAAGTGGTTGACACGCTACTTGGGAACTGCTTACGAATGCACAGCAAGCAACCGGACCAGTGCCACACAGTCTAAACGAGCGATATACACCCACTTTCCACAAGTAACTTGACAAGGCTTTAATTAATGCCACATGTCCACTCTGTCAAAAATAGGTCATGTTGTCTTATCAACAGCGCCAAGCAACAGTTTCTTCCCTTCGAAGTGCAGTCCTTTTGTCTTTTTGGAGGCGTGCATGTCCATTGGGGCCCTGATAGAACTGCAGGATGTGCGGCTGCACTGTGGGAGAGCCTGCTCTTCTGGGCCGACCCCATTTTTCCCACGGAACCTAATGGGAGACCCGTAGGGGACAGTTGAGGGTGTTAAAAAGCCAGCTGTCGGTCACACCATCAGTGAGCTTAAGTCTAGCTCTAGAAGAAGACTAGAAGCACTCAGAGGCCCTGCAGAATACAAACACTGCTTTCTTGTTTCTGTAAGAAGCTGCCCGCAGTAAAGAACTAACTTCCACAATCAAGACATTCCCCAAATAACGGCAGCTCCTTACACAAATACATTTGCGGTTGGAGACAAGAGGGACGTCGCACATTCACTTGTTAGATACAGTACATGGATCTAGAGAGACTAGTAGTGATACAAGTGGGTGTACAGAGAAATGACTGGTCACGACTCACTTTCTGTAATCATAAGCTAAAAGGCTTCTTCAAGTTGCACTTCAGGAAGACATACAGGGTACAGGACCGAGATACACTGTGGTCTGTGTGAGCTGCTGCGTGGACAAAAGTATCGAGACACCTCTGCATCATTTGAAGCTTCATTTTGCCAAGGCTTTTTGGATGACATTATTCCAAAAGTGTGGGAAATTCAGCTTTAGGGTCACATTTCAGGATGAAACTTAAAAGGCACCTAATGAAACCTCAAACCTTTTAAATGCTCATCGTGCTTGTCATTGCTGTTTGCCAAGACTATTTCTATGAATGTGTGGGACGGCCTACTGTGGGGAGGGGCCATTGAACGCACCTCGAGTCAACTTCCAAACGCGAGTACAGTACTTGATTTCGATTTCGATCTTTTTGCAGAACCTTATTTACGAAGCTGAAAATAAAAACACAGAAGTGTGTTCTTCAAGTCTTTGAATGAAATTTATGGGTGATCAAGCCCCACTATGTGCGTGTCCCCACTTTGCCTCTACAGACAGATTATTATACTGTAGTATTCACATGACATTTAATCACATTTTGAAATCAAAATAATCCTCACAAATCAAACTACACTCTTAATGCTTTTCAATGAGCGGAGCGCTTGTATTCACAGAGACCACCATTTTGACTATTTGTGAAGTTCGGAATTGTCCACGGGAAGGCATTCAACAGTTACATTAATTTTTAACTGTTTTATCGTATGAATCGCTATGAATACTGAGTGATTGACATACACATATGGCACTAATAATTTGCTTGGTGTCTGGACTAACAAAGAAGAAAAAAAAAGATGAGAGAGGTCACGCTAGCAAGAAGTACTGAAACACTAAACAGTTGGACATTTGCATTCAAAAGTATAGAGGTCACATTAAATTAATCTGTAAAGGTTATATTAGTGCATTTCAGGTTTATGAAATTTCACCTGAAAGCTGAGTATCCTGTACTTTTGATGAGTAATTCTACTGTATGCTTTCAACTTTGTGAAAGTTTTAGAAGCGTGAAAATTAATAGCCACAAATGGAAGACCACGTCCATTTTGTTTTCACTCCCTGCAGGTGTGATGGGAAGGTGTCTTGAAACTTTAGGCCTTTCAGTGCGACTTTTTCTCCAGAATTTCAAAATGTTTGAGGGTTTTGTTAATTAATTAGCATTTGTGCCAAAGTATAGTCGAGTTGAGCAGTCTGTAAAGCATCTGAGCACAATTTATAATCCATAACTTTTATAAAGTCCATTTTTGTATTTTTACAAAAGAAAAACGAAAATCTTTGTAATTCAAATTCCTTTTGAGTTTCATGAATGTATTTGCATAGATGTAGGTTTTACTATCTGCTTCCTAACCCCTATTCTGGCGTATGCCACTGTAATGTGAACATATTGTAATTGCCAGGTGCAGTTTTATCTGTAGGGTTGTGACATCTGAGGGATGGGGGCAGTGCAAAATTGCCTTTTAGCTTAGAAGGAGTTACAGCAGGAGACTCATTTGAGGAGACAGACACCGTCATGTACAACACTCGGAGGAGAAACAACTGAAGATACCACACGTCTTGTCTAATGCATTGGCTGGGGTTACTGTCACCTAGCAACGCACGGTCAAAACAGCATGTTGAGATGTTGGGCTAACCCGGGAACAACTCTCACCCTGCCTTGATGGGAAAACGAAGCTTCATGAAGCACTTTTTGACTCCTCTAGATGGCGCTCTTGGTTTAAAAATGCAATGGAAATTGATTACATTTCCACTGCATCTTTAAACCAAGAGCGCCATCTAGAGGAGTAAAAAAATATTGCAAGTGCTTCATGAAGCTTCATGCACCATTAGCGACCGGGCTAGTGACGAACAAATGAAGCTTCGTGAAGTACTTGTGATATTTTTTACTCCTCTAGATGGCACTCTTGGTTTAAAGATGCAGTGGAAATGTAATCAATTTCCATTGCATTTTTAAACCAAGAGTGCCATCTAGAG
Source organism: Vanacampus margaritifer (assembly GCF_051991255.1). NCBI lineage: Eukaryota > Metazoa > Chordata > Actinopteri > Syngnathiformes > Syngnathidae > Vanacampus > Vanacampus margaritifer. The sequence goes on from NC_135434.1 coordinate 19,400,722, forward strand.
GAGTCAAAAAATATTGTAAGTGCTTCACAAAGCACTTGTGATATTTCATATCAAAAGGAATGGCAAATAAGTGTACATGTTGCATACCAGAAACTAAGGGGACCCATGTCATCTGCATTAGACGAGGGGGAGTGTAATCTTGGTATCCTCAGTTGCTCACTTACGTGACGGAAACACAGCCTTTAAGGTGTGAAATGAACACTCTTCTTCTGTTTTGCCAAGCAGGTGAGGAAAAGAAATAACATGGTGATGGAATTTCAATAGTTGACAGAAAAATATGACTGCACCTATTTTTGAAATCATTGCATATTTGTTACATAAAAATAACATTTATCATCCCATTTAAAAAAAAAAAATGTAATGGTGACAGGACTACATTACAAGAAAGCAACCCCCCTCCCACACACACAACAAAAAAAGGCATCCGGAAGCATGTACAAAGGTGTTGTTGTTTTTTTTAAAGAAAATGTTTAAAAAAATCATGCTTGTAAACTTTTAAATCATGCTGGCCTACACACTATGGGGTCATTTTTTAGTACAGCAAAAGTAATCTTATCAAAAAGAAATTTATAACTGCTGTATTTAAGACATAGCAGAGCAATTAACAAAGTTTATACTTTAATTGAAAATGCTTTATAAATTATATATATATATACGACTCACAAAAAGTTAGGGATATATATATATGGCTTTCGGGTGAAATTTCAGGACGAGCCTAAAATGCATTCAGCATACATTTTCCATAAATTTTACCTGAAAGCCAAATATCCCAAACTTTTTGTGAGTAGTGCATATATATATATATATATATATATATATATATACACACATATATATATATATATATATATATACATATATACCTACACACAGTTACAGAGCTTTCGACATAAACAAAAATAGTTCTGCCAAGTAATTAGTCTTAAAAGTTTTTATTGATCATACAACATCTATTTATTTACACCATCGGCTAAAATGTCCTTGCGCTATGATCAATGAGACACGCCCTCGCACACAACAAAAAGGGGGGGGGGGCGGAAGCGGAAGAGTAAACATAATGACTGAGGCCTAGTACTGCGAAGGAGCATGTACCCTTTTGGTCTTTATCCGTGTGGGCGTGTCCTGGGGGTATCGTGATGGTGAGTCCGTGAGAAAAACCTCAACGTCATCAGGCACTTCTTCTAGAAAGTTGGAAGGAACAAGTCCGTTGTGTCCGTTGAGCTCACCCTAAGGAGTACAAGGATGGTGACAATGTTGAAGCCTACAGTTATTTTTATGCTTCTCGTGGTGAAGATGCTTTTTTTTTTTTTTTGCTTATTACAGTGCTGCACTGTAGTAGGCCCGAATAGTTGGCATACGTCACTAGTTAAAAACTAAATTAATTTTGCCACTTGATGTCGACTGAAGACGGCATGACGTGCTAAGGAAAACAGGTAGCGACCAGTCAAGGCTCAGTTTGCTGACCAAACCCAGAAAACAGGTGAGCCCTGATTGGTTGTTACTTATTTCCTTAGTACAGGTGATGGCAGCTTCTGTCGACAGCAAGTGGAAAATGTGTTTTTAATGCATTAATTGTAAAAAAATAAATAAATAAAAAAGTCATCAAGTTAACTCATTCACTGCCATTGAATGCTATAGACGTCAAAAAATCATTTTAACTATTTATTTTAGTTTGATATTTTTTCCACTTTTGTTAACAAGAGTATAAAAACTTATAATTTTTTTATTGTACATTTAGAACAGATATAAAATTTGTGATTAAACATGAGTCATGCGATTAATTACAATAATAAAAAATACTAATCACCTGACGCCCCTAATTTTTAATAACTTCCTTTTTAAATCTTTTTTTTCTTTTAAAAAGAAAACATTATTAAAAATTATCGGCGTCAGGTGATTACATTTTTTTATTGTAATTTATCGCATGACTTCACTAGGATTTTTTTTTTTTTTAAAGAAAACATTATTAAAAATTAGGGGCGTTTGGATTTTTTTTTAACTAATATAAATAGTTAAAATTAATTTATGGCAGTAAATGAGTCAATTCTGGACAAAATATTAACTTCTTACTGCTGAAAATAGTCAAGTATCCCTTGAAGGTGTTTCAAGGTGCGCATTTCCCCAGTAGAGGGTGCTAGTGAGCTGTAGAAGAGGCTTGGCATAAGTTAAAGCTATAAACAATCATCCAAACATTTATGCAATGATGGGGTGGGATTTTTGTGTGTTAATCAACTTTCTGAAATAAAAGAAGAAGGAACGTTCTACTTGAAGCTACCTTGTACCTAGTTTTGTTAGTGGAAAAGGGACATAATTTATACTGGATGAGATTTCTCCTCCGATGCGACCAAATGTGTTTTAATGTGAAACTGTAAGAATTTCTAGATGTTTTACTTTTTTATGTTTGCTACTTACATAATAAAATCCATCTTCATCTATTTCCCCAAAAACTGTGATGACATCCCCAGCACAGAAAGTCAATTCAGCCTGTTAAGAGGAAAAATCAGCACACACGAAACCTATTACACTAATGTCATTACAAACTTTGCAAAACATCACATCTATTTGGGGGGGGAGGGGGTGGGGGGGGGGTGGAAAGTGTGTAAAATGTGTCCTCCAAATTAATGTGAAGCATCATCACATTAATGGACACCAGTGTCAATTGGACTGGGACTACTGAAGAGAGGGTGGCAGCACTTCCGTGGCATCCTCCAAGTAGGACAAACAAGCTAATCAGTCATCGTACACTATGCGGTGTATGTACAGCATGTCGCAGACAGGTTGACACAAAGACCACAGTGAGGAGGGGAGACGCTAGCTCAGGCAGTGTGGAGCGCTTTCTATTAGTAACCGCCTCGGACTCAGAGCTGTGAACGCCACCGTCTCCTTTGGACTCCAACACTTAAGGAAGGAAAACACACACAGAGCAGACAGCGATACATCCTCCTCGCCCTCACTCACCTCGTCATCTAGTCTGTTGCCCTCATACTGTGTCGGTGGGTGGGAGTGCCAATAGAAAGGTGAGAGTAAGTACAAACCAAGGGATGGGGGGGAAAAAACAGTTTTACCTTAATCTTTCTAAAGGCAGATTGACTTGTGAGATTACAGGCTCAATATATAGTTTTCTATACATGTTAACTGTATGTAATATGCAGGCCTGTTCAACAGCTTTTCAATCATGATGTTTAAGTGCAAGTGTTTGGCGAATGTTTCAATACTAATGTCTTTAAAACAGTAAACTTATCATGCCATTGGAAGCTAAACGATGTTGTTTCATAGACAGATGATAATGTGCGGTCAAGACAATGTGGACAGCTTTAAGTGTAAAAAGCAACGTGACAAAATGGCAGTCAGTGTAACCCCACCCTCCCAAAAAAAAACAATAACGCAAAGAAACTGTGTTTTTTTTCTTATGAAGTATAGCTAAAAGTGTTTTTCTCTCTCATTCAGTTAGTTTTAATTAGTTTTTACAGCAAGTTTGTTTTTCAAACATGCCCTGTTTTAGTTTAGTTGTAACTAGTTTTAGTATTAGTTTTAGTTTTTTACTACGTTGTGTTTGTCGAGCGTAAGATAAAACAAAAAAAAAACGACACTGAGAATTCCGTAATAAATAAATAAACTACAATTCTCAAACGGCTGTTTGACCTTCCTTTTTCTGTATGGGCAATTTCTAAATAAATACATTCAAAATGAACCCTCAGTTATGCAGCTCACATATAATATTAAATGAAAAAGAATTAAATTGCTACAATTTTGGTTAGTTTTATAATTATAAGAAGTGATTTTTTAGTTTACATTTCTGCTTTTATTTAACTTAATTTACGATAAAAAAAAAAAAAAAATTGTTTCTTGATTATTTTGTTAGTTTTGTCAACTATAATAACCGTGGTTGGAAGGAATAGCTTTTGGGGAAAAGTTTTGGTGTGACATCGTCTATTTAAAATCCAGTCAAAAAACACTCTCAACATATATCCTTTGGTTTTTGTCTGCTACTCAGACAACCCCTTCTCTGATTGGATGTAAGTCTCACTTAAAAATATCCACCAATAACCACGCCGGAATTCCAAGTCGACGCGTCAAGATTACTGCAACAGTTCAAATGGTGTCATTTGCGCTAAAAATGTAACTTAATGCAAATAGATCGTTATTTATGAGAGGATCGGTGTGTGCAGTAGAAAAGATCGTGTTCTTTAGTCATTAATTGACTTTTTTTCTCACCTGAATTTATTTGTTAAGGTGTTTGAAGTGGTGTTTTTTTTTTGTTAATATATATATATATATATATATATATATAGAGAGAGAATTCCGCAATGCTGTTGGCCTCTTGTCACATTGCTACTGTATATGATGACAGTACCTCGATGTCAATGTTTGGCGAACTCTCTCTTGGGTCGTAGTCATACAGTGCTACCATTCTGCGGGTTGACATCGGATGCTGACGGCCACTCCGTCTGTTCCTCTCTTTGAACAAATCGTTCCAAAAAAAAAAGAGCAGCATGAGACTTACCGTTAGACATGTTTAGTGGGTTGTACATTTGACCACACTATGGGATCTCAATACAGTAAACAAGTCAATAATGCTATCATTTGTGATGCTAGGATCGTTAGTGGTAGGATGTTTAGCAAATTACGACCAAAAAATTGGTCAAAGTGTGCAAAAATACTGGAGGTCATGCATGCAGATGTTCTAACACAGATTTGTATAAACCAATGTCCTCAAGTGATCAACGTTAAACATTTCTTGACAATAATATGTTACATGTGACCTCACTAGTCTAAACATGACATTGTGATTAACATTTACATTTATGTGTTATGAGTTATGAAGCAAAATCCAGCCGTTTTTATCCATCTCAGGGGGCGGCCATTTTGCCACTTGCTGTCGACTGAAGATGATATCACAGTTGCTCACCTGTTTTCTGAAGCTGAGCTGTGATTGGTTGTTACCTGAGTAGACAGCAAGTGCCAAAATTCCAATACGCAATATTAACCAGAATGCCATATTTAGACTAGTGGCCCTGCATAGAACATTTTATTGTCAAAAAAATCGGTTGACTTCCCCTTAAAAGGAAGAAAATAGTCAAAATAAAGAAGAACAGGTAGGAAGCAGAGGACAGGACACAGACCTCGCTTGGACTTTCTGGACCTGCGATTTATTGCGCGTCCATCTTTGAAACGATCACAGTTCACTTCAACAGGAAAGAAGAAAATCAAAATGGGAAAAGTTGAGGGAAAAGAAAAGGAGAAGGGTCAGCAGCACAGAATCAACCAAGAGACAAGATCAGAGTGGCAGTGTATAACGTTTCCTCACCTAACTTGTCCACAGGAGTGTTGAGTGGGAGAAAGCCCTGTTTGAGTAGCTGGCCCATCATGTTACCATCCTCTGTTTGGATTTCAGAGACCATGTTACAAGGAATCAAACCCACTCGGTCTCGGATTTCTGCCCTGTAGAAGCCATCTGTGTCTTTATTCCCAAACACCTAAAGGGAAAAGATAGAGGACGGTGTAGGTAACATAACTGAATGATCGCAGAATCCTTCCCTTTGGAAGAAAACAAAACTTTTATAACTTCAAAATAAGTCAGGAATACTCTGGAATTGAATACATCATTATTATTGCATGTAAACAACTGGTAGGGCCGAATTAGAATTTGGCAGAAAACTTACCATATACTTCCGTGCCTATCTGATGTTTGGCATTTATGAGCGAAACACTCATTAGACAGAAATGACATTTTGTGGATCTTACCTTGATGACCTGACCCTCCTTGAAAGGAAGCTCCTCGTCAGCAGCATCAGGGTTAGGAGACATGGACAGCGGGTCGTAGTCAAATAGGGCCACAAAGACGCGCGTCACCTCGTCCGGCTCCAATTCCTCAAAGTAATCCATGGAGCGGCGTCCCCGCCCGTGCCTACGTCCGCCATAGCTGTCTGAAACAGAGAGGAGGCCTCTGCTGCTACTACCGGCCTTAAACAGCCACACTGGCTGCAGGGGCAATGAGAGCAGAAGATGTCTGTTTGTTAGAGCCGACAGGGGAGGACGTGACATGCGCGTGTGCAAAAAAGAGCCAAATGACATTTGAAAGATTTTATTCTACTCAATCTGAATTTGAGAAGTAACAAACTTGACTCTTTCCTCACACATATGTGCTCGGCTGTGCGCGGGACATCACAGGATACAGAAAGACACGTTAAGCAGCTTTTGGGTGAAGGGAAAACCGAATGATGTGCGATATGAGGACAAAACGAGAAGCAAAGCACGGTTGCTCATTGCTGTTTCACTGCCTTATCTCACAACGGACAAGTCAAAAAGCATGCCTTCCTTGGTTTGGACATAACGAGGAGAGCATTCCTACATCCAATATTGCTGATATCATGCTTGTGTGCCATGTGTGAAAACAACTGGAAGCAAAAGGGCAGCAGACACCCATTCCAGAAACAGAAAACACAATAAATACCCTCATCGGCAAAGGTTGAGTCAAGGCAACTGGAGCATTGTTTGTTTGAATTGTGGCCATGAAAGAAGTGGAAAGAAAAGCAATGGCCTCCTAAAGGTGACCATATTTTGATGACCAAAAAACAGAGGACACTTGGCCTGGCCTCAAGATACTTAAATGATACTCAAAGTTTACTCAAAGATATTTTAACGTATATAAAATAAAACAACAAACATAACTCCCTATTCAAGTCTGACTTGACAAATAAATAAATAATGACATAATGTTGTGAGCTCAATCTTTTTTGCTCCCGCAATGTACTTATTTTTTCTTTCTTTTTTTCCACACCCTCCGGTTTGGTAGCACAGAGCGCAACTAGTGAGCTAAAGTTCTGGAACCAAAACACAGCTCAGCACCTTATATGAACAATCATTGTAAAACGCTGACATACGTTTTTCTTTGAAAGTAGAAGTTAACCTTAACCAGCTTAACCAGTTTGTCACTTTTTTTTTACTCGCGACTGCCACCCCTGGCCCAAAGTGTAACTGCAGCATCTGTGTCAGGCTCATTCATGGTGCGCGTGCGAGTACGTGCATGATCTTAAAGCGACAGTTGACAAACGAAGACATGACTTCACATGAGGTAAGAAAAACTCCGCCCCTCCCCAAAGAAACTGTAAAGGGAAGATAAAAGCTGATAGGTGCAGTCAGAGTAAAACAGTCAGGGCTCTTTGTACTCATCTGGGTATTGGTGGAGCATGCGTGATGTAGAAAAAGCTTTAATGTTTCCTTTTTAAACAACACAATATGTTGGATGTGACCTCACTAATCTAAACATGACATTCTGATTAATATTACATTTCAACGCCTTCTAAAAATAGTCGCCTAAGTCATTTTTTTCAGATTTTTCAGGAAACAAAACAATGACTGGCAATTGCTTTAAGAGGATGATGATTTGTGGAATATGAGTTGTGTAGCAAAATCCAGCCGTTTTTATCCATCTCGAGGGCCGGCCATTTTGCCACTTGCTGTCGACTTAAGATGACATTGCAGTTGCTCAGAGCTCAGGCCAATCACAGCTCACCTGTTTTCTGAAGCTGAGCTGTGATTGGTTGTTGCCTGAGAGTGGCAAAATGGCTGCCTTCTGATATTGATAAAAACTGCTGGATTTTGCTGCTTAACTCAGATTCCACTAACGCAATATTAACCAAAATACCATATTTAGACTAGTGGTGTTGCATAGAACATATTATTGTCAATAATTTTTGGTGGGGTTAAATTCCCCTTTTAAAAAAAAAGTTTTTAATATATAATAATTATAAAAGGCACAGACAAAACCCGCCTTTCTTTTTTACCTAAACCCATCACAAATGACTTGGGAGCAGTCCGCGGTCTACCAGTCGCGGTAATTTTCACGAATTAATACTTTTAAAAAAACAAACTGACAACTGATTCAGGTACCGCTATGTTGACGACACAGATTTGTTTACTGAACAAACCAACTCTGTGGCTATAACGAAGAAATGGTAAGACATTAAAAGGACACTTTGATGTTTTATTAACTATGAAGTGTGGGTTGGAAAGGACTCTAAAGAAAACCTACACATAGCTACAGACCAGTATGCATACAGCTTGTCACCCACTGGATCACAAGCTAGGGGTTATCAGAACACTCGGGAAAATAGCTGAAAGAAATCCCCACAACAGACAATGGAAAACAGAAGAAGCAGACTCACTTCGGGAAAAGAATTAACTGTAAGTATACAAAACTGGGATTTAATTAAATCTGCCAATTGACACCTGACCTTGAAGACAAAAACAGGAGGCGGAATGTGGATCCCATATCATCAGAAATCATCAGAAAAAAAATTATTGTTTTTTGGGATGCCACACTGGGCAACAAAAAACACCCCAGGGAACGCCTGTATAAACAGAGGGACTCCTCACCTCTAATTTAGAAGCGAAGAAGCCTTTTAGATAAAAGTGAAATGTCTTCAACAGACAAAAACAGTCCAGTTTCCTTGATTCAACCTTTGTGGATTACCATAACCTGGATGACTGAGAATCTACACAGACATTAAATAAACCCATAGAAGACATGAACCCTAGAAGTTCTCGATGACGGATATAGGACAGTGAGGGAGGGAGGGATGAACCTGACATTAGTTCTTCATGCTTCTTGTGAATTGTGAAAATTAATGAAAAGCCTTTTGGCTGATGGAAAGAAATGATTTATTGATGTTGACAACTATGATAGTATAAGACTATGCAAGTGATTCTTTCCAAAAATGCATTATAAGTGGCTTGAGACTGTTTCATTATGAATACAGTGGAACTACTAAAGCACCGAAATTGGTATACTGCAATCCAGATTTTGAGCAAACATTTTAAGAAAAATAGGCCTTTGTCGAATTCTCATTTTCAAATAAATCAAGGGTCACTTCACGCGAGAGTTCATTGTATACCTCACAACAGGGCAGCTTATCAATCATTTTACTATTGATAGTGTAACCTAGTTTAACACACTAGCTTGACCATTAATGACTGAAATTATTCCTCTATCTTTAATAAACGACCACAACACTTGATTTCTAATTCCTTTACTATGGAAAAACTTGACCAGCATCTCACAACAGTTTACATTCCACCCTAGAAGTTCCACTGTAAACCAACAAGATTCATGCAAAATTAAGAATCTGGTCCAAAACAAGAGGGGCGGGATTAGAGAATGGGTCAATTAAAGAAAAAAAATACGGTTGTAGCATCAGTTTAGTTCAGCTTGTAAGAGTACAGTTTGGAACAGTTAACCCTGAATATGTCTTGATACCAGCCTTTCACAGTGGCTATACGTATTATGTGAAAACATCGTTGAGAAATCAGTGTATTCAAGATAAGCAAAAACATAACATGACAGCCACACACACAAGTAGTTCCTGCACTGTAGAGCAAGATTCCTTTCAAATTGAGCATGTGCAGAACAAAAACAAATGTTTTGTTCAATGGAGTTACCTCTATTCTGGTTAGAAAAGGGGTAACCCAGTGGTCTTTTTCAGGTTTAAAAAAATCCAAATAAGAGGATATTGGGGTTTTAGTGCATGTTTCAAAACCAGAATATTGACGATATTGGGGTTTTGAAAGGGTGATTGATTGCATGTAAATATAGTGTAACCCAATAATGAACTACACTGTGCAATTTCTAGAGAAATTGTGTGTGAATGCTGAAAGCTGAATGCGAATAAAAGCTGAATGCTAATCTTTGAATGCATGTGGAATGCTTTATTATAAGAATAATGTCAATTGTCATTGAATATAATAAATGTTAAATAACTGGACAATTATTATTCTATGAAATTTAAGTTGTAATAAATTACGGGATTTGAATTCAGGAACTTACCATTCCTTTGCATTATCTACTGGACCATTGTTACCATAGGAAAATCTGTGACATTGTATGTAATTGTATTGAATAATACATGAAAGCTTACATTGAATTTGAACATAAGAATATAGAACAAAATAACACAGAAAATGAATAATGAGAAATGACATAAAATATAATGGATGTTAAATAATTTGACAAAGACTATTATTGAAAATAAAGTCAGGTTCAACCGTGATTTGAACCAGGTTCTCCACAGTGGCAGGCAAGTGCACTAACCACTGACTGTTTGTTGTTGAAAAGCATGGCTCACTGCGTATAAATATTGAAAATTCATAAAAGCCATATCAAGCTAACATTGATGCTGAATGGGGATATTATGTGTTTAATTAGTGAAATCATATTGCATTTCTACTTGTGATAGTTAGTTGATATACATGTATATCACTTAGCATAATGGCCATGGATGTATTTATGTACAGTCAGAGGTGTGATTTGAACCCACAACCTCCTGGTAACTAGACAAGGCACTTTACCAGTTGTGCCACCAAGGAGTATCGAAAAGGTGGAAATGATTATGTATATATGGAAGTGGGCGTGGAAAGTGGGACTTGGAAAAAGTTCAATGTCTGTCTCATTGAGAATGAATAGGGAAAAGTTGATATTAAATTGTGCCAATACTGTAGGTAATGTGGAATCAGAAAATACATTCCAAGATGACGTGAACTTTTGAAGCAAGTTGAAATTCGAACGGTGTAAAAAACAGATGTAAAACAGATTATGTGGGATTACTACAAACCCAATTCCCAAAAAGTTGGGACACTATACAAATTGTGAATAAAAACTGAATGCAATTATGTGGAAGTGCCAAATTTCAATGTTCAGAATAGAACATAGATGACAGGTCAAAAGTTTGTTGTTGATTGGGTTTGTATATTTACTGGACACAAAAGTGAGGAGACGAAAAATCAGAAATAATAAAGTTTAGAAATAACATAAGTGTGTCAGCATTCACACGATTATCAAAAGGATCTAACATAGGGCAGTGCTTCATGACAACTCTGGCTCAACTTCAATGTCTCTAAATCATGTGGTGGAATAGAAATGTGGTATTTTGGTATTAAATGTCCTAATGTATCAAAGCTGAACTAAACTATGAGCTCAGGGGTATTGCAATGCAGGTGATTGGGAGCAGTTGGAAGGTGGATAAAAGGAGTACAGGTGGAAAGTGAAGTTGTCAATCTTTCCCTGTTCCGTCCATTCAGTTATGCTAAGTTAGTTGAGTTAATGAGCCAACTATCCAGGAAAGAACACTGATTTTACGTTCTCTGCCTTTTTCTGGCATTGTCAAGGTGAACTCTTGGTGAGAAGCTGCGCCACATACCATATTGATCCTCTGAGGACAGAGATGACCATATCCTTCGCCGAGCTACACTGCCATAGTAAACATCCTCCTTGACAGGTGAGAGGTTCCCCTCACTCCCCTCACTGTTACTGTCCATGGTGATCTCTACAGAAGACACCAATCACAGCAATATGGTCAGAGATTCTCCACACACAGGCAATCTGATCTATCACACGGCCCACTCAATCATGCTGGATGAAGAAGTTGTCCTAGGGAAGGGCTGGGGAAGTGGAAAACACAAGGCAATAGGGACTCATTTTTGAGCCATGTAAAACAGCAATGCGTTGCACTGTTGCAGTGGCCACTTGTAAACATGTTGCCCTACTGTAAACACAGCTTGGAGGTGTAACTTTTATTTCACGTTTGGCCAGTCCAGCTCATGACGATGTATCTACTGCGAATGCAGACACCCAACATAAAGGGGCCACGAGATGTGAATGCGCTATGGAAGTGATGTACAGCTTGGCTCACATGGGGAAGGGAGACACATGGTATTGATCGCAACAGACATCAGTGGCCCTCTAGGTTGGGATGGGACGTCTCCTCATTTGGTGACCTCACTAACCAATGGAAGGGATGGGCCGTCGCTGAGGGGGGGTGCCGATGTGAACCGGCCTCCGCCCTGTATGGTCCAGACGGTTGGCATTTCCGTGAGATGGCGAGTTTCCAATGAGCTTTAGAATAAGAAAAGACAAACAGTTACAACAATAAGATAACTACATTAGGTATCATTTGAAACAATGAAATAAATAAAAAATCCCACAAGTTTGTCAAAACAACTTAAAAGCCATAAGAGCAAATGATCCACTCCATTTGTCCTTAGGAAGGCTAAATTATAAAAACAAAACAAAAAACTATCAACAAACAAGTAAATCAAATCAACCCCCAACATAGCACCATGGATTGGGGTTAGTAGGGCCACATGTTCAACTAAAGACCATTTGTTTGGTTTGTTTTGTTCTGTGCATGTCAGCTCCATGACAAGAAACAAATGATTCACGAAGGTGTTGCAAAAAATAACTCAAGTTTTGCTTTATCTTGAGCACGGTTACCATGGCAATCAAACAAGTACAACAGTATAACAAAATAGGAATGATGTTTTTTGTTTGTTTTAAATTAAGGTGGGTTAAGGAAAAGTCAACCCAAACATTTTCATTACAATAATATGTTCTACGCAGCCCCACTAGTCTAAACATGATATTCTGATTAGTATTGTGTTTGTGGAATATAAGTGAAGGAGCAAAATCCAACCGTTTGTATCCATTTTAGGGGGCGGTCATTTTGCCATTTGTTGTCGACGGAAAAATGACATCACAGATGCTCAGGGCTCGTAATGGCCGATCACGACTCACCTGTTTTGTGAGTTTGGGCATGTGACATTCACAAACTGAGCCGTGACTGGTTGTTACCTGAGCTATGCTCAACTGTGATGTCATTTTCAGTCAACAGCAAGAGACAAAATGGCCGCCCCAGAGAGTGATAAAAACAGATGGATTTTGCTGCTTAATCCACAAACACAAAATGAATCAGAATGCTGCGGTTAGACTAGTTAAGGCGCATACAACCTATTATTGTAATTTGTAAAGACGTTTTTTGGGGGTTGACTTTCCCTATAAGGTGGATTGATTGATTTATTAACGACAGGAGGACAAGCAATTGAGACATCTATCGGGTGTGTGTATGATGGCATTCTGCAATAAAGTCTGAGCACATGGTTCTGGTGCAAGTCATGAAATATGACTTAAGTTTAGTTTAGCAACTGCTTTCCTTTTAAATGGGACCATTATCCATAAAGACATGACAACTCAAAACTTGTTAAAATGGCCTTTAGGTAAATAAAAGTTTGGCTGTATATTAAAAAAAGAAAAAAAGAAGAACACCCGTCAGTCAGAGAACAAGCAAAGTAACTTACACAAAAGAACATAAAATCAGACCAACCATGATGAAAATGAAACCATCAAATGATTAGAACGGGGATAATCATGACAAAACACAGACGACATTCAGAAAGCAAAAATGGCGGCAGCTTGCTGATTGCAAAGTACAGCAAAAAGTGCGAGTCACACACCAGCGACTGGTCCCAGTGGAGCCTGGACAAAGACTGGGCCCTAGCCTCCCTGTGAGGGCCGTAATAGACTCTGTCCAACTCGTTCAGCATGGCCTCACTCAGGGCCCCCTCCCGGGAGTAGTTCCGTGGCCCAAAGTGTTCCCGGTTTTTAAAGTCACCGGTGTGGATTGACTTTGCAGCGGTCACTGGAATGTCAGCAAACTCCTCCTCTACACTGCACTGGCGCGTCAAAGTTCTCTTACGGCCCATGGCTAGCGCTCTCCTTTCTACCGGACCTTCACAGTGGATGATGCGCATGGGAGCTCCGTGGGTATAGTAACCTTGATGACCCCTGACCAGCGATCCTTCTTCCTCACTTCCGCAGTCCAAACCACTGTCGGGACTCTTGGTGTTCTGGCGGCTGGGTCGGCCCAGGACGCGGTCGTCTGTATGGTAGTAGTAGCGGATGTCGGCGAAGCGAGGCGAAGAGCGCTGGCGCTGCAAATGGCGAAGGTTCCGACTGGAGGTGACACGGTTGTGCTTGTGACCGTCATGGCTGTAGGTCCTCCGGGCAGTGCGCGGCGTTCCCGGCCGTCCGCCTTCCTCAAAGCGCAGGCGCTGGCCCATGTTGTCCACGCCGTCCGTCTCTTCCTCCACCTCCGGGATGCTGTGGAGACGCTTGCTACGGAGCGACTTTTGCTTTACGACCTCTCTCTGGAGGTCCCAGCAGTCTCTTTCCTCGGCAAGGTCCTGACGCTTATAGTACGCCTCCGCGAAGCAAAGTTCCACACGTTTTCACAGTTCAGTGAGTCAGTTCAAAAGGTTCAGTTTAGTGTTTTGGAAGGGGAGTTGACACGTGTTTGAAGGTTTTAACACAGGCAGGAAACAACACAACATGTGAATAGAGTAAATGGGGGGGAAAGACAAAATAAAGACATAATTAGTTATTTGTGGCAGAAAAGCAACTCATGCAGTCTCATTCCGTGAAGAGGAAATTGCATGCTCTGAACAGGAATCTGTAAATAGATGGAGTGAAAGCTTACAAACACAATGTGGACAATGTGTTTTAATAAAAAAAAATAAAAAAAAATACTCATGAGGAATGTGAAATTAAAAAAACAGGTTGGTGGAAAAAAGGGTTTACTTGAGAGGGGTAGAGAATAGAGAAATAAATTGTAATAATAAACCAATGAGAAGTTGAGGGCATAGAAATTCCACTTAAGTGTAGGGTGACCAGACGTCCCGTTTAAACGGGTCTTGGTTTTGAGCCTTGGGTCCAAAGTCCCAGCGGATTTTGTCAGCCCCATTGTTTTGTCCAGCTATTTTTCACATCCAGTCAGCAAGCCAATTGTTTGGGCCACCTGTATGTCAGTCATACAGTTGTTATAGCGATTCATCCGATAAACCAATTAAAAATGAATTTAACTGTTAAATCGCTAGCAAGCGTGTTTGCGTCATACCAGAACTAGAACTATAAGCGTCCATGTCTAAGAATCATAGAAAATGTCATCCTACTAGCCTATTGCTGTGGTTGCCAGTCAGACCCAATGCAAGCTGAACTTCACATTTCCAATGTTACAATGTGGGACCGTTGCGAAGTAAACGGCTTCCAATAGCTGCCGGGACAGAGCAAAAAAGAAATAATGAAAGAATAATGGTGAGAACGTTGATTTGTTTAGAACTGTTGAGCTGTCAACCAAGGTAGCATTCAGCATTAGCTAAATGCTAAATGCTAAACGTCTTTCATCTATAAATGCTTCAAATATCAAAGCATAAGTCGGAATGAAAAAAAAGATTTGTTGGTTTGTTACAATTCTATTATTGTTAATGTTTTATGTCATGTATTGTGCTCTGTAAACACTTTGTGACAGATACAGCTGTTAAAAAGCGCTTTATAAATAAAGATGACTTGACTAAAGTAATAACACAACCAGATTGACCGGCGATTAATTTGTTATAAATAGTTCCTGCTTCCTCGTGATAATTTATTGCCCCCGGTTTTTAATTGTGAAAATCTGGTCACCCTACATAGTATGCACATATTTAGTAACAATATACATTTGTTATGTATACAGCAATTCCACCTGTGTTGTAACAGACAGAATTAGACTAGCTCACCCCAGCCATTGTAATTCCAATTTGTTTAATGTACATGTAAATGGTAATAGCTTTCACTTCACTCGTGTTTTGCTACCTTCAAGGAGCTGAAAATATTTTTGTAAGAAGGGGGAGGTCATCTACAACAGTTAGATACAAGTAAGTGGCAATGACAAAACAATGGTGAAATTTGATTGAAAAGAAACACAAAGTAAATACATAGATGAATAGGTTTCATGAAATTCAAATTATTATGCTACATTTTTGTTCTGAAGTTAGAGCAGTTTTCCTCCTGACAGCATGTAACATGAGATTTTGTGACCATTATGGTTTTACATCCACACAGAACAAATGAAGACAGAATTGTACTGATAAGGATAACCAGTGCCAACAGTCAAAATTAATTATTAAGACATGACAGACATGAGCAGAAGTGAATACAGTATTTACATTTAAGTGCTCACTTAAATGAGATTCCCATGTGCACTTGATATGCCATGACCCTTTGAACTTGTACATTGGTATCAATTCTGCTTATCACCCCAAAATGTCCTAAACTAGTCAAACTCAAAGCACATCGAAAATGCAGCGCAACCCAGAAATGCACATTGTTTTAGTATTCAGCCTCCATGCTATACAGATTATAATATGTACTGTACGCAGCCATTCTCATGAGCTCAGCCTTGCATTAAGCAGAACCGGAGAGGGGAGGGCAGGATGGCTTAATTCAGTTGAATTAAGGCAGTAGCACTCAGCCAGGCAAAGCCACCGCGGGCCTGGTTGTAAAAACCTTGGCAAAGTGCTGCCGACTACCCGCTACCCTTACCCAACCATCCCACAGTCTGTCCTTCACTGTGTCACTACAGACCCGAGGTGTGCTGTTTGTTGTACCTTTAGAGAGTTGTGAGAGTTGATGCTCCTCCTGCGGCCCTCTTCTAATTGCATCTCGGAATAGAGATCTTCCTCGTCCTCCTCCATGATGTCGGACAAGTCGGATCCCCGGCTGCTCTCTGTGTAGTACTCCTCACTGTGGCTGTAGTGGGGGTGGTGATGGTGGTGCTAAGAGGAAATGTAAGAAAAAAGAGCTTTTATTTAAAAAAAAGTCCAGTTGACTCCAGCTAGAAATTACACTTTTCATTTGAGTGCTCAGACCTCTTTAGCAGGAATGATATGCAGGACAGATCCTAGGAACTCAAGTAGCACTTTAGCAATAAAGTGATTGAATAAAACTTAAAAGGTTATGAAAGTGACTTTTGAGTTGCTTCTATGCAGGTAGTTGGCTCTCTGGGATGCCTTCCCACCCATCAAGTTTGAAATGAAATCAAGATCAAGCGAGCAAGCCAATCTTTCACTATCTGCCCATTTATGAAAGTTTGTGTGTGTAAAGATATGTGTTTGAATTAGCCAGCGATGGCTTGGTTCGTCATTTACCATATTTGTGTAGGCGGACACATCACTTGCTCTGGAGGGAGTCTCCACTAGCTGTACTAAAGTCACTATATTTGTTGGTCATTGCTTTTATATATATATATTATTGTGACACCCGTCGTCATGGTAAGCAAAAACTAGGGCTGGGTTTAAACAAATAGAATCATCAATATTGAATCGATTTTCCTTTTCGAGCCCAATATCGATTCAAAAAACCTTGAATCAATTATTTTAATATCTATTTTCCCCATACATCCATAAGAAAATGGAATTTTAAAGGCCTTTTTTTGTATCTTACTGTTTTCTTGAAATTTACTGAAATTGAAATTTCACGTGAATTTAAAAGTATGTTCTTATATTTATTGCACTTTAATGCAATTCAGAGTCTTTTTAAATTATATTTACATTTATTGAATTATGAAAATATTGTCATCTCATCCTTGCTGATGTCTAGTTTGTGTAACACAAAAACAATTTAATTTGGAATTTAATGTTTGTGGAGTTTTTATCATGTCCATGATATTTCAGAAGAATTGATGTTTCCTAATTAATCTGTATTGGATCGAATTAAATTGTATCAAATCGAATCAGGAAAAATCTAATCAAACTGAACTCTTGTGACTCAAATCGAATCGATTGAGGAAATTAGAATCAATACCCGAGCCCTAGCAAAAGCATACTATGAGCACACAGCATACATGAGAGAGAGGGAATTTTAAATAGTGAAACACATGTACTTTCTCATACTACACTTTACATTAAAAGACTTGTAGTATTAATACCTGTCGTCCCAATTCAGAGCCTCTAAGAAATTCATCCACCGAAGCCCCTCTTCTTCTTGCATGAGGAGAATCATAACCGTCCTCCTCCTCATCAGAGTTAAGTGGATGCAGGGCGTTACCCCGCTCGCTGAAGATGTTCCTCTTCTCCACCTGATAAGAGATATCAGATTATGCAGCGTGTCAACTTGTGTGCTTTGCTTTTCAATACGGTTTGAATCATTTTCTTTGTCCTTGTGCCGTCTTACTGATGTAGTTCAAACAATATGTGTATGTTGAAGATGACGGACTTGTCTCATACCCTGTTGCCTTCAGCAAACACTCTCTGGGCAGCTTCCCTGGCCATGGCCTTGGCGATAGTGTTGGGGATGGGGACTCCCTGAGGCTGCGGCAGGATCCTCTGAGGAGAGGGCGAGCGCCGCGTCTGAAAGGGCGGCGGCTCCAAGTTGGGTCCACGCATGGGAGGCAGCGGGGAGGGGGAGCGTTCCCAAGGCGGGCCGGGCCGCATGCTCGCCTCTTTGGTTTCTGGCTCTCTGGCACTTATGAGCGGTTTGGACTTGGGCACGGGCTGGCGCTGGAACTGAGGATTGGCGTGGGGCGGAGGGTGACAGATGGGCTGCGAGTGGGGCGGGGCTCGAGGCAGAGGCTGCACCTGTGGCTGGGGATGAATTGGTGGATATGTGGACGGATAAGGAGGATGAGTTTGGGAGAGAGCCGGGTGGGCCGGCGGGTGGGGTAAAGTGTGCGGCGGCCCGGTAGTTCGATGCGACAGGCGAGGTGAGCCCAATAGATTATGCGGGATGATGGCAACAGGTGAATCCTGGGATTCTCCTTGTGTTGATAACGTCCTTACAATGACCTCCCTGGCCTCCAGGCATTGGATTCTGTTTACCTCCACTGTCACATAGTCTGCTGTTGGGTACAAGACCTCTGCAATCTGAAAAAAATAACCACAGCGTCAACAATTTAGTTGACATTAATGTAAATTTTATCCGCCATTTTTTTATTTAGTCTCAGTTTTAGTCCTGTTTTGAGTATTTTATATTATATTTAGTCAACCTCATCCCATCTTTATTTAGTGGATTTTTAGTCAACTAATGTTAAAATCTAGCATTTCAGTCTTTATTTTAGTCCAAGAAAACAATTTAATTTAGTCATCATTACAAAAACTGTCAACGTTTTAGTCTAGTTTTAGTAAGGACAATCATTTTACCCCTGTATATTTTTTGTCAGCAGATCATGTTAATCATTTCGGCTCCAGAACAATTTCAAATAAAACATAACATCTTTTTTGATGAAAAAAAACTTCACGCGCAAATACAGTAGGCTATTTTAACAAGTAGTATATAGTTTCATGCTATGAGCTATTAAGTTAGCTCACATTAGTTAGCGAATAACATTATGTTCGGATTAACATTATAGTCGGAACGTTATTCGGATTAATGTTACAATATAACTATAATTTACTTTTTATTTTATTTTTTTTAAAAACTTTCACCGTGAACCTCATCTGTCTGTCCCATGTGTTTGTGCATGTTGCATTGGCAAGCTATAGATTTGAAAGTGGGTGTGTCACTGTGTCACATGACATCATATCATTTTTGTCTAATTTTTGTTTATGAACTAAAATGTCCCAAAATTTTAGACAGTTTTTATTAAGTGAAGTACATTTTCGTCTCGTCTTCATTAGTCGATGAAACTGCAGACTGATTTAGTCCCAGTTATTGTTTATTAATGAGGGTTTTAGTCTAGTCTAGTTTTAGTCCGGTGAAAAATGTGCATTGACAAAATTATTTTTTGTTTAGTTTTCATTGACGAAATTAACACTACACTTTTGGATGTAAACTTTTGAATGTACATGCCCAACTGTTCAGTTTCAGTACTTTTTGAAGAACTTGCTTTCTCTGCCAATCTGAAATACAGAATTCACAAAAGAAGTTGGATAACAGTCCTCTTCATCACGCTGCTCATGTTTTCATGCCATTACGAGACCACAACAACAACTTAAAGTTGAACAACAGTACGTCGCCATCAAAAGGCTTCAAACAGGATGTTCTGAGAGAGAAGTGGCCACTGAGCTTGAAGTGTCACGGAGTGTCATTAGCAATAAGATACAGATTCTCCAGGAAAAAAAAAAGCAATAAGATACAGAGAGACTGGAAGAGCCACATAAAAGTAGTTGTGAATTTTGCACGCCAGCTTCTTGTTGGAGAACAGCAAGTTGTGCAAAAAGATCAGGCACATTGAATAGTTGTAAAGTTTACAGTGGAACAAAAAAACACATTTTAAATGATAAACATGCTAACATTATTTCCTTCGCCCACAAGGTGGCAAAAGAGCGCTGCAAAACATTTCACATAGCCACACTCTAACAACATACATCAACCCCCGGTACCTTTTGTCCCTTTGTGCATACAGCATAGCCAATTACACTGGCCCCGTTGGAAGTACCAGACGAAGTCAGTGGCGGGGGCTTCCATTTAACCTGCAGAACCCCGGGCGTCTGACCACACTGGACCTGAACTTCCTGTGGAGGGAGTGGGGGCCCTGGGGACCCAAAACAAGGGGATAGATAAATAGTCTTAAAAGATAGAACTAACTTGTTTAGCCCATTGCCCTGATGAGTTGAACTGATGTGAGATAAAGACATAAGTGGCCACTAGATGGTGCTGTTTTTCTTTTATCAATCTAATCAACCATCCATTGACTACTGAAAAAGGAAAACTGCTCAATATGCCGCTTGGCAGTCAATTACAGGGTACATATAAAGACAGACAACCATTCACACCCACTGACACTGTCACCAAGCGGGGACTGAACCCACATTGCCTACACAGAAGTTAATAAGTGAACCACCGCACCATGAGTGAGTTCTTTCTTTCTAATGTGTCTTATATTTGATACTGAGCCATGAGTGCTGTTAAAATACCATATTTTGCTACATAAATGTTACATATTGATATAATTTCTTCACTATCCTATACTCACAAAACTCCATGAAAGTTTTTCACTGTAATCACAAAAATACCCGAGTTTGTTCCTGACAGCATTGCATTCCATTGCATTGCTTAGCGGATACACGCTAAAATACAAAACAAGTTTTTATGGCAGGAAAATTGTGTAAAACCTTTGACGACAAAAGTAGGAGCTTTATGTATAACATTACGACAGGGTTTAAAAAATCCAGGCGAAAGAATATATTGTCGCTGTCAGACCGACTCCTCACATCAAATTAAAAACAAAACAAAAAAACACCATCTTGCTTGAGTTACCAAAAAGCTCATCACCTGTAATACTTCAGAAAAGCTAATGACTGTGGTTACATCATCTTTCCATCATCCTTTTCTCAAACGTCTTAGGAGACATGAGTGATAGAATAAATGAAACGATGAGCTGACTAAGCTGTGTAATAGGTTTAAAGATTTAACTTACCTTGGTGGTCGTAGTTTGAACTGAAGCATTAAAGTCATCCATTTTTAACAAACGGTTTTTACTCAAATGCATCCGACCTAACTATTTTTGACTAAATTGTGTCAAAAATAATTAAATAAATAAATAAAATGCAGAGTTTCAATCTTGAGGAGACATGTTGCACAATAGAATGCTAATTTAATCCGGCCCGCGGCATGAGTTTCTAAAGTAAAAAAACATTTTTTTTAATGACGGACCAATTAATCAGCCGGCCACAATCAAAACATATACATTTGTAATTTCACAAACAGTCCTCAGATGAGCAATGTAACTTGTACACGGAAACGTCCTGGATATCATTAATTTACACACAACTTAAAGTTACAGTTTGTTTAAAAAAAAAATGAGAAGAAAAATTATAGACCGACATTAACGTGTTAAATACGACACAAATTCAATAACTGGTAACACAAATACATATGACAAGGATAACGTCCTTATGACTTCATTAACTGCGCCACACAATGCATTCTGGGAACAATAATTATGCAGGTATATTTAACATCTCTGGAACTCATATAAGGCAAAGTGTTGCCGCGTTCCATTTGCATTTGTATTATTTTTTGAAACAATATGATTACAGTTGAGCTCCGTAATTTAGGGCTGGCCCACATACAGCGAAAATCTGTGTATAATTGACGGCAAGTGTTTCTAAGTTATATACCATGATTTTACCGGTCTGGCCCACTTGGCAATATATATTTCCTTTATGTGGCCCCTGAGCTAATTTGAGTTTGACATCCGTGCTTTACAATGTTCAGGTTGTGATATTACTGTGACTGGTCAGTGCATATCAACAGTATTGGCAATATTCACAGTACTAAGCTTTAGTTTTTAAAAACACAGTCAGATCAGTAAAGCTGAGACATAAAGTTTTAATTCTGATTTGTGAAAGCTTTAAGAAAAGTGCTGGATGTGAACGGCATTTTTATGCTTGAACATGACGCTGCAGTAAAATGTGCAAAGTATTTCCCCTTTGTGGTTATGCTGTGTAAAAGGAGTTGAAAAGGCCAACTTGACTAGAATTCAGCAATCACAGCCAGATATCAGATTGCTGGTTTAACTATGAGACAAGAGAACACACAGTTATTTTGCATGGAGGAGGAAGCAGCACACAGTGATTAGATGCACTTAGCAGTGCGTGTCTGTATGAAGCTACACCAGTGACAACACATTTCCACCCACAGACAAAACACAGTCTTGAGACCGGCGGCTTATAGCAGCTCTATGATTCTATTTCAACTTGTGATATTTAAATTTCTTGTCAGAACAACAAATAGCTTCCCTGAGAGCACTAAATGAATTATTTTGTGCAGTTACTTTCATGAATCCCATCCGCAGACACTGGATTTATGGCAAGAAACTTGAGGCTGCACTTGGTGACCAATTTTCATTTTCAAAAGTGCCAGTGTTCAAAGGAATCCAGTAACTGAGGAACACACGCCGAGTTTGAAAGTCTCCACAATTTGCCCAGACACTGTCCTCCTTCAACAAAAGTCGTCCACCGCACAGGGAGACCATTTTAACCGCCTCTAATTAAATTGTTCAATGGACGGATAATGTAATGAACTCACAGCAGGTTTTCTCATCAGATGCCAAAAGAAAAAGCCCAGCGTGACGCCTCTTACGATTCCCCCTTCTCTATTCATCATCTTGTCATTTCTGCGCAGTATCCTGATTTTCAATCAATTAAAGCCTGGCCTCCCTCTCCTTCCATATCCAATAACATCCCCCTACAAAAGCATACACATCCCCAAATACGTTCATCTGATTCCTAATTGCCGACTTTCATGTACTTTACAATTTTGAACACCGTGTCCGATGAAACAAATGCAAAAACTATATCCATCAATTTTCTATGCTACTTGTCTTCATTAGGGCCGCAGGTGAGCTTCAGCCTTTCACAGCCCAGGGAAACCCTTGACTGGTCGTCAGCCAATCACAGAGCACTTATAGACACAATTATTTACATTCACATTCACTCACACTGTATGTATAATTAATTAGGGTTTGGTTTATTAAGGATGCTGTGTGCAAAAATGGGCACAAACTTGATTGCGCATACAAACATGTGGAAGTTGTTCTCACTAACTGGGTCTGAATGACAGGCGGATGTTACACCTTTCCCACTCGTGTAAACACTTTTGAAACCCAAAAACATACAGAAACAAAAATATCATATATAATATCATAATATCATATTATCTAGTTAGCAATGCAATGTTGGCTTCTAGAGCCAGACACAAGAAGGTGTCAAGTCATATTAGTAGACAAAACTCCTTCCAACTCTGCATTTTCGTTTTGTGTCATTTCAGCGCACGGTGACTATAGGAGTGATGTGCAACCAAAAGTACTAAAAGTAAATAGTGTGAATGCTGTATGCAAATCACTTCGTAAGTTATTCGGATATAAGTAGACGTATATATGTTATACATTAAAGACCTGTATGTTATATTATGCTATACTATATCATACTTATACGTTATAACTATATGTATACAGTATACAATTATATCATGTATACTATACATGTGTCCAAACTTTTGGCCTGTACTGTACGTAAAAGGCGTTTATGTTATACTATGTTATTCTATAGTACAGTGTTCCCTCGTTTTCTGCTGGGGTTAGGTTGAAAAAAATACGAGCAATGAATGAAATCGGCGAAGTAGTTAGCTTTATGATTTACATTTATTACAAATGTTTTACAGCTCTAAAACCCCTGACCCCATAGTTTTATACACTTTTCTCATCGAGGCATTTACATTTTCTCACATTTCTCTCTTGTTTAAACATTCTCAATGTTCAAACCTTCATAAATTTTATAAAATAAGTACATTACTGTAAATAAAAATGCATATAAAATTGCACAAAAAAAATCTGCGATACAGCGAGGCTGCGAAAAGTGAACCGCGTTATAGCGAGGAAACACTGTATATCATACTTATATGTTATAACTTAAGCATATGTATTAGTATATATGTTATATGTTATAGACCTGTACGTTATACTATACCACACTTTAAAGTTGTAAGTATACATATATGTTATAAGTTAAATACCGGAATGTTATACTATGTTATACTGCATCGTACTTATACGCTGTAAGTATATGTATATATGTTATATGTTAAAGACCTGTACGTATACTATATACTATATCATACTTACACATCATAAATATATGTATATACAATATACGTAAACGGTGTGCATTTTATACTGTTATTCTACAGTATATCATATTTACACACACACACACATATATATATATATATATATATATATATATATATACATATATATATCCATCCATTTTCTAAACCGCTTGTCCTCACTGGTACCTACCCCAGCTGGCTTCAGGCAGTAGGCGGGGTACACCCTGAACTGGTTGCCAGCCAATCGCAGGGCACACAGAGACGAACAACCACCCACACTCACAATCACACCTATGGACAATTTGGAGTGTTCAATTAACCTGCCATGCATGCCTTTGCTGGCCGTGGCTCAGGGTGTAGAGACACACATTGCCTCCACTGCGTCATCCGCACCGCACGCATCCGTGCCCGTCGGCGCGAAGTGCTGTATTGACTATAAAGTGCAATTACACCGCCAGAAAATGCTCAGTTGCTCACCCCGCGTTTGGTGTTTAATGTACCATTCGCCAACATGTCTCTGATGTCTGTAGTGTGGACGCATTTCAATTTATATTGTGCTTTGTTAAAATGCCCGTGTTAAATAAGCTTAAGTATTATATAATAATATTATATTTTTAATATATTATAATAAATGCAATGATAATAAAACATTTACATAATTTTTTTCCAGCGTTTTGGTTTTCGGCCAAGCATTTTTCATTTTCGGCCCCAAAATTTAATTTTGGTGCATCCCTAGTATATACGTTACGCACTAAAGACCTGTATGTTCTACAGTACTATGTATATCATACTAAGCACAGGGTATTTTTTTTTATTCATACCCACTATGCATATGTTATCCCACTGAAGTACAAAAATCCACAGAAAACTCACAAAACTGTGTTAGTAACTAATGAACACTTATTTTGGTGAGCAGAATAGACAGTACGGCTCATGGTGATATAATTTGCAAGCTCACCTGCAGGTTGAGTGCAGAACTCCACAGAGATTTCCCTCTTGTCCCTCTGCTCAGTTGGAAGCTGCCAAGGCACCTGGTGCGTCTGTGCCACAACCTTCACTTTGTAAACCGTCATGGGCTTCAGGTTGAAGAATTGGTATTTATACCCCCCGGCCTTTATCATGTCGTACTCTGCGCCATTGAGGAAGAGCGTGTGACTGTAGTTGCTGTTGCTGGGCATCCAAGAGAGCTCAGCTAAGCCCTGCGTGATGTTGTCCACCCGCAGGTAATACGGCGCCACCACCACGTCTTTCCCCACCAGCATTGTGCACCGCAACTCATCTGACAAGCCGCGCTCAGTAACGCTCTGCACGGAGATCCGGTAGGTATTGGTTGCGAGATTGAGTTTCTCAATAAGGGACTTAGTCCTGCCCCCGTAGGGGACACTCATTCGTATCTCCTTATCCACCAAGACATTGTAGCCACTGATGGGGCCCCAACCGGGAGGAACCACAGGGGGGTCCCAGCCAATGATGATACTCTTGGCCAGTTGTTTTATCAGGTTGATGCGGCGAGGATAAGGCACAATGTTTTCACCGACCTCGTCAATATTGACATCTAAGGTTCCCGTCCCATTGCTGGAGGAGCCCAGGAGGTCCACACCCAGGCTGCTGCTGCTGTTTAGACAGCCGTGTTTACTGTCCGACAGCAGGCTGCTTAAACCTGTAGTGACCCCCCTGCTGCCCAGGCTACTGTGGTTGAGGTTGCCAGGTTCTTTAGCTACTGAGTCCCTGTGTTGAACGGAGGTTGTCTCCTCCTGTATAAAATCCACAAAATTGGAGGGGACGAGCCCCCGTTGGCCATCTAGGAGCTCTCCTAAAATACAAAATGGGAAAGAGATGGTTGGCAATGTGGGTACAATTGAGCTTGTGGAGAATAAACTATATGAGGCACCAGACCTTCATAAAAGCCATCCTCATCCATTGTTCCGTAAACGTAGAGGTACTTTCCTGCCACCAGGGGGAGCTCTGCTTCTGGATGCTCATTTGGCCCATCATAAGGATTGTAACTAGCACAAAATAGGTACATTTCACTCATATGCTTTGACCAGAACAACTGTAAAATTTCACACTAAAACGTTAATTGATTTAAAGTTTAAAAAATGTGAAAAAGAGTGACTGCTATTATACTATTACTGGGCAAGATGACTTGCAAAGTCCAGTTAACAGTAATGTTACATTTACAACGTGCTCCCAGCAGCCACAGGCAATCACATTGCAGGCAACTGTTACTTGGTGGGGGTTGACAATATGACAGGCAGTCTGTGATTATGGATGCCTGGCCAGATTTTTTGAACTGTCTCAAAATGTGTGACAGCAGTCACAATGCGGACGAGAAACCTAGTTGATCATAGTAAAATGGGGTCAATGAAACAAAACGTGACATACACGTACATAACACTGGTGTAAAGTTCTGACGTATATTTTCACTGGTTCTTTTATCTTTAATGCTCACTACTAATAATAGCAACCATGAGGCTGCATATTCTCAGTTGAACTATTTACTGGATGCCAGAAAGATCGAGTACACAGCTGTGGAGCCTTTTCTGCTGGATGCGGAAGAAGTTCTAATCTGTACAAAGCCCATGTGAAAATGTGTGACCTGATGGTCTTAACTGGTTTCAACCAGAAAAGTGGGCCAGAGTGCAGATAGATAGGAGGACGTCATGCCAGGACAGGTCACAGGGAAACCAGCCTAGCTCAGATCACCTGCCTAATCATTAAGACTGGTCTGCATAAAAAAAATAAACAAGGATGGTATCTCTAGATAGAGTTTTAGGTTTTAGGTACTTAACAAATTATACTCAAATATTTAAATTATTAACCTTAAAATTTGTATTGAAAATATTGTTTGTTTTTTGATCAGGAAAGTGATATTAGCATGCATTTCAATTTCATCCATCTGTTTTGGAAATTCAGGGGAAAAAACAAATGCGAATTGTATGACACGTTGATCATCGACGTCTTGTTCTGAGTGGCGCCCCACTGTTGGAAGCCTCCCCCCGCTCTGTTCCTCCAAGTGCAGAACGAGCGCTAGTCCGGCCCGCGCGCCTGCGGGGCACCTCGCGGATGCCAGTGGAAAAACCCGTTCTCCAGCGTGCAGCCCGCTTTGCGGCCGAGGCGGCCACCTCGAAGCCGCCTCTCCAACCACGCGGCTGCCGATGGAGGACGGTATATTCCCAGCACAGCCGAAGTCGTGGCCCCCGGTCTTGAAACTTGGACGGAATTTAAGCACATTACTAACTAACCAGTAGCGGTCGCGGCGAGTGAAGATGGAAAGCGTCGTTTGTTTTTTGTTGTTCCCGGTCCAAGGCGAACATAGTAGCTAATTGCTAATAGGCTATACTTTTGTTCATCTCTTTTTTGACTTGCCTCTAAACTTTGGTGGCGCCATGCTGCTCCCCCTCTGGAATTAGCAGATTAACATATGGCTGGCTACTTGCAATGCAGCTGTGCTGCACGGCGGATGCGCTGCATGGCAATGTATGGTATCAATATAAGTATCGTGATAGCACTTAATGGATCAATACTGAGGATCATGTGAACAAGTATCGCGATATATATATTGTTTGCATCCAAGACTTTCTGGGGTTTAGTTGGAAGCTTAAGGCATATTTTAGTGTGAAAGCATTCTTGTTTTTTCCTGATTTGTGTACCCAAAAATTATTTTCTCGCACTTAACTCTTTCACTGCCAGACGTTTTCAGAAACGGGTTGTCCCCACTGCCAGCCGATTTAAGCATTTTGAGTGATCTTTCAAGGTCCACAGAAAATGTTGTGTTTGGACTATGGAAACACACATACTACCAAATGAAAGATTGGACTCTCAGCTTTCATCAGAAAAAAAAAGTTTGTTTCTACCTTATTCCGTTCTTCAGTAATCAACAATAGAAAATGGTTACTTTCACCGAAATGCTCTCTTTTGAAACAAAAAACGGAGAAAAAGAGCTTTTTGTGAAACTATGTTATTTCATGCACTCTAGTGAATTGTACACTTCTTTTTGTCCATGAATGATGCCACAAACACCTAAATAGTGCTTTACTTCTGTAAAACGCTTTCACCAACAATGAAAAAGTGTTTTTTGATTGCAAAATACGTTTATTTCCATTCAACAGTAACAATTTGACAAAACAATTTCGCAAACTATTTCCAAATGTGTGCAACTGTGGTACTACTTACAATTATGTGGATGTTTCAAATACAGTTTTTCCTTTTGTAACGCTCCCCTGCGTGCAAGGAGACGCCGCTGGACTCGTACAACAGTTTACTTTCACTTTCACATTGGTCCGTTTTGCGTGCAAACGTTACACTTTCTTGATGGCCTTTTTTTCCGGGGAATAAAAAGCAAGTAGCAGACTGTACACACTCCTCCGATGAATATGCATTGGACTCGGGGCACTCTCCGTCGTCCGATCGAACGTCCGCCTGTGCGTGCTCGGTTGCGCTCCGCGTTACGACACCGTAATAGCCGCCGCGTCAGCGGTTCCAATTTCGCCGTCAAGCTCGGATTCACCTTCATCATCATCGAGTATGATCACCGTCGTCATCAATGCACTATTTTAGCGTTGGTCGATGCCTTTCGTCTTGTAAGTGTAGAGCTGCTTGCAAACGCTCGCCATTGCCCGTTCCCTCCTCCATCTAGCTCCATCTAACGTCTTCTACTGCCGCGTCAATGCTTTCCAACCACGGAGTCACCCTCATCTTCATCATCTATGATGATCATCGTCAACAATGTGCTTTTTCAGCGATGCTTTTGGTCTTTGAAAAAAACGTCTCGGGTGTGAGATCCTCGCGACCGGCCGCCATTTTTCCTTTGTCTTCCATTCTCATCTCCTGCTCGACGCTCTAGCTCCGCCTCTACTGACGCCCACCCGATCTTGTCAAAAGAGAGTCATCGCTGCCCTCTAGGGGCCAAAAATAGTCCTTAGGCACAACAGACAGACTTGAAACTTTGACCAGACATGCGGGAGGGTTTCCTCTACCCGTTTCAAAAAAAAAAAAAAAAATCATTGGATGACGTCTTTTGACGTCATTGGCAGTGAAGCGTAGGTTTTTACTTGACGTCTTTAAACGTCAGTGGCAGTGAAAGAGTTAATAATAAAAAAAAAAGTCCAATGGGAGCATATAGAGAAACACTATTGAGATATTCTACATTCGAAACTGCCCTAGAAAATGTTGTTGGCTACTTTGTTTACACAGTTTTATTTATTATTGTTTTTTTTCTCACTTTTATCACCATTATATCATAAGTAACTAACAATACTTGGAGTTGGAGGTGGTTGATAGTATGACGGTAAGCATATGTATTTCCCTGCCATCTTAAAGTCTGTAATGGGGTATAAATCCAGACCCGGAAGGGGAGCTTCATTGGAGTCTGCCGTGATAATAAATATTCTCCAAAGATGCCCGGCGTCCACGTTTCATCTGTCTAGACCCCTTGACAGAATGTCAAACTTCAATCAGAATGTGAGAATGGTGAGGGACCCCATCAGAACGTGACGGTAAACCGGGAGACGAAAAGTAGTGTACCTTTGATACCAAGACTTAAATATGGGGAAAAAATGCCACGTCTCACTACGCTTTGGGAAAACTACTGTGGCCACTGGGAACCTAATGTTAATCTAGCATAAAGTGTTTGTACAGGAATTTATACTATTGTTGATGGCATTAACCCTCCTGTTAGGTTGGTTTCTCAGGAACAGCAATAATGTTCCAGGGGTCAATTTGACCCCTAGGGCTTTAATGATAAAAACGTAGCCCAAATATTTAAAACAAACCGTTTTGAACAAGTTTCATCATAAAATGTCGTTCTTTAAATTGGGTTAATTTAACCGAGGCTATGAATAATGTTCCATAAGCATTTGGATAAACATTAGTAAATATTTTCATTGAAAATATGTCAAAGTGAACCATTTTAATTGATGAGAAGCATCATTGCAAAAAAAATAAAAAATACTCATTTGTAGCTTCAACTTTAAGATGGGTCAATTTGACCCAGGCTATGTTTAATGTTCCAAAAGCATTCCGATAAACATTTAAAATGAATTGAAAATGTGTCAAAGTGAATGATTTTAATTGTTGAGATGTTTCATGCTAATATTTATACTTTTTCAATCTAAAAATGTGTTAATTTGACTCGGGTTATGTTTAACGTTCCAAAAGCATTCCAATAAACATTGTTTATGAATTAACTGTTTCAATAGTACATACATCAAACGTACCCATTCCTTAGTCTGTTCATGTGAGGTTTCATTACAAAAAAAACATTACTGGGTCAATTAGGTATATTCTAAATATTTGTCTCAATGCAGCAAAAAACAGCAACAAAAAGTTTCAAAAGCATGTCAACCATCTTCAATACGTCGAAATTGACCGTTTTTTTTCTCTGTTGGTGCCAAGTTTGATAGAGAAAAGCTAACATTTGTTATTTCACTCGAAAGTGGGTCATTTTGACCCACAACATAACAGGAGGGTTAAGCAATTGGCAAAGCAGAAAACTAGTGTTTGACCATGTAACATTGTATCCAAACAACTCAACTACATCCCTCTCACAAATGTATTCAGAAAATGAAAAAATAACCTTTCTATGACGTCGGTGAAATCTTAGACATTAATGTGCTACAGTACTTATATTGTTTTCTTTGATTGGAGTCAGTTTTGTAGTAGTGAGTATGTTACTACAGTCCTATTATTATTTAAAAAAAATTTTTTAACATACCTGTAGCGAGCAATACACAGACGGACCTTTCCTGTATACCGTGGTTTAGACCTGGTGGTCGAACCGAGCTCTTTGTCCATCTAAAGAAGAAAAATGCAGTTCTTTGAAAGACATTCTCACATGTATTAAATAGGTCAGTCAGTGGGTAATAAAGTGCAGATAACTGATAGCTGGATTATAGAGACCAAGCACTTCCAAAATATGGAAACTAGAACTACTTAGGAGATGCCAGTACTGTGCACTGAACTTTCTAAAACATATTCTGTACATTCTGCCTCCTTCATTCACTGTCCACATGAAGCTGTATAATCTCCATCAAAAACCTCAGAAAGTAGCTTCCTTGCTGAACTGCTGCCTCGACTGCGAGTAAGGAATGTTGGCTTGACAGAGAGGAGCTCCAGTTTGTCTCCACTGGTCTGGAGTGGACGGATGAACTCCGATATCAAAGATCTGCTTGTTGGAGTCTCGCTGCCTGCGGGTCAAACAAAGCATGCCGTCGACAACAGAGCTGATTTCACGCTAAGTCTACCTGTTCTAGATGAACATTTACTATTTTCTTTCTTGAATAATAATCATCACAGCTGAGCCTCACCTTTGCCTATGGGGGCTGCCAATCCATTGAGAAGCTGGGACAGAGATTTGTTGGGAGAAGAGGGAGATTCACACACGGTCAAAGGTTCAGTGCTGAGGATGTCGAACCCCGCCTGCAGACGAAACTTCTCCAGCTCTTTGGACAGCAAGTTGAACTGCTCGCTCTGATTCCGACATTTCTCCTCCAGCTCGCGCACTTTGGCCTGTTGGCGGTGAGAGCAAAGAGGACAGGCGTGAGTCACAAACAAAAAGATTGGGAAAAGACGGAGAGAGCAAATGGATCGGAAACACAACAGATGGAAATTTAAGAATTCCAGACAGTAAAAAAATCACATGCTGGACAGCACAACAATGTATTTCATTTCAGTCTCGCATGCATATATGCAAGCAATGGCATTCATTTTTTAAAAATCAAACAAGCAAGCAGGCAAGTGCTGAAGCCTCATTGAAACAATGTGACGCAAAGGTGTTGTGGATGCCACTTTAACCACCATGGATTTTGTTGTTGTTGAGCATACCGCAGTAGTTCCATGCTGTTATAGACAATTGTTCCACGTAAAGATAAGTACTACACATCAACATGCAGCTCTGTACACCTGTGGTGAGGAGGCACGACACAACATGCACGTACAACAATCATAGCATCACTATTACATAATTGAGTAACGGAGTCGGAGATTTTTTTCCAGAGCACTTTTACCAGGCACTTCATTAGAAACACCATAATAATCTGATAAGATCCAATTACACTGTTCATCTTTTACAAATATTTTATAATGCTTAAATGGATTCGGCTTTAATTTAGGCAAGGCAAAAATATTAGTAAACAGCTGTCAGAATAGCGTAGCATAACACCATTGCAAGCTCTACAAGCTCAATTATAAATGATTAATAAATACATATCTGACAGTGTCAATGAAACATTGCCTTCATAAATGCAGAACCCCCCCCCTACCCACCCCCACAAATAAAGCTGTTCTATTGGATCGCATTAGACTGTGCAGGTGTACCAATGTTGCGCCGTGTGAGGTCACTGACGTCAGCCAACCATCTTTTCACTGCTATGAAAGTTTCATTTGTCAAATCTTTTCATCAAATATTAAGGAAGAAGGGCTGAATATTTCTCTGTGATCAATGCAAAGAGAAGTCTTGTTTATACTGTCAGTCATGTTTCTGAGCCGTGTGTGCGACTTTGCTTTGATGGGAAGGGGGGGGGGGGCAGCAAGGTCTGAGGAGAGGTAGCTCACAAAACTAAAATCCTCCCAAATATAATCAATATATGTGTTTATGTCAGTGTCTTTTTTTTTGTTATGCCCCCCACCCTAGAAAGAACAAAATATTTTGCCTCCAAATCTCCGCCACAACAAGAAAGTAGTAGATGTGCAATTACACTTTATTCTAGTACGGCAAAAAAAAATAAAATCCTGGGGTAACGCGCCTCCCTGGCATTGCAAAACGCTGCCCCTTTTTGAGAAGGGCTGGTTTATGTGAACTTTACGGTTCTAAATCTACACTGAAAAAACAGTTGGGTCAAAAAACGCTTTTTTGGGGGGGAGTTATTAATTTAACCCACAGGCTTGGATCAACTACAAAACAACCTTATTTTTTCGTTGTTTTGTATAAACCAACAACTTTGGGGGGTTGTCACCCCTTTTGTTGTGGGTTATTAATTTGACCTAACTTCTGGGTTAAATGAATAACCCCAAAACGTGGGTTTGCTCCTTTTTAACTCAATTTGGGTTATTTTTGACCCAACTATTTTTAGCGTGCATCATTGGATTGTGTAATTGTTTTAGGACGAGCTGGGATGTTGAGCCATTTGCTCTCTAAGTGTCTCAACTGCTGACAGGCGATGTTAAAATATCCAGTACATCAATAAAAACAATTTTGAAAATACCTGCATGCTGTCCAGGTGGTTCTAAGCATCAACACGCACACGGTAAAAATAAAAATAAAAAAAAATTAAAAAAAAAGAGAGAGAGAGAGAAAAGAAATCACTCATGCACATATTAATAGGAAACCACCGTGAAAATGAATCTAAACTTTAAAAAACAATGAGTACAACTCATTTGGTAGTTGAGTGTATGAGCAGCTCGATCTGATTCTTGCAGGTTCTATCTTTCTGCTTGCTATACAAAGCCCTGCCCCTCAGTCCAGAAGCTCACCTCTAAAAGATGGACAGCGCCCTCATGTTCCTTTTTAGCCTCAACCTGAGCCTGGAAAACACAGATTACAGTGCTTCAGATCAGGTCAACATGATTGCAATTAGTTTTCTACGCTTTGGTGCTCAGGGATAAAATTATACAATTGGAATTGAATTTAAAAATGTATAGAACAAGTCAACACAATCCATGCAATTCCCGATGTACATTTACTAACTACGATGTTTGTGAAAAGTTGAATAAGGTAATATTATTCCAAGAATAAAATATAATAATAATAATAATAATATATATTTTTTAGCGATGTAAAAATTTCAAATTTGTGATACAGGTCTTACAGGACCTCATCAATTTCTCAGGTACCAATCAGCTGACAGGTTTGTACACTTAGTTCAAACTGTAAAAGAGTTCATGATAGTAAAGAGGAAGAAGGCTCACTATATGGATGAATAAGTGAAAAAGAGCTAATAAACATCTTTTGCTCAATTTTCTATACCATTTATCATGTTCAGGGTCGAGGAAAGCTGAAACCTCTTCTAGCTGACTTCAGACAAAAGGCAGACTAAAACACGTAAAACCATTCACACTCATAGTCACTCAGTGGGAATCGGACTAAAGATACACCGAAATGAAAAACCTGGGCCAAAACCAAAAACCGAAAATGGGGAAACTAATGCAGAAAAATTGGGGGTGGTGGGGTGGGGCGTGTGGGATTGTATAACTGTTCTCTAAAAAAAAAAAAAAAGGACTGGATCATTTTCAGCATTTTGCCAAATCTGCCTACGGTTATCAGGGTTTTTCCTGTGTACAAAAATTCAGAGGCGGCCACCTAAGTTGCTTGCCACCTCCATATTGCTCAACACAGCGCTCCAGCTGTGTTGATTGAGCTCGGCAGGAACGCATTTTAAATGCAGCGTTGCGCCATTATAGAATCGCTATATCAACAGCAACTGGTAAGAAGAAAAAACAGCTTTCTTTTTTTCTTTTTAACTTTAATGTACCGAAGAAGAAACAGATCATGGGGCAACAGTTGCACACGCCCATTTGCTGGTTGTGAGGCAGAGTTGGCGCGCTCAAGTCATAAAAACACAGTAGCTATATACAATAAACATAATAGTGTTTTACAACAACGCTGAACTATATTTACAATTTAATATGTACTAGTGGATGAATTTTTAATGATTATAGTTCAAAAATGAAAAAAATTAATGGCAACTTGTAACTCGTAAAAAATGGTATTGGTCCCCGCCGTGAGTACCGATACCTTAATATAAGACTGGTATGTATCAGATTTTTTATTTACGTTAATGAGAAAAGTCAAATGTTGTTGTTTGTTTTGTTTGCCACCGGCGGCCATTTTACATTGCTACTTGCTAAACTAAGCTATTTTACTAAATACACTGGTTTCTTTGTGGTGTTTTCATGTTAGTTTCTGTCTCTACGGTGAAAATGCCTACGTGTATGGCATAAAGTTGAATCAATAAGTCTGTGAGAAGCGCCTTTCTCTAATATGGTATTGTCAGAACCTTCAACAATCAAATAAAAGTAAAGAAACTTGTGTGCATGCGTGTCACTTCACGCATGCATTCCGTTTACATTTGAAGTCACAGTTGTTATAGTGATGTGAACGACTACATAAAAAAGAAGGGGAGTTAACAAGAAAAAAAAAAAATATATATATATCCAAATTGGGCATCTTGCCCTTCAGTGTGAACATTGCTAAAGTGCAAGCTCACTGGGTCCTTCCGAGCGATGCGTACGCAATCACGGCTGCAGGAGAGGCAGTACTCGCAGGCAGCCAGCCTTCTCCTCCCGGGCCATTGGCCGGCGGTGCGGCAAGGGAAATTTAACTCTAGGTTCATTTCCCCGTGTCAAGACACCACCTTTGCTCAGTTCAGTGGGCCCATGCCTGGATCATCTCAACATCTTGTTTCGCATCAAGCCTCATCAGTGACAAAAGTCTTTCAGAACGAAAATGCAATTTTAAACCATTTTTTGACAAACATTTTTTGCATCCCTAAATTGAACTCAAGCTGCCTGCCTGACTGAACAAGTTGGGCGAGTGAACCATTACATCATCAGTCATGATTGCTAACAAACAAAGAACATTTTTTTCACTCATCACTTTAAAAAACAGAACAAAATTGTTTCATTCAAGCTCAGTTTGCTTTGTTTCCGCAACCAAACCCAAGACGTTTGCTAACATACTGACCTTTTAGTTCTGTCAGAACTCAAATTCAATTATTGTGTTCACACCTGACCAAGCACCACACAAAGGAAAAAACAAACTAGACTTTGATCTAAAGTTTCTATTTTTTGGAGGTTGGAGTTGTTCTGTTTTCGGAGCATAGTTGACTTTTTGCATTCAAGCACCATTTGGCTTAAAATAGCAATGAAGTGCTTGATAGCACTTCCTAATGCACACTTGTTAATGCACTTTGCTGAAGGCAGGTTGGTCTTGATACATAGAAGTGAACATTTCTAGGGAGCTGAATTCTGCTGGGCTTTAGTTTTGCTTTGTATCTGAGCTAGAGAGAGAGAAAACGGTTCTACAACTTGCAAATGTTAGCCATGACAAGCTATTTAGCTGTAATGAATTTCAGTAAATGTCTTTTTCTTCTGTAATGATCAGTAAACATGTTCTAGGCTGTTAAAGCCTTAAGGGAGGTCATTTGTCAACAAAAATGATCGCGGGCAACGCAAAATTGGAACGGTGTTGGTTGTGTTATGTTTGTGTCTCCAAGTCGATGATGTTAGGCTATTTGCAAGCCATCAGATGTGTCAGAAAAGAAAGTACTTCTTTTTACGAACCGAGAACATCTGTTGAGAGAAAATATGAAAGCATACGTTGACTTAACACATTCATGAATCTATTTTGCAGGCAATTAATTTAGGCGAATCCAGAGCGTCTGAAGGCAGATAAGGCAGTAATGAGCTTCTGCTAATGAGCGAAAACAGCCTGCAAGTGGCCCACTGTGAAGTCAGCGCAACGCTACAGCAGCAACACTGAGCTGCACGCTGAAAGAACTGGTGACAATTCTTATCACGTTCGCACTATCAACAATCTCAGCCTTTGCTCCACTCGCTTTGACATTAAAGTCAGCTCCAGTGCACAAAAACAAAAAGCCTGGTACCAAAACGGCCTTGGCCAGCACTTTTGTATAAGCAGGCCTGTAAAAGGTGTCATAACTACTTTGCAATTGGAGTGCACGATTTGCTTGTTTGTGACAGACAAGAGTGCTCCTGAAATGTTACAGACAGGATTAAGTAGGGAAGAAAGAGCTGAGGGATGCGGGCACAGTGGACAGCTCTAGTAGTGCCAGGGATGACAAATTGTTGGAAAGATGCCTAGTGAGAGAACTCTTTTCAGTTGACTTTCACTTTTATTGCAATATATCACGGCCTCGGCTCGCAGAAGAGCTTGTTGAACCCCATCGCTAACACTGACTGAGCAAAAAGGAAGAGCTGTCAGGAACTCTGCAGCTTTTACCTTTGAACAACCTGACTTCTCTTACCTTCTGAAGCAGGTCAATCTCCTGCTGCTTTGCATTGAGTACAGCCAAGGCCTGCTCATGCTCCAACTCGAGCTGCTGCCTCCGCTCCGCAGCCTCACGCATATGCTGTCCGCAGGGGATGAGAGGTTGGAGAAGCAGGGAGGGAGGGAGGGGGATTGTGTGGGGAGGGCATAAAGACGGCTAATGTTAGTGGTACTAAGAGCCAATGCAAAGTGCATCCCCGGCCTTCACTATGCTATACAAGTGTTGCATGCGCGCTCGCATCACACACGCACAAGCTGGTTAACAGTGTACAGTGTTCTGACATAATTGGCACCCGTAAGGATGAGAGCAACATAGACTACAAATTGCAGTTCCCTCATAAATTATGTGTGGATGCTGAGAGATGATGTATCCGAGCCAGAATGCCAACAGAAAACCATTAAGGATGATAATGTTATGGTTAATACATTACAGCAAATCAGCCTATAAGAAGTAGAAGGTAGGGTGACGAGACATTCGGGACAGTCGCGTTTTTTTTTTTATACCAGCCCCATTGTTTTGTCACACTCTTACGCCGGTACCATTTATTTGTTTATTTTTTGTCCACTTAATAACCAATTTACTTAAGGGTGACCAGATGTCACGGATTACCGAAGAAATTCTCAAGTCCCTTCCCAGTGTCCCAATTTTTTTTTTTTTATAGTCCAGACAGCCATGCAATTGTTTGGGCCTTGTGCATGTCAATAACACAGTTGTCATAGTGATTTTTACAGTAAACAAATTAAAAAGGAATTTAACTGTTAAATCGCAAGCAAGTGTGTTTTTGTCATACCAGAACTAGAACTACTTCCTGCTTACTGCTTTTGTGTCAAAGAATCATGGCAAATGTAGTCCTATTAGCCTAGCCGAGCTTTTCTGGCGGCATATGTCCAGTGTGGGCTGGCGCGAGGTAAACTGCACAGCTAGCTTCCAATAGCTGCCAGGTCCAAGCAAAAAGGTTGGATAATGATGAGTGTGTTGACTTGTTTGGTACTCTCATTGAACTGTCAACCAAGATAGCATTTAGCATTAGCTAAAGTAATACACAACTAAAGGTAACCAGATTGGCTAGCAATTATATTGGTTTAAAAGTTCCTGGTGAGAATTTTAATAGTCCAGACAGCAATGCAATTGTTTGGGGCTTGTGCATGTCAATAACACAGTTGTCATAGCGATTCATTCAGTAAACAAATTAAAAAGGAATTTAACTGTTAAATCGCTAGCAAGCGTGTTTTTTTGTCATACCGGAATTAGAACTACTTCCTGCTTACTGCTTTTGTGTCAAAGAATCATGGCAACTGTAGTCCTATTAGCCTAATGCTGCGGTTGCCGGGTCGGACTCAATGCAAGCTAGCTAAAGTAATACACAACTAAAGGTAACCAGATTGGCTAGCAATTATATTTGTTTAAAAGTTCCTGGTGAGAATTTATTGTATATTGGTTTTTCAGCAAAATTGTATTGTCCCCGTTTTTAATTTTGAAAATCTGGTCATCCTGGTATAACAATGACATCAGAACCAATCTTTTTGATACAATGCTACGGCATCCTTGTCAAACCGTTTCTTGTCAGTCCACAATCATGCATTTCAGCTTAAAGTAAAAAAAATATGATGTAACCAAAACTCAACAGTACATGGGCTATGAAAAGTAACAACTCACTCACCCTTAACAAAGAAGTTAAGAAGTTGTTCTTAGACTTAGTTAGACTCGACTGAGGGATAATACTCCTATTGAGCCGGGGGGAGAAAAAAAAGCAGCTGCCTAATTACAAAAACATTGTTGATGGTTTCACATAGCTGACTTGTGCAGTTGGCGGGAGGTCGATGCTCTTTTTCCCAACGACCCTGTGTCCCACCAGCAATCAGTCCACTGCGTGGGACACCTTTCGCCCAAGAACGCTCATCTCTCAGCATTCACACTGTTCATCACAGCAACCACTAAGTGACAACAGTCCATACCAGATGATCAGCAGCAGTAATCAGATCAATATTTGCGCCAAAGTACGTATGAATGAGGACAAAAAACATCAATACACATCAAGCCACGTTTGCTTCCCCCTTTAGGTAACACAAGGCCTGTCAGAAGTCTCATTACTTGCCATATAATTTGTATCTTCAGCGCGGAGTTGGGTTACATGAAAAGGGTGAGCAAATTCCAAAGTGTGCCTCCTTGTCTGTGATCATCCATAACGTCAATACAAAGGACTGAATGGGGTTCAATATACCTGTCATCCATTCATATGCACCCTCGAGTGAAGGTTTGTGACACTATGAAGTGAAAGAAGCCAATGACACATGCGTGCCAGTAGAAGCTCAAGGATAATGTGTGTGTCTGTGACATTATCATCATGGGGGGTGACCCAGTCTTGCTATTCCACTCCGCCTCATGCATCAATCACATTCCACACAGTTGTGCTCTTATAGCCAGGTGAGCATTCATGACTGTAAACATCCCACCAATGAAGAAGCATTCAGAATGGACTGAACAACACTGCTTCCTGGAAAGACATACAGCAGCTGTGATACCTTTGAATTCTAGCGGGGGAGAGGCAAGTGGGGAGAGGGGATGGGAAAAACATGAAATATTGGAATTGAAGGGAGAAAATCCGAGCTTCTACTCTGTCACTGCTCCCGGTCAGACCTTCCAGCACGACACTAGGAGGCAACAGACACGTCAGGGACATTAGGCGAGTATAGCGTAAGACAGCCAGAAGGAGCTAGTTTAACTCATTAAGGGGTCGTGCTGGAAAAAGGAAAGGTTCTCTTCAATTGGAAAGCTGAAGAAGATATACTCATACAGTATGAAGCTGCTTTTCTCACCTTGAGCACCTGCTCTAGGTTCTCCAGTTTGCCTTGGAGCTGGTTTCTCTCCCACAGGGCTAAATCTCTCTCCTGTGTCACAGCACCAAGCGTATCTTTGAGTTGGGCATACTCAGACTTCACCTGTGCACACAAAACAAGGAGAGAACAAAAGGTTTGACAACACTGCTATTGTCAGTTTTGTTTGTTTTTCCTGGAGAAAATCAATGTTTGGCATAAAGATACATTTTATTTTGGCCTTACGTTGCACTAAATGATCAATACAACGTGAAATGTGTCACTGAATTTTTTAATCGATCATAATTTGGAAGTACTGGGAAAAAAATAAAATAAAAATGCCAACATTTAATCAAAAATGTCATCCAAAATAGTATTTTAAGATATATTATGCTTTACAACAATACTTAACCATATTGAAAACTTCATATACACCAATGGATGAAATGGGGATATTTTATTTTTATTTGCAAACCGTGCACGCATTACCAGGTCCATTCACCATTTACTCAGCAACTGACATTCATTTCTCTGAGTTGCTATCACCGGCGGGTCGTTGTTGTCATCCTCCGGCATCCAAAGGCCTCTGGCGGCCGCCCCCAAAGCGGGGGCCACAAACATTCATGCTAGGGAACAGCTGAGACTCGGGGCTGTAGCCAGACGCTCGCCGCGCGTTAAAACAAGCTTCACTATATCATCCATTAGTAAATATGAAATTGTGAATATGGTTAAGTATTGGTGGAAAACACAAACATGTGTACAGCCCCAAAAATTATTTTGTCTTTTTTGGAATGACTCCCTTGCCTGCTTAAAACCAGGAAACGGGCGTGTGGTGTTCCTGGCCGCATCGTTTAAAGAAACGGCTACATCTGTTGGCCAATCCTCGGCCTGCGTTTCATTACGTCAACATATTAGAAAATAAACGGATGGATGCTTGAGCACATTCAAATGTTTGATTTTAACTTCATATTTTTTCTGCCTTTGAGACCCCCAATGAGCAACAAGGTGAATGGTCTGTGCAGCCATCCTGAGAGCAACCACGAATACCTAATCAGCCCTTGTAGAAAAGTAAATCACTAACCAAAGCCAAAGTGACTCTCCTCGCAAGGATTGCCTGACCAACTTGTGGCACAGAATGGTGAAACTTAAGTTTATGTTCTGACCCATGTGCAGAGTAACAGTTTAAGTACCAACACCTTGTAATCGGGTCCCAGGGGAGTTGCTCTTTGCTTTATCCAGAAGTAATGGGAATCACAGCATTTGTATGGAATCAAGAGCCTGCCAAGCGCTTTTCTCACAATCAGCCACAATGATAACAATTCAGGGACAGCTGCCTCAAGAGCTGCCTCATGCACAGTCCCGAGAGAGAGGACATCAATAACCAGCATCCCG
Source organism: Vanacampus margaritifer (assembly GCF_051991255.1). Taxonomy (NCBI): domain Eukaryota; kingdom Metazoa; phylum Chordata; class Actinopteri; order Syngnathiformes; family Syngnathidae; genus Vanacampus; species Vanacampus margaritifer. The sequence goes on from NC_135434.1 coordinate 19,442,127, forward strand.
CTCTTCTGCAACCCCAACAGCAACTATCTGCCAATAAACTCCTTCATGTAATTGCCTTACCGTCCATAGAGACTGAGCTTTTTTGGTTGATTTAGTAGCTTCGTTTTGCGTACTCACTGTAAAAGACTTTTAAGGTCGCTGGGACGAAAGGGAGATGAATGTTTTTTTTTGAGGATCTGTTAGTGTCACGCATCAGACATTGACTAACTATTATTCTATACAGCCCACAAGGCCTAGAAAACGTTTACCATGTTCAGACCCTTCTTCAATAAATTATTTGGGAAGGCAGATTCATACCAAATTCTTTAAAATTACAGAAAATGTGAAAATCTTACATTACATATTGATATTAAACGCATACTTTTTTGGGGTTAAAATTCAATTGCATTAAATCCTTTTAAAAATTTACATAAGAACGTTTCTCACTTGTATGCATGCAAGTTCAACATTGGCCCATTTATATTAAGATATGACAGCAAGTGTTCGCCTCTTACCCTCTCATATTCAGACGATTTGTGACTGCCGTTGAAAAACTGGAGGCTTAAGTGTGTGTTCTCCTGGAAAAAGTCTTGAAGCTCATTCTCCTAAGCATGAAAAGGCAGAAGAAAAAAGGAGTTTAGGCTACAGGATGCCAACAAATATATTGCAGTGCACTCAACTCAGATGCAGTTGTTTGTCTACATACTGGTGATAGAGACAGTATTATTACTCATTTTAATAACTGCTCAGTGCTCAGTGTTTCTCAGTGTTTTCTTCTTCTCTTAATTACATTGTTATATCGGAGAATGTTTTATCTTCTTTGGCAGAATAACTTTCAGGGACAAGGGTTAACCAGTAATCCTCAGCCGCAAAGAACTTGCTTATGCACAAAAACAATGTGGATAAGTTATTTAATTTTGGTGATTGTTACATCTTGTATAATATAGTGTCCTCATTTGAAAAAAAAGAAGGGAAAAAAAGCCTCTTTCGGTGTTTATACTCTAACAGCCAAGATTGTAGGCTATTTTATAACTTCTTCTTTTTTTTATCCAAAAATGAAAGTTGTGCCACTTTCATACGACACTGTGGGGAGAATAAATAAAGAATGCTCAGCTGACATTGAGGCCCCCATGGCTCAATTGATTGTGTTGGTACAAATTTCACCTGGGAAGGTGAAATTTGGAGGACTTTATACTCTGATGCCAGACGGTTGCATTTAAACATGGAGGATGATCTTTGGGTGTCTTTCACACATACAGTATGCAACATCTGGTGATTATTAAACTCTCCTGTCGTTGAATACAGGTGAATTTTTTTTTTATCTATAAGAGACAGTGTGTAGAATTTAAAAAAATCAATGTTCATTTATTTAAAAAATATATTAATTTGATTAATATGCCAAAAATATGTTAGTTAATTATATAGTATAGTTATATATAGTAATTATATTACATAGGTTGGCCACATCTTACAGGAGGCTAACGCGTTTCGCCACAATCTTTCTGCTACGGACACCTGAAGGAGAAAAACTTAACGAATGTAATCTTTGGTGGTAGGCTTGCAAAGTGTGGTCTGAGGTGGGCATCGTCATTGACTAGAAATGATGATTGATGGAAGTGCCCACCTCTTGGCGTGTGCTTCAGCACTTTTAGTGAATGCTTGATAATGCGAAGCCTTGAAAAAAGGCACAGACTGAGCGCCGAGTGAAGCAGGATTACACACAGTCCTTCTTAATCCGTGTATTTTTGTGAGGCTTCGCGTTATCAAACATTCGGTGAAAGTGCTGAAGCACACGCTAAAAGGTGGGCACTTCCATCAATCTTCAATTCTAGTCAATTACAATGCCCACCTCTGTTATTGTGCATGCTTCAAAATGCACACGCTTCAAATGTAGGTCATTGCATTCTATGTGAAGTGAGTGAAAATCTGATATAATTTTTGAGAAAGAATGCGGTTGTGTGGAGCACAAATAACCTTCATATATGAACGTGTTGATGTTTGACATCCAGTCTGAGGACAGCATTATGTATATCCTCACATATAAGATCTGCTTTTCCGTGAATTAAGGAGAACTAAATTTTAATTTGACCTGAATTAATTTAGCCTTTTATAGCTTCAAAATCCAAATGACATAAATTGCCATGCCTCCTCATAACTATTGATCCCTCAATTAAGAGGCAAGAGGTTGCAAAGCTCGGCACCCAGATCTTAATCAGCGACGGATATCATGGTGAATTCACAAATCAAAACTGTGATGACGAAGACCATATAATGCGAGATCTAAGAGGAAATGGTTTTGCTGCTTGTTTGCCCTCTAACACTTGTACCCATTGCAATCTTTTAAAATACACTTTTGTGTTGTATTGTGTTGAATCTCCATGAGTCTTCTGGGACTACTCAAGTGAGGCACAAGTATTTGTGTAATCTACTGTTTTTCATCCTTTATAGTCTGTATAATTACATGAATAATAAATGTGATGCAATTCCAGTATATTGGTGGAGTTGCTCCTTATTGTTTATTGAAGTGTGGGTTATGTCTAGACATGGCCTGACTCAGCTTGGTGGACCACAGATGTGTGCTTAATGTCAAGCAGACTGACGGATGACTCAGTGGTGCCATTTAACACACCAATAAAGCCAACACTCCGCTCTCTCCTCTCGCCCTCAAAAGCCTCATCTGCTGATGCTCTGTATGCACATCCTACACACTTCAAAACTATCCTTATTTATCCTTTCCGTTGTCTTTACCAAATGAACTGGCGCGTCTGTCTGAAGGTTACCTGGGAACTTTACAAACTTTTCATTGCACCCAACCTTAGCTAGGCACTCATTGTAAAATGTGATCAATGGAAAAGTGTGACATCCTCAGAGAGAACTGTGAATCTTCAGACTGAGGCAATTTAAGTATACTTGCGAGGATATAATGCATGCCATGAGGCTTATATAAAAGCGCTGCCAATCACACTTTGAACAGAAGGCGATGTGTTTGCAAACAGCTCGCCGTTGAAGCTAACAGGAACAAGACAGCAGGCCTCCAAGACAGCACAGAGACACACTGCACTCTCTCCACTTGTTGACTTTCTGCTGCTTGCCGCTATTGATCTTTGATTAGCACAGTACATATTCAAGTGTCACTTGCAAAGTTGCCATGGTAAGAGCTCAGACACGCTCAGCTGATGGACTCGAGTAGCACACTTAATTCCCACCAGCGTGGAGCTTCCAGATGGCAACACCAGTGTTTACTGTCATTCAAACCGGTGACGTATGCACACCGCCTGTAGATGAACTTGTCTGAACAGACAGCATCAGTACTTGAAAGAATTCACTAAATTCGTCATACTTCTCAAGTCTACATATTACAGCGGAACTCAGAGTATGCTGTTATGCACACATTATAGCCACATGTCACACATTCCCTCCAGGAATTCTCCCAAAGTAATTTTCATCTTGAATGAAATGTTGCAAAATGTTGCATATACGCTCTAAAAAGTAGAACACTCTCATTTTCAAGTCCTGCAGTGGATCAAAAAAGCTCCAACTAAAGTCAAAGACCCACAAATGTTGCAAAGTATGGGAATTGTACTGGTTGCTGAAAACCACTGCACTATTGAGCAAGGCACCAAACTTGTAACTGTTTGGCGTTTAACACCATTTTTGGACATATTACTGCCAAAATGTAATATGTTATACAGTATACCAGACAGGGCTGGGTATTGTATCATAATACAATGCGTATCATGATACGAAATGTATTGCAATTTGTGTATTTTGATAGATACAAGATCTTCAAGGCAAAATGTATCCCAATACTTCACATAACAGACATTTTTTTATGAAAACAGTCATATGTATACCCAAATGAGAGTTTTATTATGCTTGATGGCAAATAGTTTTTACTGCCAGCCCAGTGCCATGTTGAAATGTGTGCACACTGCATAGCAAGGAGCAGTTTTTTGGGAAACTTCGTATCGATAGTACTTAGGCCTATTAAAAAAGAAAGAAAGAAAATCCAAAAGCCCAAAACAATATTTAAAGGAACACACAAGGAACGAGACGTGGCAGCGACATGACATAAACAATGAACCAACAAGGACTGAAACAAATCTGGGAACTCAATACACACACTAATGAGACAACGAGAGACACTTGGACAAGACACACGTGGTCGAGGGAGCTGGTTGGATGACCAGTCCAAGTGGACATGATAAAACTTAACGAGACAGACAATGGCAACAGGGACAAAAGGAGAAACATGACAACCAAAATCTAACCAAAACCAAAGGTAACCAAGAGGGATCATGACACTCGCAATGATTTATTGCCGTATGGATTTTTTAAGCACACCCCTAATGTTAGGTACATTTCAGAACTACTGCCTCTGAGTTGTAATATGTTACTTATCAATTACTTTCACTGCAATATCTAAAAAATTCTAAAGTTTAACATTTCACTTTATTAATAACTACCTTTAACATGCCAAAAAATTCAAACCATTTTCATTGACCTACTTTCCATGAAATGTTTGTATTAAAAAAATATATATAATAATTATTATTATTATTATTAATATCATTATTATTATTATCAAACATTATTAGGTTACATAAAAAAAAAACTGTTTATAAAAATATCGGTCACAAAAAATTATACCCAAAAAATCTTGAAAAAAAACCACATTGTTTATTGGGTAGTTTTTTGTTATTTACATTCAAGGTATTTTTCACAATTGTAAACTAGCTTTTATGGTAAACCTTGCTGCTGACTTTCATAAGCAATGACGGACCGATAGATGTGCCAATATTTGCATTAGCAGTGACTGAAACGCTAATTGAAGACAGTACAGTCAGACCAAGTAGGAGGTGGGTCTAGACTAGAGGGTTGCAGGGTCGAGGGCCAACCTAAAACCTGAAAAAAAGTATTGACTTTACCACCTTTAACAGAAAGCCTTGACAGCAGGTTTTAAAAAAAAAAAAACAAAAAAAAAAACAACAACTAATGTACAGTAAAATTGCTTGATTGATTTTACCGTCTTCAAAAAGTGAAATTAGAAAAAAAAATCTATATGTGCCTTTGCATCTTTCCATTTTTCTGTTTCTGCCCTCAAAGGAAAAGGTCACTGATTTACAGTATACAGTATATCCTGTGTATCTCAATGTTCTCATTAACACCGCCAATATGTTGGACATTGTTTGTTTTTCTCTCTCTCTCTTTAATGCCCCAATATCAGTTGTCAACCCTCAAAATCCTATATCAGCTGAGCTCTAATCAATACACATGGGCAATTTAGTCTTCAATAAACCTAACATGTAGGGCTTTGGAATTACATGGAAACTGGAAGGAGAAAACCCACAAAAGCATAAGGGAAGCATTCATGCAAACTCCACACAGCAGGCCTGAGGTGAGATTCGAACCCAGGACCACTCAACTGTGAGGCAGATGTATCATTTTGTACAAATTTTCGTCACGGGCCCATCTTTTGACTATGACCCTTATATTATCAACACATCCAGGGATAACTAGCTTTGAAGTCAGAAAACAGCAAATATATATATACAGTATATATATATATATATATATATATATATATATATATACAGTATATATATATATAAATATTATTTTTTTTAAGTGTGACTAATAAAATAAATACTTGCAATGTCTTATGTGATATCTCAGTGTTGTTAAATGTGAAGTAAATTTGCCAGAAACATGAAGTGGTCGCACATGACTTGCCTTCGCAGGCCACATAAAAAGATGTTGCGGGCTAGCTCTGGCCCCTGGCCTTGAGTTTGACACCTGCACCTTGCAACATACAACCAGTAAGTAGACCAGCAAACATTTGTCGACAGTGGGAGGATATACTGTATACGCTCCACTCTTTAAAATGAATAAATCCCAAGTGGCCGATGGAGTTGGGGGTCACTCCATTACACTACTGCACTGCAGGAAAAAAAATAGTTTTTCTGTTACACGTTGGAAGTCTGTTTGTGTGTGTACTGTATAGGCATAACTTTAAAATTGAATATTTTCACCTGGGGCACCTGGTTATCTGTGAGGTGTGATTGCTTTCAGTGACAGTTTGAAAACAGCATATGGCTTTCAATCAATCAATCAATCAATAGCCTACATGCTTTTTAATTACACAAGGATTTTTGCCATTTGTAGGCTGTCTGGGTCCATATCACCGCCCGCAAATAGCAGGGGCACATTGTATAGAATATATATTGTGGTGATATTTATTTTTATTTTGTCTTCATGAGCATACTCAATATTGGAGTAATCCAAAAGTAATCCAGTTACATTACTTTAATATTATGGTACTTGGATTACAATACTAACTAAAAAAAATTTGCAGCTAACTTGTTACTGTAATGGATTACATTTTAAAAGTAACCCTCCCAACCCTGATTGCATCACACATTTGAATGTGTTGTCTGAATATGATTGTATGCATGTTGAGGTCATCAGAAAATGCTGGTGTGTGTCTTATCTCCAGTACTGCCTGGATTCAGGATTTTGCTGGAATTGTGCTGTTGATGTCAACAGCCACAGCATTCTTAGTTTGGTTAGCAAATTGTTGCTTAATTGGTTCTTTATGTCTACAACACTGTAAGAAAGTGTATCGAGAGGGTGCCAAAAGAAGAGAATGACAGGGCAAACTTCAGTTTGGACTAAACAAACGGTGACTTTCCTGTCAAGTGGAAGAGCTCTCAGTCATGTTAACTGCTCTGGTGTGTGTTTGTGTGGCGGTACTCAAGGCTCGGTGTAGGAGGAGATAAGTGCTGCACTGGAGAACACGCTGCCATTTCTGCATGCCATTTGGGGACAGTTTGTCCTTTGGGGGGGCGCGTCGCCTGGCCTCAGTGGGCTGACACTGGGCAGGAGGGGAAGTGCAGCTGTGGGCTGAGAATGTGAGAGGAGTGCTGTAAGGAAAATACTGCTAATGGAGTGTTTATTTGTGGTAGAGAACTACATACAAAGAGAGCTTATCAAAAGAAGAGGGCTTGAGAATGTGAAGGGATGAATTCATAAAGTGTTCTTTAAATGACTGCTAAATATCCTCAAGCTGCTTTCTTGGAACCTTCTCTCTCCTTTTGATCCATTCTGTGCTACTCCTGCTCCCTCAGATTTAACAAAATTAGCTTTCATGTATGGGCTTTTTAAATCATACACCTGTCAAGCCACTGAATATGGACTTCTACTAAATGTAAACAACAGCAGTGGATTCAACCAGGCTACCACAAGGCTGTCGGGACCAAACTTTAAGATCCACTATTGGAGCATTAAAGCAGCAGTTAGTCGCCTTCTCTCTTAAACTTGAGCATAAAACGTCTGAGCCAAATACACTTTATCCACCGTGTAATATAAAATAATAATAACAGAAAAATCTTTTATATCTATCTGACTCATGGGATTGACATAACTGCAGAGGTGAAACCCCCAAGATCACATTGTGATGTTTATGATGTTGTTGTTGTTGATGTAGTGGAAAACATTCTTCACAGTAACATTCCTCTCAATAAAAGCTGTCCAACTAAGTCCAACCAAGAAACGAAAAATTTAAATGGAACGTTGACAATATTGAACAGTTGCTATTCGGTCCATATGTTAAATACACTTGTAGAGACTCAATAAAGTACAGCTACATACACAATTACAGGATCTACTGTACTAATGCTCAGTAATGGCGGTATAACGAGTCTAATGATTACATTAAACCCAATTCAAATAGCACATTACTTGTAGATCTTTGGCGTATCATCTCAAAGCAACACTGCTCAGTTCCCTCCACAGGTCTCGCAAATCAACTGTTCTCGAGTGTGCTGCTTGTGGGCACAACTAAACCTGGAAGTGAGAAGTTTTGAGAATTGCTTCTATGAGAAAAAAAAAAATATGGCTGTAAAGCTGAGTCCCTAATGATTGTTTTGTTCAATGGTTGTATTTTACGAAGATAGCTATTAGAACAGTCTTTGATGTTAAATATAGTTTCTCTTTAATGATTTTACTTTAATTCTAAGTAAGTATTGGTTACAAGCTTTGTAGAAAATGTAGAAAAAAGCGATTAATCGTGATTCATTAAATTAAAATTTAAATCCTGACAGCACTAATATATAAATGTCTTTCATCACTTATGAATAGCCAAGGTAAAATACGTATATCTATGACATTGACTACCGTATTATTATGCTAAAAATAACAAGCACATAGTTCAATTTACTAAACAATAGGGCAACAGAAAAAAACACAGAGAACAGCACTTGCATACAGCTTGTCTGGGTCATAACATCACACACTCGGAGTTAATTGCTACCATTTGTCACATTCTGTCATCGGCACCTGAGAATCAAGCTATCATTAGAGGGGAGTGAAACTCATTTGATCAGAGGGGGATATTTAAAAGCCCTGAGTCACTTTTTGCCTGCATCCTTTAACGCTGAGGCTGGGGTGCATTCTTCACTTACCAAAGTCTGACATGTTTGATTTTTTTTCTTCACCTCTGCCTCAAGCGCTTCACACTCCTTTCTCTTGGCGCTGATCTCGGTCTCCTAAAAGTAGAGAGAAGAAAACATCAGAGGGCTTCCGAGGGTCAATAACAGAAGCTTCCTGAGAGAATGGGGAGTGAGGGCAATGGGAAATATTACCAGAGAAATGAAGGGCAATACAGTGCAAAATTCAAAGTAAAATTTTTTGGTGTTATTATGTAGGCCTGGTGTATACCACATCCCCCGTTACCATCATCAGACATGAAGTCACAAAGCCAGATTGCACCTAAAATCCCCTGCTGAATTCATTTCATCAAGTGTTGGCGAGAGCTAAAGTGAAACGTCGTTCACCTCTTTCCACAACATAAATCTGCCTCACTTTCATATGGATGATGACTTCCTTAGTCTGTGTCAGCACCATATGCTTTTCTCTGGAGTGGGCTACAAAAAAAAAAATGTGATGCTTCCATCAAACATGACTGAGTGTTCATTCCTGCTCCAAGGGGACTACATTCAAATAAATTTCAAAGGAAGGCACAGTGTTGCATTTTTGCTCGTCCTTTTGCCCTCTGAGTGTCGGCTAAAATTAATAAAACAGGGAGCAGTGGGGTCAGACAACAGGGCAAGGAAGACGTGTGAGGTTTAACCCTTTAATGTTCTATAATCCGGAGCAATTTGCCTACAGGCAACCAACAGAATGGATAGTTGAGAACTGGATATTCACACATGCTCATAAAATGTTTTCTGGATTTAAACTGTAGAGGACAGAGAGATTAGCACAATGTAAGGAAATAGATTTACAGCTCATTTTGATGGACTTAATCTGCGGAATGAAAAATCATCGTTATTAACCTGAATTAAATCTAAGTTGAATTAAACTTAAATGCAAAATAGGATCGTTATGCTGACAGATGTTCCTACAACTCAGAGGGATTATAAACAGCTGAACAACACAATCTAATCAAAAAGTACCCATGTGCCCACTACAAGGCGCCATTATATTGAGACTAAATGACGAAGAATTGCACAGCGGCTCCACAGACAGACAGCTTGTCAGCTCCCATGTGGGCTGGCTTCTAAAGTGAACAGTTTCTACAAGCAGGCGTCATCATCATCTTCATCATACCAATGAATCTTGTAGTCACAAATACGTCCACAAACACACAGCACTTTCGGAGACACGATTGTTCCAAACACATTTGCCAGAGCTCAATTAAAATTCTCTCTGATGAAAGATTCAAATGGCTGCCATTGTGAGTAATGAGCTCCCCGCGTAAGTGAGGAGGCGTTTGCTGCACAGCAGATGAAGATGGATGAGGAAGACCATCTCCTTAAACTGGATCAAGCTGGCGCTAATGCAAATAAGGTGCACAATGAGAGTGTACAGTAGTCCTTTACGCACAGTGTGGAACAGCAGGCTGAATTTGTCTGAGAGGCACGTTTTTTGTCACAATCCAAGTTTTTGTACTGATTTTTTATGCTCCTCAGATTAATACACCATCCTCCAATGGGAGTACAATTGTTTCTCTAACAAAACGTTATTGCTCAACTCAACCAGAATGACTTCCAAACTTAACAAGAATTTACAATAAATAAAAAATAAGACATATTTGACATTTATCTTAATTCGTATACACTGAGTTAGAGACCAAGCACCAATATGAAAACCCCAAAAATTATGCCACACCGAAAATTGTCTTTAATCACCCAAAATAAAACACAAAATGCACAATAAACTATCATGCTAAAACACATTTACAACTTCAAACGTATCTTACAAGATTACCCATAAAAATAAATGACTTGCAGGTGATTTGAATTTGAAAAAATACAGCAAAAGCAATAGAACACTTCATAACCAGTAAAAATAGCAATTACTACATTCCTATTATCCATTTTATATGATGTAAAAAATATTCTCTCTTTTATACATATTGTGCTAAAAATTGGCATCATAATTTCTTTTGGTGTTTTGATTTTCAGCCAAGCATTTATTATTTTCAGTTTCGGCCAAACATTTTCATTTTGGTGAACACTTCTGGAAATGTTTGTACACTTATGCTGGTTTATGAACATTATATTAAAACTCTTAAGCAATAAATCTGTTTTGAGAGGGAGGTCGAGGACAGGTTTTCGGGATGTCAAAAAAGACCAAAAGCAGATACAAAGTAACAAACAAAACACACAAGGATAAGTAGGGCAAAGACAGGACAACTGACAAAGACCAAGAAACGCAAACAAATGACCCAACAAAGACTGCAGGTAAGGAGGGAACTAAGACCTTCGTTGTCACGTGTCCCCGTTGCCATTGTGCTCGTCATCCCGGTCCCTTGTGACTTCCAATCAGTGCCCTCTGCCACTTGTCTCATGTCCAGGTGTTTGCCATTGTCTCGTTAGTTTGCTTACAGACGGAAGCAAAGCCTCAAACAAATCTCGTACACACAAAAGCATTTCAAGACTTGCGTGTGTCCAAAAGAAGACGCTGAGGATGTTTAACGGCTGTAATGTATATGCCAAGTCTGGAGTGGCGCTGTAGCGCAGCCACAGGGAGTTAACGGAAAGCGTAGAAGAAGAATCAGCGAAGAAGACAAACACTTTTTTTTATTGTAATCTACAGAACAAACATGGCTTTGCATGTATCAAAACAACATGAAAAAGACGAACACAGGAGAAGTGACAATGGCGGGATATTCAAGTACAACACCGCTTGTTGAACGTGGGAATAAAAAAGCAAAAGCAAGCTAAGGAGGCTGCGCAAAACGACTACGACACGGCTATTCACCATTGCTGCATATGGTGTCCAGACGGACGTGTACGGGGCGCGTTTTGAAATATTTCCTCTCTGGAGCCCGGTTTCAAACGTGATCGGTTTCAAGCTCTGGACGAACGGCCTAAACGGTAAGAAACTTGTGAGGATACATTGAAATTGGCTTTCATGAGGATACGGGGCCTAAGACCTGTCCAAACAAAACACAGATCATGATAGACAAAAGACAACAAAACAACAAAACTAACCAAACCACAACACAGTCAATCAACCCAATCAATGTACTGTATCAATGCCTTTGTCGTTACTTCGCTGTTGGCCTCTAACGTCATCCTAGCACGAAGGGAGTTCGCAAACTTGGACGTTGAACCAGAAAGACAAAACATTAGCTAGAGGCAGTTCCAGAACACTTATGGACTTAAAACCTATGCCATAAAACCTGTTGGGTTCAGCCAGTGGCCAGTGTACAGCTAGTAAATGAAAGTGCTTTGGACAACATAAGGTGACAATAAGTAAAAGGACAATGACAAACATGTCTCTGTTGGTTCGGAGTTGCAACTGTGGTTCAAATGCGTAGCAACATTTTGTAAAAATCATGTTTGAATTTGATCATTCTAGCAATAACTAGTGAACTCAGGAGGGCTTCCCCTTCACAATATCAGCCTACTGATCTTCAGTAGCTCTGAAAGCTCGGTACATAATCACAGGCGAGTAGGGGAAACCTCATTACACACACTTTGCCTGCCTCTTTCATCTCCCGTGTACAATATGCACAGTGTAAAAAAAAAAAAGGAAAATAAAAAAAGGTTAATAATCCTGCCCAGGGTCAATTTTGTGTGTGTGTACTTAAATGCCATTTTTCCCCACTGGGGGTGATTTTGTGATAACAACAGATATATTGTAATAAAGATCTCAAACATGGATGTTGATCCACTTATTCCTGGGTGGGTTTTAAAAATGTAACCTCCACTAATTATTATATTGAAAGCAAATCCTGGCAGATGCATCGCTTGCATACTACAATTCAGCTGAGACGTGTTGAAGCATGAGCCAATTAAGTAGGCTAGCAGAGGGGCTACAAATGCCGAGTTGGCACTCCGTCAACAGGGTCTTCAGTGGAGGATTCCCCTCTTGTTACTCACTAATACCCATCACCAGCTCCACTCAGTCTTTAGTCACATCTAACTGCTGACTATACAGCAAACGGTGCTGGGCCCGGCACAGCAGTCAAGTCCACAACAGTCAACAGTCACTTGCGGTTGGAGATCATTTGAAATGGCAGAGTATGTTACATAACCCCTGCAGCTTAGGACTGGGTGTGCAGCCACAGATGCTAACACTCCACTAATGCTTCACTGGCTATGCATGTATGTGTGTGTTCATCATGAAGACTGACTGAGTCAGAGATGGTCAGGAAGAAAAAAAAAATCACACAGCAATTAATCACCGGCATTTTGTTCCCTTGAGTAAAATTTTACATTTCAACCTTTACTTTTTCATTAATATAGAACAAAAATATTTAGCATAACTTCAGGGACATGACAGAGTCATCTGAAGGTGTTATTGGCTATATAACGCAAAATTATATGTTACTGACACCCTTGCCAACAAAAACAGTAGCTGGTGGTTGGAAAAAAAATCTCACGTCCCATTAAATCTTTTTTTTTTCTTTTCTTGAGGTATTATTCATTCAGCAGCCTTCCAGAGTCAGAATGTCGTTATCATCATTGCTCTCTATTTTGTGTGCGTGCGTGTGAGTTTGTGCTCTTTAATTCACCTGAAACCTGTTACAAATCCCAGATCCTTCACTTTAACGGGATACTTTAGGGTACCGCAAGAGTTGTGAAGTTGTCAGGAGACCAGAGGAAGGATCAAAGGAAGGAAAGGTAAAACTAAGTGAAATCAAGCACCATTCAGACACCACCTATCACCCACAGAGTTATAAAACCAGAATCTTTCCCCAACCCCAGAAACATGTAAATTCCAACAGATTAGGGAGACCTCAAGAGACCAGAGGAAAGACTAAAGGAAGGAAGGATAGATGAAGCCGAGTGAGATCCACAAACACCTCCACTGTTTCAAAAGCAAATTCAGTTTGAGTTTCAGTAGATGCTGGTGTGGTGGATCTGGCATGCATGAGAACCTCCACCAAGGAAAGGAGCCGTCAACCTCGTCCCATTAAATCTTGATGAATGTAATAAATAACTTCCAAAAGTCAACACATACAGACCAACGGACACATCCGCACAAGAAGAAAAGCAGGACAGAATTAAGTGACACCATAAAGAAGAGACAAAAATTCATGATCATGAGAGGTAGAAATAAATGTAGAGGTGGGCAGGATTCACCGTCAAGCTATGCATCAGTCTGTCACAAGTACAGATGTTTACATATTAAGTTGTTAATTATGAGTTTCCTTGTACTGTATATTCCTTGCCCCTTTTCTTTCTGCCACTATCAGCAGGGTGTGACCTATTAGATCCACCATACGCACGACCTGCCTACTGATGTGTTTATGACTCTATCACACCTCAACGGGACAGCGCATATGCAGAGGAGGCAAAAGAGCAGGAGCAGCTGTGGTGTAGAGCAGCAGGGATAAAAAAGCAGATAATGATCATGTAGGATGAAGCAGAACTTTGCCACCGCAATAAAAGGCCTTCGACAAAAGAGAAACATGAAAAGGAAGGAAGAGGAACGGAGCAAAAAGGATAAACTGGGATCTAATAATACAACAGTGGGAAAATTAAGTTGGAATAGAAGACTAATTTGAAAGAAGAGCGTGTGCATGGGGGTCTCGAGGGAGAGGACTGCAAATCTGATAATCCCACTGAACCAACACCAAGACGTCAGATGAGACTTTGCCTTAATAGAGGAAACTAGACAGTGACTCATTTTGCCACAGCAGACTGATACAAAGACATATGAGGATTACATTGACTGGATTGTATATTTGCCAATGTAGTACTGGAGCAGAACATGACACCAAGAAGGAGACCGTACTACTATACTACATGATGAGAAAATATCTGCATTTACTCATTTTATTTTTACTGCTGTAACCATTTTGCTGACAGAAGGTCCACCGAGAACTGTTGACGATTGCTTCTGCAGCCAAGCAAATGTTGGGAGCCCAATGCTGCACTGCTGCCCACACACAGACAAGATTACTCATCCTCAGTTGGACTCTCAGGCCAAGCTTCTGCAGATGGTCATTAAGTTCACCGGGTAATCTTCATCCCTCCTGACAGAGCACTAAACTCCGCTAGTTGTAAAATTGTGTATCACCTCAGCAAGCTTTAGTGGTGGCTGATGGTTGTAAAAAAAAAACATTTGACAAAACATCAAGTGCACCGAGCACATTTGTGTTTGTTGGTGGGAAGCATATTTATTTCTTTTTGTAAAGTAAATGTGAGGATTGACTCCCTACACAACAAACTAGTGGCAGTCGATTATTGTTAAGTTTTGCGAACTCTGGCTCAGACACATGCAGTAGAGAAAATGCTCTAAAGCAGGGTTTCCTCAACTTCTTCACCTCACGACTGAATGTAAAAATACAAAATAACTCAAATCAACTAGGCAAAATGCAATTTCTGCAGAAATTGCGTGGGGATGCTGAAAATGCTATGAGTGCTGAATGCATGTGCTTAAATAATTTCAGTGAAATTATAATCCATTTCCTGATATAATAGTCAGTTGGTATCGAACCATCGAATGTACTAAAATGTGGTGGCAGGCACTTACTCTAACCAATGCACTAACTTCACTTGTCCAATGATATGATAGGCAGGTGGTATACATGTATATCACTTAAGCATAATGGCTGGATTAATTTGCAATGTAAACAAACATAAAACAGAGACACACACAATAAAACAATAAAAACAATGTACAGTCAGAAATGGGGTTCGAATTGGTGTCCTTCTCATTACTAGACAATGCACTTAATCAACTGCGCCACTGAGCAGTATCTGATAGCTGGTAATGATGTTAACTTGTATGTATGGAAGTGGGTGTGGAAAGTGGGACTTTCAATGTCCCATTGAAAATGAATTGTGAAAAGTTTATATTTAACATTAAATTGTGTGAATACTGTAAGTAATGTGGAATCAGACGATATATACCAAGAGAGGTGTGAATGTTTGAAGCATGTTGAAATTTGAACGGTGTAAATTGGAAGTATTATCTGCGAGTTATTGCATGGCAAAAAAGTGAGGGCAATAATAAGCGCCTGAAATAATAAAGGTTAGAACCAACATAATGACTCTATGACTCTTGCCATGGCTTCTACCCGTCAACCCTTATTTCGGATGTCAATGTTGCAAATGATATTATGTGATCGATGTAAACTGTAATAATGTGTCCGAAAGGAAAACATGAATAAAACAAACAAACATATGTATTATATTTATTCAGCATTCCCACAATTATGTGTTTCCAAAACCTTGGCATATACAGTACAGAGGTTTGGGACTGCCATCGTCTATAATGTGGGCTTTCAGTAATGAAGTCATAATTGCGGTAAATTTATGTATGAAAAACACTTCTTGGCCAAGAATGAAAGCAGAGTACATGAACATTTTGGCCTTCAAACTCAACATGGAAACTGATCCTTCTTTTGTAACCGTGACAAAAATGTACTTAAAAGGATTCAATGAAGCTGAATACACTGTCAACACAATACACCTAATAAACTACATTAAAGCATCCACACCTTATAAACATCATACGGAGCTTTCAATAAACTGCTCAACAAAATATTCAATCATATTTTGCGGTCATTACCAAAAGGTTAATGGAACGTGGCACATGATAAATGAATAATAAATGAGGACATTCCATAGGTCAGACGAAAGAGCAATTGGCCCAGCCACATGTCGGGAATACAATAGCGTGACTTATTATTCAACAGGGTGGCACTGTAAAAGATACAATTCTTAAATTCATTATTTTGTTTGAGACAAACTCAGCATTGACTACGTTTAAATGCAGGCAATAACACTTTTAAAACCGGAATATTGGCAATATATCTAAACACACACAATAAATGGAATATACTCTTGTTTTTAAAAAACAGAATAAGCTCCTTGGGTTACTACCCCTTTCATAAACGGAATACTGGTTTATATGCACGCAATCGGAATACCTTGAATCAACTGCAATCAATTGCTTTTCGTTCTCTCCTCTTCTTCGCTCATTTGTATTCGCAAGGAATCTTGGTCTTTGTAGTCACGACTTGTATGAGCAGCGCCGTCCTCCTTGCTAAAGGACCCTCCCTTGAATACATTGATTTCGCCACTCAGTTTCCACATTATTTTATTTATTTATTTATTTTATCTCTACGGCGAAAATGCCACAGTTTGTGCCTATATACACATACAGTAAATACAATTATTTCTGGCGTGTAACCCACCGTTAATACTCAAGCCGGTGTCAATAAACATGATGCCCGCAGCAAAGAACCACACTTCTGGAGCGAAGAGGAAACCCAACTACTTTATTTAGCGTGGTGAGTAGCATAAATATGTCTTTTATTGAAGGTATAGTACGTTAAAAGCGGAAATTAGTTTTTTTACGTAATTGCGTTGTCCACGCGTCTCAGTCCAAACGGGATATTCCAATCGAGCACAAATGAGCATGTAAACGGGAGTAACTCTGTCTGTCACGCATGTAAACGTGTTACCTCGATTGTTTCAGAAACCGGAATTCTGACCTTAACCCGAATATTGACTGCATGTAAACGTAGTCAATGTGAAGAGTAAAAAAGGAGCAGTCACATTTTCTTTCCTTCTGTCATGACTAGCTAAATCACATCTCTGTGATGCTCAGTCAGAGGCCAGCACAGAAAGACAGTCTCCAAAACATGCTATGATCAAATTAATTCACAGCAAAGCAGCCTGCTTGGACCACAACCAGATAAGCTGATTATCACACGCACGCACAAACAAACACACGTGCACACACGCACATGCTGTCCTATTTGTTCTGATCCAGTGTTATCACAATGCCCAATCACTGACCAATCGAATGTTAAGACAGATAATTATAAGGTAGGCATGATGAGCCAAACTGGTGGGCCAGAGATGATTAATAGTCATTTGATAATAATAATAATAATAATAATAATAATAATAATAATAATTAGGGGTGTGCAGTGATTAAAAATTGTAATCGCATGACTTCAATAGTCTTCATACTCTTGTTAACATAAAAGAGGAAAATTGTTAACCTAATAGAAATATGGCAGCATATTTTAATCATTGATACAATAATTTCATATTTCATAAACTTGAGTTAATATTTAAAAGATTGTAAAAAAAAAAAAAAAGTTTTGTCGAAATTCCAATTCCTGAGAAAACAACGTAGAAAAAGAGCTTTTTCTAAAACAAACATTTCAAGCACAACTTGGACTTTAACACTAGTATTTTTTCATATTTTTAACAGCTCAAACATCTAAATAATGTTTTTGTGCAATAAAACAATGTTCCAAAAAGTGCTTTTGATAACAAAATTCCAGTGTATTGCACATAAAAATAAACAATTGACTGGTCTAACTGCAGCTCTGCCGCAGCATCCAATGGTCCAGGGGTCGACGTGACCGGCAAAACAAAACGTTAACAAGGCGGATCATAGCTTGACGGTTACTCGTTGCGTTTGCTCGAAAAACGAAGCGTCATTCCTTGACGTAGAGCAACTCCGTGATGAGCATGTTTTTTTTAAGACAAAAAGCAATCCTGCAGGGTTAACTGTTTTGTTCTGCCGTTCGCTTATTTTTTACTTTTGTACTAACACGCTAGTAGTGACAGACGACACTCCCTGTCCCAATCTACATGTCCTGCTTTTTTTCTTCTACAACAAGATCCTTGCGCGATACTGGCTGATCTTATACTTGCTGCCACCTGCTGGCCATTTCTTTTAAATAACATTGTAGTCAAGACTAATCCTTCAGTCAGAACCTGCGCCAGACCCTCCTGTACACTTTTGCGTAAAAAAAAAGAAAAGGTTATGACGTACTGATACGTCATTGGCATGCGCCGACTATGACGCTTATGACGTATTGATACGTCATATGTATTGAAAGAGTTAAAAAATTGGTGGCTACTCAAAATAAACACACTAATTTTGATACCCCTAATAATAATATTAGAAAACAGTCTACCAACTGGATTAGCACCTTTGATGCGACATGTGATCTAAAGTAGCAATGATGTTATTTTTCTTCAGTGTAAAGATCGTTGTGAAATGTAACGAGGACACCTTTGCACAAACACAAACTGCTTATTTACCATCTTCCCACACCCATACAACACCGTCTGTTGGTGTCATCAGCTATGGTGGCTTGTCGTCACCCACTTTGATGCTTTGCCAGAGCCAAAGACTTACAGTATGTTGCTGCATTCTGCAGGGGGGAGCAACTGGATGCAGGAGATGGCGGCTCTCTATCGCCTTTCCATTCATTAAGCGCACGTCAACAGCTGGTGACCAATTAGTGTGCTCTCCAGATGGCAAACCCAAAATACACGGAGCACACCTTGGCTTTGCATTTCTTAACATTTCCAAGCATGAATGTGGAACCTGGCTTTGACATTGCTCCCTTTAGCTTGACTATAAATGTTTGCTAAGAGCTGAATGACAGACACGGAAAAGACCAGTTGATTACCTAACAGACTACCTCTAAGTAAAACGATCATAAAGACCCACAGTTACACATTCAAGTGTGGGTAAATAAATCCTATAGGTCATAAGGGGAGGCAGGTGATTCCCAGGGAGAGATAAAGCGTAAAGCTTTCGGCCCATGGGAAGTTTGGCACAATCAGTACAGAAAATAGATCCCTTCACTTTCCATCTGGGATGCCACTAACAAAGACTTCCAATTCACAGGCCTCTATAACAGGTCACTTCCAGCGCCATGGAACTTCATGGAACAATCCAATCTGGATCACGTTGTTCTCTCAGACTAGTTAAAAAAAACAAATTGCTATCGAAAAAAACTATGGAAATAGAGATAATCCACTCCAGGGTAAGACTGCTGCAAAGTGGGTGATTGTCAAAAAAAGTATGAAAATATGGTAAGCACTGTAATATTAAAGGCTAAGAAATATAAAACACTCAATTTAATTGATGGTGTAATCCAAAGGTCACCACACCACAGATGTGATTCACAGTGTTCAGTAACTTTCTTAACAGTGTCAAAAGACGTTGACCACATATCAATGGAATTCAAATTTTTATAACGCTGGTTTTATTTGGCCTTGGACATTCCACTGTACTATGAAAGACCATGGAAGTTGAGGAATGCTCAAAAACACCTTTTAGAACATTCCACAGGTGAACAGATGAAATGGAAACAAGTAAGTGTCATGATCGGGTATAAAAGAAGCATACCTGAAAAGCTCAGTTTTTCACAAGCAAGGAAGGGGCGAGGTTCACCAATTTGTGAACAAACAGTGTTAGCAATTAGTCCAACAGTTAAATGATGTTTCTTAATTTAAAGGATGTTTATTAATTTACAATTGCAATGAATCTAGGGATTTCAGCATCAAAGATATATAATCTCAAAACACTGGAAAAATCACTGTATGTAAGCAGCAAGGCCAAAAACCAACATTGAGTGCCTGTGACCTTCGATCCCTCAGGCTTTGAAAACCAGCATTACTCTGTAAACGATATTGTCACATGAGCTCAGGAACACTTCAGAAAACCATTGCCAGTTAAACACGGTTCGTCATTACATCTACAAATTTAAGTTAAAACTCTAGTATGCAAAACGAAAGCCACATTGTCATGTCTGGGAAGATCTGGCTTTGGTTGAGGGCCCTGAGTGGGTTCCCGCCCTTCCGTGGGTTGACCAATCCAGGCCCTCAGCCACTTGTGCCTGGCCCCAGGTGTGGCTAGTTACCCAATTAGTGTGGGTGTATTTAGTTCCTGGGTGGTGATCAGTCCGTGTGGGATCATTGCCGCTTGTCACGGTAACCCCTGGAGTCTTGTCTGTCACTTTGATTTTGTATCTTTTCAGTTCCTTGTTTATTTAATACTAACCAGTACCCTGGTTAGTGTTTTTCTGTACAATAAAGTACGTCAGTCTAACCCGCACTCTGCCGTGGTTCTCCTGCCTCCCTGCACTTTGGGTCCTCTACTCCACACGCCGACAGACACCACGCCGCTCCGTGACCACACCGTGACAGAATGATCCCACCCGGGAACTAAATACACCCACACTAATTGGGTAACTAGCCACACCTGGGGTCAGGCACAAGTGGCTGAGGGCCCGGATTGGTCAACCCGCAGAAGGGCGGGAACCCACTCAGGGCCCTCAACCAAAGCCAGATCTTCCCAGACATGACACACATATCAACAACACCCAGAAGAAAAAAAAGTTGAAAAGTGTATTGTGGTCTGATGAGTCCAAATTTTTAATCGTTTCTGGAAATCATCAAACGTTGTGTCTCCCGGGCCAAAGTGACAAAGAACCATCTGGATTTTTATCAGCGCAAAGTTCAAAAGCCAGCATCTGTGATGGAATGGGGCTGTGTTAGTGCCCATAGCATTGTAACTGGTACATCTGTGAAGGCACCATTAATGCTGAAAGGTACATACAGGCTTTGGCGCAACATCATCATTGCTCTCTCTTATTTATTCATTCATTCATTCACTTTGTGTGTGCGTGTGCGGGTGTGTGTGTGCACATGTGCGTGCATGTAAGTGTGTGCTCATTAATTCACCTAAAACCTATTAAAAATCCTATACCGTTCACTTAAACCGAATACTTCAGAATCCCGCTAGAGTCGTGAAGTTGACAGGAGACCCGAGGAAGGATCAAAGAAAAGAAAGAAAAGTGAAATCCAGCACCAACCAGACATCACCTATTACCCACCGGGTTACCAACCAGAATCTTTCACCAACCCCAGAAACATCTAAATTTACAACAAATTAGGGAGACCTCAAGAGACCAAAGGAAAGACTGAGGAAAGGAAGGAAGGAAGGAAGGATAGAGGAAGCAGAGTGAGATCCACAGACATCAGCCTCCACCGATTCAACGACTAGAGGAAGAAGCAGATTGTGTTTGAATTTAGGTAGATGCTGGTGTGGTGGATCTGGCATGCATGAAAATCTCCACCAAAGAGGGGAGCCGTCGACCTCAGCCAGGGCAGAGCAAGCACAACCCTCCAGGTCTCCCAGGCCGAGACAGCGCCAAGGCACAACCCCCGGGGCCCGCAGGGGCCACCGGCCAGAGAGCAAACCTAGGAGACCGGAGCGACCCCCACCCACACAACACGGCCCGCGCCCCAAGCCCAACGCAGCAGAACGGGGCACGGCAGGCCCACCAGGCCCCCCACCGGCCCACCAGGCACCCCACCGGCCCACAGTGCCTTCCACCAGGCGGTCATGGTGGCGGAAATCATTGGGTTTTTATAACAATTGTGTCGCTTAATCGATGTTGTAATAAAGAGTAAATATAAAAGTCTGAGGTTGTTGCAATCCTTCTGTTCTAGTTCCAGCCAACAGTTAGTATCTCTGTTGGGTTGTGCCCATAGAATGAGATATCGTAGCTGGTAGCTGGCAAATTTGGTGCCTCTAGACCTCCTTTGGATTTACTTTTCTGAATAGTAAATAGACTAATCTTTGCTTCTTCTTTTTTTTTATTCCAGTAGAATTTTGTAACGGCCGAGTCCAACGACTGGAACCAGTTAGACGTAGGTTTGAATGGAATCATTGATAAAAAATAATTTATTTTGGGTAAAACTTTCATTTTAATGGTGGCTTTTCGTCCTATTAGAGAAATCTGAAGATTATTCCAGCGCTCCAGGACGTCCCTGCTTATTACAGCAAGACCATATATGCGCTACATTCTGCATGTGTTACAACAGCGTGGCTTCAGTAAAAGCATGTGAGTACTAAACTGGCCTGCCAGAAGTCCAGGCCTGTCTCACACTGGAAATGCAATATGAAGCACAAAATATGACAACGCAGATCTATTGAGCAACTGAAGTTGTACGCCAAGTAAGAATGAGAAAGAATTCAACTTGCAAAGTTTCAACAATTAGTGTCCTCAGTTCCCAAATGCTTTGTAGTAAATATGCCCCTGGCAACACCTTTTATGGAATGTGTTTTACACAAGGTCCCAATTTCACCGCAATCTGGTTTTAGAACACAATCACACACATTGCTGCTTTACTGCAGTAAATGTGACAGACTTTGTCATGTCACATGCAAGAGGATCAGAGTTTTCGGGGAGTGGGTGTTTCGTCTGGGAGTGATAGAATCCAGCATTATCATATAAACAGTGTGAGGTAGAAAGCTGCTGCTTCATGAATGTCAATATCCTCGCTTTTCCTCATCCAGGGATCAGTCACAAACTGCAAGGACCTCTGCACATGCAGGCTGATTAACTGCACAAAAATAAACACTCCATGTCAATCACTTCACTCATTTCTTGGGCCTTTTCCGCCCAATTTGATTATATAGCAAGTCACCTATTCTCACGATTTGTTTTTGTGTTAAAATTGATAGTGTGAGTCTGTGAGCTATCTCCAAATTGTTCAATTTCCCCTCAACAGCTAGACTGCACAAGATAGACACATATGGCTGTTCCGACAGAACAACGTTGAAAAACTACATTGGTTTTGGAATGGATGAATCAAGCTAACTATAAATTCCTGGAATTTCCCTCCCAAAGACCAGTCCTGTGCCTGGAAACTAACATTTCAAATGAGCACTTCCAATTCTGCTCAAAACAGTGATCAAATAACCAGATAGAATTGTGTCAGAAGCTTTTGATGGCTTCTAAAAGCATCTGGTAACAGTGTCTTGCTAAAGAATAGTTAGCCAAATATTAGAGGGGTGTATGTATATATTTAAAACCCATATAACTTCAACCCTGCAGATAAGGGTGCAACGGTTTCAGATGTTGGTGTACGATTATAGTCTGAGAAAAAAAAAAACTGGGTTTTACGGTTATTCTTATAGACATAAAAGAAAATAACATCAGCATTCTTTCAAAATATTTATTTTTAACAACAATAAATGAAAATAAATTTCAAAGTTGATGCCTTTTAAAACAAATAAAGCACACAAATAAGGAAAAAAAAAAGAAATATTATAGCTCAAATTGGCTTTAACTTTAGGTTTATTTTATTATTATTATTATTATTATTATTATTTATTTATTTTAAGTGAAAATAAATAACCGAATAATAAAATACCAAATTAGGGCCTGGGCACTATTTATAACAAGTGCACGGTATGTACCCTCTTTTTCTTTCATCTTAAAAAAAAAATCATATTTTTCTTCATCGTTCAATGTCTTTCCATTTCAATCATACTCACAGGTAAAATTCGTCCCATAGCCTTTAAACTGGCGATTTGTGCAGTTTACCGCTACACATGTAGGCATTTTTGCAGCCAAATGCGTATGCCGAGATACGTTTCTTGAGAGTCCCAAGATGGCTGCCCCGCGGCTTCAAAAGTCTCGGGCGAATTTGTCGGCTGCATGACGTCACTTCCGGCGGGACTCGACAGCACGCACGGACTTACATACGAATGGATTGTCAATGCTGCTTGTCAGAAGTGCACTGACCGACAATCCATTGACCGACGTCATGCAGTCAACAAATTCGGCCTTCGGGGGACTCAGCCTTGTGAATTTGGACACAGGCTCGGCCTATAGTCTATCCAGTAAGGTCAAGCCCTGTGTTGTTGTGCGCCCGCTAAATGGGCCGTGTGGAAACAGAAGAGCTACGAACTATGCCGCGTGGCGCGTGAGTTTAAACTGACGGACTGTTGTTAGCGTAAATAACCGGTGTTGAATGGCTGCGGTAATATAATCTTGATGTTTAAAAACCACGGTTAATTGTAAAACCGGTTAATAGCTGCACCCCTACTTGCAGATTAGAGGAAAGCCTAAATAAAATGTGCCAATTTTTATTTTATTTTTTAACCCACAGAAAATGTATTTTGTATGTATAATCACTCCACCCTGAAAAAGAACAGTTCGAATGACTCATAAAAAGCTAAAACAAAAATAACATCCATGCCTATGATGAGTGTTTGTATACTTTTGATATGTGATATGTGAATGCTTGTCTGTCTCTGCAATGTACATCAAGACTGCGATTGTAGTAGCGACTACTAGTCCAGAGTATCTTACTCTCACTCTCAAGACTCAGCTGGGATAAGTCCCAGATCACACATGACCCTGAACAGTGGAAAATGAATGGATGGGTTCACTTTAAAGTACTGTAGCATTATCTCGTAGACATGTTGATATGATGTCATTAAATTATTGTCATCTGTGCTAAGATTTTCCAGATGCAGTCACAAGAAATTCTTCAATGCTGATACAGATGCAGTTGAATCATGTCATCTATAGACTGGCCATCTGGTCTCATTTGAGGTTTGGAATTGGGTATGCGAGAAAATTAAGTGGTTGTGGGTCAACAGCAATGAAGGTCAAGCTTATTGACCTAGAACCATTTGATGATGGGCCTGGTTGTACAAGCACAACTTCTTTGGTAATATCCATCATGGGGCATGGTAG
Source organism: Vanacampus margaritifer (assembly GCF_051991255.1). NCBI lineage: Eukaryota > Metazoa > Chordata > Actinopteri > Syngnathiformes > Syngnathidae > Vanacampus > Vanacampus margaritifer. Next base: position 19,466,893 of record NC_135434.1, read on the forward strand.
AAGACGACTTATTTATTTGTTTGTTTTCTTTTCTGAAGTGCTGGCGGTGGGTGAGGTGGGGTTCCTTTTTTTTTTCTTGCTGGGGCCTGAGGGGGTCTAGAGATGCAACTGCCTGCCAACACCTGCACAGTACAAATAGACACTTTGGAGTCTGAGCCCGATATCTAGTGGCAGCGCTCCACATGTGACAGCAGCGAGGCATTCCTCCACATTGGAGGATGTAAACAGCAGCTGTCCTCTCATCAAAGACGGTGCAAAAGCAACATGGGAGGATTCAAAGAAGCAGAAGAGAGGCATCTGAGGAGTTTTTTCCACACACTTTAAATAGTATCTTTATCTTAATGGTGGGGGGAAATCACCAGTGATTTAGAGTCTTTCAATTAAGAAGGAATCCTTCATCTTTGTACTTGAGATAAAGATCAAATAGTGTGCCTCATTCTTTTACATGCACTCGGGGAGGGATGTCATATTGAGGGTGCTGCACTCAAACAAGTGCACTCAATAGGGCAATAAAGCCTAAAATATAGTAGATAAAAAGACAAGCGACATTTTTTGCATCAGACATACAATGAAAGTTACATGTCTTGTATTTAAACTTCAACAATTTAACATATGCTGCCATCCATTTTCTATACTGCTTATCCTTATTGTGCTGGAGCCTATCCCAGTTTGTCTGTAACCAGGATTACACACACACAAAAAGTGTGAAGTATCATTCTGCAATTTGATGTGGGAAGTCAACGTTCGCAGATTAAGAGATTACCTTGTGGTGAAAATGAGTTCAAGGTCACAAAATAGTGTCAGAATCATTTTTTGGCAATTATTTCTCTCACGATCTCATTCTTTGCCATTGTAATGAGAGAGAGAAAATAGAACAAACTGGAGGCCAGCATAGCCAGCCAGATTCCAGTCAAATAGTGGAAGTCAAGTATTTGGATGTGAAATAATCCGGGCCTTGCTTGGCCTTCAAATTTCTTTTCTTTTTTGCTGCATAAATGAATGCAACAACTCATCCTAGTGCACTGGCACTTCACAAATACTGTATGCAATAACATATAATCTGTCATGAATTAGGAAATTGAAAAAACTGAGAAAAATTACAAAGTAACAACAGAGAGCAGGGCCGGATTCCGATGGCCTTGAAGAAAACACTTGAGTGAGAAACCTTGACTGAGAAACCTCGATGGAGAGATCAGGGCTGGATGCATGGAAGCAGCATCAAAAGCAAAGAAGAAAAATTACATGGAAGAGTTGGGGCAGGAAACCTCAACGAGCTGAGAGAAAATGTCGACAAACTGACAAAAGTCTCACTCAGTAACTCCCGCTAGGGCAAGGTACGATTCTATATGAGAGAATAAAGGCCTATATGACAAAATAGGAGGGACTAATAAATCATCATCATCATAAGGGACATAGCAACTGCATAGCAACTGACAACATCATAACACAATGACCCCATGACCCAACCTAAAAACAGTCACATAATATGACCCAGCCCAAAACATAGTCAAAACACAATCCCCGAACAGCACTGCACTTATTGCAAAGTCTGCCAACTTTTATGTAGTGCCTGTATTTAATTTGTAGATGGTTGTTCATATTATTATTATTTTTAAAGAACATCTTTTGTTGAGTTTATTTACACAATACTTAGCCTACTAGGCCTTTTCAAAACGTTTGCCCTGATTTTGCTTCTAATAAATATAACAATAATAATTATAATGATAATAATAATAATCCCAGTAGGGATACTTTCGCTGTTCTCGGGCACCTAAGGCAAAAGCTTGCTTAAATTATTTTATTTTTTTAAACAAGATGCAAGGAAATTGGTATAAGAGTGCTGTGGAGATTTGACTAATAATCATGTGATGTGAATTACATTAATTATTCAAGTCACAATGCACATTTTATTTGTAAGGTAACCGTGTCAGATGATGAATGCTTCTCTTTGAGCACAGTTAGAGGTCATACAAAAATACTGTGATGAATGCCTTACTATCTTGCTATCATGCTATATCGCATTACAGATAAAACCAAGAAAGCAAGCTCCTCCATGTATACACCATGGGCAAGATATCCCCAGCTACTAATGTACTGCTGGCTCTTCACTTGCATGTGTACCAAAATATAAAATGTAAAATAGCAAAACAGCTCCGCAGCTTGTTCTTGTACTTACATAATGTAAACCAATTCACGATACTTGCTTAAACATCTTTGGGTGCTGGAAATCAGTAGTTAAATAAATTAGACAGACAAAAGCCCAAAAATAATTTTGTGATTGTGAATTTCAATTATATTTCGAAAATATTTTTGAAAAATTGTGTTGTCACACTTTAATATTATCAGCTAAAGTCACATTTAGGCTCTCTTTCGAACCTGCCAAAAATCCAAGATCACATGAAGCATCCAACACAATCTTCTATTCACAGCGGCGCGCTGCTGACAACTAAGGGCAGATCATCCTCTCTTCTTGCGCCGGCCTCCACTGACCTGCCTTCACACTCCAGCAAACCGAGAGCACGCCAACAGCAACACATGCACGCGTTTACTGACTGCCTAAAACATGACTGCAGCGATTTGGTATGCACGCAAATCAGTGCACGGCGCTTTCTGCTTTAAAAAGATATGACGAGGGGATCCGGGCAAAACAGAATAAGATGCAGAAGGGGGGGATGGGAGATGAGAGGGAGAGCGATTGGTAACTGGCTGCCATTCTGGCCCGGTGGCCCTGTAGCTGATGCACAGCGTTGCGTAATGGCTCTGCATGCATTCAGTAAGAAGTAATGCAAACGGGGCTTAAGCACATGTAGCTGAATTGAAGAGAGCACTCAAGCCTTGTGGGGAAGCAAAATTATTTCTATGCGCACATGCATACGCGGCCGGGATGACGCGGCCATGTTTTGACACAGTGTACTAAAAATAGCTTCTTCTTAAAACAAGAGGGGGAAAAAATCCGAATGCCAGTCAAATCTAGATTGGCACAAGGCAGAGAGATCAAGCGTCACTTGGTAGACAGCCCAGCATTGGGAATCAAATCACACAATAACATATCCCACCTGCATGTGCATGTGTGTGTGTGCGTACCTCGCCTCACAGGCTTTACAGCTGCAATCGCACATGCACACACACACACATTTAATGAATTAAAGCAATTAAGAATCTGCATGAGCAACTTTGCAGATCTGTTATGTAATGCTTGGCCTGTGGGGCCGTGTGATGGGAGATGGCGGCAGACAGGCCTGTTGTGTTTGCTGCTACACATACATGGCCATTAATCACGCTCAGGCTCTTTGCTCTTTTTCTATTTCCAGAGAAGCCAAAGCCTGACGGCGGCCAACCTACGGCGCTGCAGCGGCATGTGCAGGCCGGATTTCGGCATCGCTGAAAATGTCACACAATGTTTGCCCGTTGAATGGCGGGTGACCTGGAGTGACAGAATCGAGAAAAACGATAAATGCAAATTATTGAAAGGTTTTTGTGTGTTTGTTTACTTGTTGATCCCTTTTCATAAAAGTATTGCTTTTGTTATGTAAACATGTCATTTTAGCTTAATAGTATTTTAGTGACTGTATTGGTATTATTAAGTATTTTATTCTTATTTTTGTTAGGGTGACACTTGTCTGTCAAGCAATCTCGTATGGAAGACCAAAACTGCCAAAATTTAAAATAAATAAATGACTAAATAAATACATAAGTAAATAAATGAAAGTGAAAATAAAAATGTATATAGAAATTTGAATTAAAAAAATTGGATACAAAAAATTTTATATAAATGGGAATAAAAAAAACTAATTATATATAAATCCATAAATAAATAAATAAAAGTAAAAATAAATACAAAAATAAAAAACAAGATATAAAAAAAAGTAAAAATAAATACAAAAAAAATCCAAGCTTATATATATGTGTGTATATATATATATATATATATATATATATATATATATATATATATATATATATATACATATATATATATATATATATATATATATATAGTTTTATTTTCATTTATTTGTATTTTTTTTAATACATTTTTTTAATTATATTTTTATAGACGCATTTATTCTCACTTTTATGAATTAATTGATTAATTTAGTCATTTATTTATTCTTAATTTTGGCAGTTTGGTCCTTCATAGTCTCGGGACTACAAATGAAAATTATCCTTCTGGCAAATTCTGGCATATTTACTGAAATGTATAGTGATATAGTACTGTTCCTGATTAATTATGATCTTATTATTAAATTATAAGGGTGCCTTGCTGTTTAAATCTCTATTACTCCAATACATAACTCAAGCACAAAAAAACTAACCAAAAAATGAGAGAGAAGATTGGAGGCCCAATGCAAAAAAATACGCTTGAGGGCTTAGCATTGGGGGGAAGAATTTTGGGAATACTGATACATAGACTACTTGTATAACCAAGCACAGGAGACATAAACAGATATTATGTCTTTGGGAGCAACATAAAATAAGGCATCTCTTCCCCTCACTCTTCCTCTCTCCTCTGTGCGAGAGGAGATTTCTGCAGGGTGTGCTGGAGTGTGAGTCATCATCAGTGCACATGGAGGAAAAAAAGGGAGAGTCATTCTTTAAGTGGACGGCTTATGGCAGCAATGCAGCAGCAAAATACTAGACACCCTGCCTTTAAATATGTCATTATAGTTGAATTCCAACACAGATTAGAAAAAAAAAGCAGCACAAGGACACCTCGTTGGTGTTAATATATGTAGTCAAGTGTTATGTAACAGTCAGCCAGCACAACTGCTCCAAAGTCTGAATATGGCATCAGGCATGATTGTGTTGGGCCCATGCGTTATGTTTGAATAATAAGTGACTCTTGAATCTGCTCATCTCTCGGCAATGTTACCAAATCGCTACAAGTTAGCGAAATGGAGTAAATGTTAATTAAAAAGAAATCAGTGATGATATAATTTAATTTGTAATTCATTGGAGAATATTCCTAGCAAAATGTGTTTTATATCTGGTCATCTTAACATCGATACGTTCTCATTCCTGTCATTTTAGCTTGCTTGCCTGGGTGCCGTACAAACCAACGTTGAAGTACAGTCATAATTTTAGGTCAGATCTTGACACGCTGCAGTCTGCAATGTCAGCATTCAGCATTATATTATACTGTGTTGGACTCCTCTTAAATTTATTGGTGTTGGACTGGAATGACGTCAGCCTACTTTTATAGCTGATGTGGCTAACGCCATTTTGCCTTGACAACCCCACAGTGTAAACAAGTCAGATAGGGAATACCTAGGGATAGTCCCGTTTGAGCCTTGTGCCCCGAGTCCCGGCGCATTTTGCCAGCCCCATCATTTTATGGACAAAACTCACCGGCTGCGCACAGCTGCGGTTCGGCAGGTCCGTCGCGGACAACTTCCCACCGTGTCTCGCGTGATCGCGCACGATAATGTGGCATTTAAAACAACAATAAACACACTTTTGTCTGTGCTAAACACAGAAGCAGAAATAGAGGAGGACTGGAACCTTTGATTTAACCTTTTTTTTGTGCCTTTTTCTCTTTTTGGTTTTCCTAATAAAAACGGATGTGCCGTGTCATATATTATTTTGTGGTTTTTCACCTCCAATATAAACATTTCCTTGTCCATGTTCACTGGTGTTTAAACCGTGAATAAGCACCTGGCCCGTTGACTCCAGGCCTGGCTACGACCATTCTGACGTTTACTGACATGATTGCGAAATAGGATCTGTCTTGTGTTTCATTCTGAAAAGTAACCGAAAATGTAATTTTGAAACTGCGTCGGTCTTCCTGTCCCGCTCGATGTGTTCTGTACTAGTTTCTGTGCTGAACTTTCCAATGTGACAATGCGGGAGGTAAACAGCACAGCCAGCTTACAATAGCTGCTGGGACCGAACAAAAACAATTGGATGCTGATTGAACTGTCAACCAAGATAGCATTTAGCATTAGCTAAAGCAATAACACAACCACTGCTCACCAGAGTGACTATAAGTAACAATCGCTAATCACTACTTAACAATCGTAAAAGTAACCTTTAAGTGAAACCTTGTGGCACTGGAGACGAATTGAAGGGCAGCAAATTGTGCTGTCTTAAAGGTGGCACCAAAATCTGGGCCCTCACACAACTCCGGTTCATAAAAGTCGGGGAAACCCCCCATTCTCCCCTCACAGATCAACACCCCAGCTCCTTCCTTTATAGCCCCCTCCTTCTTGTCTGCACTCCACATACATTCTCCAGTCAACACAAGCCAGTCACTTCCCGCCATTACTCTTGTCACACCCAGCATCACACACACACACCAATAATAATGCTTCATTATTACTGCCTGTTTACATAACACTCAATTTAAATCAAAAAAATTAAGCATTATTATCATAGTGTAAAATTTTGGTGTTACCTTCTCCCACACAGAGACGGTACAAGGCTGAAAGACAAGTTCCCTCATATCCAGACAAGTACAACAGGCAGGTCTTGAGAGGTTTGTCGTGGCGGGAGCCAATGTGGCCGCTTATAGATGAGGGTCATGCACCACACTAACAGTGTGCAACCCGATCCCCAAGACCAGCTCAAGTCCATGACGCTACCTGAGCCTCCCGATTCAATTACTGCACGCGAAGTGCTGCTCTCCAAATAAAGCACTATTAAACACTGTAGCTGATATGCAGCATTGGAAAAGAAATTAATATGAAGTCAAGGCCAGCATAAAACATTATATTATAATGAAGAAAGTGTTTAACAATAGTAGCAAGAGAATGTCAAATTGTTTAGTTTTAGCACCAAGTCATTTGATGATCCAACTTTCGATCCAGGTAATTGTACGAAATGAAAATAACAAGAACAACAAAGCATTTTCTAGTTGGTCCACGCACTAATAATCTTCATAGGCCTACTTTCCATTGAACATTTATTTTCCAGTGCAGTTGGCTGGCGATCAGTCCAAGATGTCAGCTGGGATAGGCTCCAGCACACCTGCGACAGGCGATGGATTTATTGTCTCTAAAAATAAAACAATATATAACTATTTTTTCCCAAAGTAAAATACACAGAGGAAGGGGAAAAAAAACAAAAATAGGTATGCTTTTGTTGCCCAGTGATTTTGCTAGCATTGGCACATTCATGACTTTGATATAGAGGGGATTCTGAGGTGGCACTAATTTCACAGGCTTAAAATAGCTGAGCTTATTTAAAAATAGTCAAGCGGAGAGATGCGATCTAAGTAAATGACCCAGAAAGAAAAGCTTCCCCTGGTGAACTCCATAGAAACCTCGCAAGTGAGAGTCGTCGCACATCTGAAACGTGTCAAATTCACAAGAGAGTACATAAAACACAACAATGAGCTGAGAAGAAAAATAAAAAAACTGAACAAACGTGAACAGAAAGCCACCTTTGGAGCAAGTGCGTCCCAAAATGTGCTGCATGTTTGAGTGGTCAGCTCCTCCAACTCCATGAGAATCGCTGTCAGCCACCGTTGGCCTTTAATTCCAGCCAGGCAGCAATCTAATTAAGGTTACTACTCTGAGTACAAACGAACACTTTCTGATTTACGAGACAACGATTTGGAAACAATGCTGGTGACCAGATCGAATAATTATGTAAATGTATGAAATGGGGAAAATAATAGAGGGAGGTGGCATTTAACATACATAATGCAAAAAAAAAAAAAAGTGCAGTGGCAGATAAAGATATTGATCTATCTGTGTTTGTGTGTGTGTGCAGCCGTGCTTAGCTCTATCACTGCGAGATTCAAGTATTTAATTTCAAAGAAAATATTGGCGGGAAATTGGCAAGCTTTATGACTACTATCGACTTTGTTTTGTTGCCATTAAAAGTGTGCTGTTCCTGTTAACTGCAATTGGAATTAAGAAGATCTGAGGCTTCATTGATTGAATTAAAGAGCATCATTGGGCTTCAGTGGATGAATTGCTGTCCTCTTAGCCAATTATATAGTTTTTTTTTGTAGTGTAGTGTAGAGGATGGTGCATTTCAGAACTACAGTAAGTCTTGCAAAAAAAAAATTAAAATAAACTGTCACCATCATACAACCTTTATTAATTATGCACTATACACACAACTTACATCTTATAAGCAGTATTTTAATGATGTTAACATTCATACAAGAGTAAATAACAGCTATAATACAAAGAGAAACAAATCCTTTCATGATCACTGACATTTTCTTTTAGCCTATTTCCCCAAAAAATATTGGTTGAATTAAATTGTACGAATAAAGTCGTGTTCGATTTCAGGGTTTTGACTGTAAGTATATTTGAAATTTATTTTAGCAATATACCACTTTAGGGACAGGCGTCACAATTGTGTTAACACTTACAGTATGTAAAAAAATAATAATAATTAATTCATCAAGCAACATTATTTCAATAATTTTGTCACTGTATGTCCATCAGGGGATACGTGCACAGACACATAAATTGTATACACCCACAGTCCGCTTAATCTATCTCTAGGAGAGAGCGTATCAATATTTATGCACTGACTGTGTCCATAAATACCAATGTCCAGTCCAAAAATCAATCTATGCCAGCTACAATATTTTCATCGCCCTATGAAGGTCACGTCACTCCAGAGTACTATGGATGGATGGATGGACAGAGAGATAGCTAGATAGTTAGCTAGCTAGATGGGTGGATAGATAGATAGATAGATAGATAGATAGATAGATAGATAGATAGATAGATAGATAGATAGATAGATAGATAGATAGATAGATAGATAGATAGATAGATAGATAGATAGATAGATAGATAGATATGCATGCACTGTATTAACATACAACCAAATCAGTCAATAGCTTGAAAATGCAGGTAGCCCTGACCCTCTGTTGGTCCGACTAATTTATGTGAAACATACTCTGTAAGAGAGTGTAAAAACAATGAGACCTCATCCAACTTAAATGGATTATAGAAGCTGTCACATGGGCCAAGAACATGCTGTATTTTCAGGGTCTGGCTCTGTGTGGAGTCACGTACATTATAGATGAAGCAGTGGAGAAGGGGAGTGTTCAGCAAAGTACTATCAGTTACCAGAAGACCAATCTAAATCATGATCAACCTACAGCATGTTTCAGAGCTGCGGGGGCAGAACAGCAACAAGCTCAGCCTTCCCTCCGCCTGCATGGTGTTACAAACTTGGACAAACCTGAATAGTAGAATACTGTACATTGTAATGTGGGAAACTAAAGCACTGTCAAAGCAATTCTCATAACGCCGTATGATTTTGTCACTGCTAACAGGCTTATGAAAGTCAGATGAACATTTTACGATCTTGTTAAGACCGGTTACATTATTAAAAGGGCACGTTCATTGTGTGAGGCGGCAAAGACTGCCTGTAGCAGATTGAAATGTTAATAAGCTCAATGCAGTGGCTGCAGAAACTTGGCCAAGATTTTGCTCTGGAATCCTGCGTGTGGGTAAAAGATGACTTAGTCCTATTGTATCACACATACACCCAAGTGGGTCAAAAGACATGAGATCCCCCCCCCCCACCTCACACACACACTTTATATTAAATTTGGATTCAATTTAAACTTATTAAAGCACTATTTTTAATAAATACAGTATAATTATATTTGAAAAAAAAAATTGCAAGCATAAAATGTATAGAAAATTGTAGTCTCATGAATTTTGAGTGTCCGTCATCGTCAATCCATGAATATTTCAAGCAGAACCGCGTTGTGGTCATCAATTCGTCATTTGTCATTGCTCAGCAAAATGAGCATCTGTCAATTTTTCCGTCATTCGAAGTGCGCATACGTCAATGCTCCGTCATTTGTCAATCCATCAGCAAAATGGGACGTCCGATTGGCCAATTTATTGACAGATTGACAATTACATTGACGGACCCCCTTCAAACAGTGCTTAGTTCGTCAATTTTTCAAAGTTTCCCGTCAATCGACAATTGTCAACAAAATGGGCGTCCGTCACTGACGGTTTGATGGACCTTACGTCAATATTGACAGAATGCCCACTTCTACCGTGTGAGTGTGAGCGGTGGGATACAAAAGCTATGAGCATTAGAGTGTGATTATTGCGCTTTTGTTCTTTCAGCATTCAATAAGCAGCTGAAAATTGCATCACTGACTGTGGCTCTCCTTTCCCACATTACAAATTATCAATACCGCGATTTCCGCGATAGATAATTATTTAAAGTTCACAACAAAAAAAAATCACAGCACAGAGTCCAATAATGATGGTTCATCATCAAAGTCCAACAGAAAAATCTCGGCTACAAAAAATTCAGATTCAACACCATAATTGATAATTTATATGTGCATCATAGTTTGCATTCAAAACAAAGGCAATTGAATCCACTTCTATTTCTTTTCTTCAAGTGTTGTAACACAAAGGCTGCTGCTAAGTGTAACTTTTTCTCTATTGTATGGGCTGAGACCTCCACACTAAGTTGTTGGTCTAGATTAGTTCCACCTCTGCGCTTAGTTGTTTCGACCTCTGATTCCATGATGTCAAAGTTCGACAAAAGAGGCAGTCTCAGTCCTATTGTAAGCCACTCGGCAGCTTCAGCCTGCTCAGTCCCAGAGGGAGGGTTTTCTTCTGCCCTTGAGAGGGACATTGTTCATGGTTTTAATTCCCTGCCACTCCTCTCTGAGATTTCTAGTTGGCAGGGTGGCCTTGTTTTTTTTTCTTCTTATAGCTAAACATGTCACGCTGCATTGGACTATTCATCTGTCTCCGAATGTCCCTTCAAGGTGTTCTGCTCGGATTTCATCATTATCTTCATTTTTCTTGCAAACTTTCCAATTTTGTTGGACCCTCTTGGCTTAACATTGTGAATATTTGTTAGAGTTTTTTTTGGAAGTACAATGGAATCTCTGAGGTCGACTACAATCAATTAAGGGATGCTGAGCAACCACAGATTTTACACAGAAAATAAGAATTGTTTCAAAACCTTTCAATCTGCCATCCTCATGAACCTCTATTGACTATTAAGTGACTTTGAAGTAATATTTCAACACTCTTAATGGAGATGCAAGTGTAAAAAGAATTTAATGACTGTAAAATTAAAACACACACACAGACGAGCGCAAGCCAGTGTATCTAAAAGGGAGAGTGAACACATCAATCGGCTCCTCTCATTCCCTTTAAATGTTGCGCACTAGTCATGCACTGACAGTCTTGATGCAGCGAAGCACAGACAACCAAATTCTTCAGAATTTATGTGCTCATCCGGGAGGTCGAAGCTCGCAACATGCTCATGTGCACTCAGGCTTGGGGAGTAACGGAATACATGTACCTGCGTTACATAATCAGAATTTAAAAAAACAAATGTAACTGTATTCAGTTACAGTACAGGGGAAAAAAGTGGATTCATATTACAGGTAGATTTATTAAAAATGGGAATTACTTTGAGGGATTCCAATTTCTATGATGAGAGAGAGTGCGATAGAGAACGAGAGAGAAAGAGAGAGTGAGAAAAAGAGAGAGAGAGGAACCGTGCTACTGGAGCTGTACATGTCGGGGAGGTGGGGAACTGACTAGCTCCACACGCGGGCAGTTTAAAAAAGCTTCATGGACGAGAGGAGGAAATGGGGACCGGTATTCAATGTTTGGAACTTACTCGGCTTGCTCAAGGACTGAAAATTTGAGCTGAGAGTCCAGCGGAATGCTATGCGCTGTAGCTTCTTGCTAGCTAGCCCGCTAGCCTACAACCATAAAGTGAGTTACACCTTCCAAACAAATCTTCCTCCCACCAATTCACTATTTAAACATCATACACAATACATACACGGCTAAACTTGTGACTGGGATAAAAGTTGATTTTGCAGTCGATGTCACGCATCGTCATCCTCATTATTAGTGCCTGCATGTGGGTGAAATGAGCTGCCATGGGGAATGTTGCTTTCAAAAGCATAATTCGTCCCTTTCATCCCTGTTCCACATTAGAGCAACAAAAGCTTTGACTGCCAATTGAAAATCTGCTATATAGACCCATATAACCCCTCAACACCCCCAAAGGTCGACTAACCCGGTCACTGAAGCCGTCCGCCCAACCCCCAGCAAGCAAGGGGAAACCACCTGTCAATGTGGCCCATTGCAAAAACCCAAACAACATACCTGAGGGAGGGCAACATCAAAGGCCAATTCAGGACTCTGACTCGCAACAGATGGCAAAGGTAACATGTATGGATGCCACAGAGGGGACATCAAGTGATAATGCAGAAGACATTGGTTGGAGTCTGACTGCAACTTTCAGTCTTCTGTATTTATATGCTGTGCATATTCTATACTTGTGCAAGTTTAGAGATACATTTTCCTGAAACTCTTGGCCAAATCCCAAATCGTACAGCCTTTTAATTCAGAGGTTATACTGCATTCAGGGGCAGAATCAATACGAGCAGACTCCACAATAACCAGTTTACTAAACGATCGATCAAAGACCTGCCACAGTTATAAAGTCAAAACTCCACAGTAGAGTTTCATTGTGTCAGACTTTCACATAACTCCTTGGAGGATTGTGTCCTTCCAACAGTCTTTGATAGATGGGATAGAGAAAAACTACAAAATGGGCTGCAAGTGGTTGAAGCAGGGATGCAATGTCTTTAGCAATACAGGTCTGTGCATGGTTGTATATTCTTGCATAACAGTTTTTAAAAAGCTACAAGAATGAAACTGAAGTTATCACGTGATTTTGCCTTTGGGTGAGTGATGAAGTCTTGGGTGAGATTTTCCTGCCTACGGGTGAAGTTGTGATATGACCAAGTATGGAAGGCTTTGACATAAATTGGATAATCAAAACAGAACGACAGCTGAGTGAATCGTGTGGGGAGTCCCTGGGTCAGTCAGCAGCGTTTGAGCGTTAATAAAGAGGGGTAATTAAATTAGTGGATCATGGATGCCTGTAGCGCGGGTGCCACACGGCTATAATTCCATTACAAGTGATGTAAACATGAGGTTCCCCCACCCCTCTCCCTGCGCAGGAGGGCCCCCACCACATCAATAGATGTGAATGTGAAATCATGGGATATGCCTTAAAACGGGGAGATGTAACTGCCTCATAACATCAGATGTACTGCAAGTGTAGATTTAATGATCTATTCATGAATGAGACGGAAAAGCTGCCCTATGCGGAACATGATAAACAGTGTCAGCTGTTCATTTGAAACCATTGTGTGAAAACGACATATACCCACTTATGTCTCGGAATATTAATAAAGTGGATAAATTATTAACCTGGGCAATTATGGTAGAGTGCAAAAGAAGAGCTGAGATCAAGTTAACTCAAGTTGTGTTTGTTCAGAAGAACATTTCAGCCTTGACACTGTCTAGACACTGTGTAGCCTGAAAATGACAGATTTTCCCTGTCTGCCTGGTTCATATTTATGATCATCACTAAAATGTGTCTCTGTGTGATGATTCACACCACCATCAAACCAAGTGTGGCTTAACGAAACCTGCAGGCTCAACTCTCGACCTGCTCTCTCGCGTGAATAGTTATGAGTGTAGACGTTAACCAGGGAGGAATTGTTCACATCCATTTTTAAGTCTTGCCCCTTTGACATCGCGGCTGCTCCAAGTGACATGTTCAAGAAGCCAAGTGATAATTGGACACTTCCTTAGTGGAAGTCTAAGAAGAGATGAGGATAGTGCCTGGAATACCGGTAGTCATTACTTGTCACATTATTTCAGCAAATATTCTCAAATGATCAAGACGAAGAATGCACACTTTCAACAATTCCATCCTGCTGCAATTCCATGATTAATGGAAACTTCATCTACTATATCTTGCAATCCACATTTTTTCAGAACTTGTCTGTGTTTATCTGGTGGTAACAAAGGGTCACAACGGACACAAAGCTTCTCAGTTTTAAGTCCACTAAGGCAATACATGTCATACATGGCAGATAACTTGGACATAATGTAAAGTGTACATACAGCTGTGTAGGAAGAGATCATTACAAGGGTGTCTCCGTTTTGATGATTGCATCTCCGTCATAGAACAACAGAGCTGCAGGCTAATGGCGCTTGCTGAAGAAGAGCTTCATGCTCTGTCAGTTTTTCATTACCAATTCACTCATTCCTCCAGTATGTAGGACTGTGCAATATTGGTAATTAATGACAGTACCCCAGTTTTTCAGGGTCCATAATCATCTATTTTTCCACTTCAGGGAACTAATAACATCACCTCCAACCCATCCACCCCCTCCTCAATACTGCTGTGCTAAGTAGACCATTTCCCTGCTGACTGAGAAGTGGAAAAAAAAACACCAGTATAACAGCACAGCAAGATGCATGAGGATATCCAAAACATTCTCAGCAACACCAAAAGGTACAAGGAAAATCATTTGTGAGTTAAAAATGTTTTTTCCCAGTTGTAAATATTATTCCATGTATTAGTTTTAACCATGTCTTCACCATTTTTCAGTCTAAGAACACACTGTGGAGTTTGTCCACGGCTACTTAAGGACAAGACGAAACAATGCAGCAATAATGGCGTGACAATGCCAGAACGTCATCACACTTCTTGTCGTCCAATCAGGTTGCTCCAGTTTCATCTCTTGGAACATCCAATCACATTGCTGTAATGTCATGCCAAACAGTGTTGGCTTTTTTTTCTCTCTCTCTCTTTTTTGGTCATAGTTGTAGTCAACAACAAAACATTTCTGACTAAAATGAGATGGTAGTTAAATAAAAATGACGATGCGTTACTTTACTTAATAAGTTACTTCCTTTGAAAGAAAAGTTACAGCAAATTTTAATTTACAAACGTGCTCTACTGGAGAAAAAAAGCTTAAGACACTGTAACATTTTGTATTTTGAACTTTTAATCGAGTGATTCAATTAAAACAACTAGAAGGAGCTCAAATGTCATTGTGGTACTTGTACTACATTTTGAGAACTGCTGATCTAGTGAATGTGATGCAATGGCTTTCAAAAGGTGAATGGAAAGTTTACATATACCCTTTACACAATTTTTATTTTCGTTGAATAAATCTACTTGTACTACATTTTGCCAACTAAAGTGAGACTATTTAAATGACAGCATTATGACTAAAACTAAATTACAATTTAGTCAAAATACTGACAAAAAAAACAAAATCAAAATTGCCTGATGTCTACAATACGTATATATTCTATCCAACTATATTAGTATCTTACATTGACTGCAATGCAAAGATATAGTAGTCAGTCTATCCCTCTGCTGCTTAAATGCGCTAGTGTAATGTAATAGGCAGCGTTATGGACCTTGTTTATTTCTTTAATACTTTTACCAACAAGTTTGTTCGTTCTATCGCTGTATGCCGTAGGTCAGGAAAATAAAGCGAATGTTTGTTGTGAACGAATTAGTTCAAAGTCGTGTTTGTACACACACTATGGCTTATAATTCACGTTGGTCTATTTGACAGCGATGCAGATGAGCCCTGACAAAATGTTGACAAGCTAATCATCAAGTAGTTATATAACAAGCAGGTGGGGAATTTATAAATAAAACTCACACCAACCTCATTTTTTGCCAACAGTTACAGTGAGTGGTGCGAAGCTCACACGGCCACAGCTGGTGCAACGCAAGATGGCTCAAAAGTTTCAAATGTCGAGCTTTGACACTTGTGAAAGTTGCAGAAAATGTGTTCTTGAAACCTAACTTGGGTTGAGAACCAGCCGGAAACATACAAAGATCATATTGATTGAGGTGTGAGCCACTGTGTTCACATGTCCACAAATAGTTGCTTTTCCACCATTTTGGATTGTCATTACTATGACCATACCATAACCTAATGCAATGAGTTCCATTGTGGCAACTCTGTTATTGTCCCAAGAATGAGACAGATTCATATTATCACAGTACACAAGCACACATAAACCCCTTTGCAAGCATTACACTGGGGTCTAATCGATTCTGCTCATTCATATTGCAGCACAGACGTGAAGGAAACCCACGAGAATTGCAAGCAGCCTGTGGAAAGCCTGATGAGGACAAGGACATGTTGTTTCTGTAAAGCTGTTGACAATCCATTACATTTCGACAACGTGGCCACTGATGCCCTGAGACATTCAAAAACACATCACTACGTCACAACTTTAAAACTTGGGCAAAAGGTTTCACCTGTACTGACATTGCTTAAGAATATAGAGAGATATCAGAGAGTACTGTTAAAATAAATAAAACTCACTCTAATTCAGTTTTCCATCATGAATGAGGCACTTTTTGTCATTGGTCTTGTATGTTGTATGTAGCATGGTTGCTAGGGTGACCAGATGTCGTGTTTGACCGGGATAGTCCCGTTTTGAGCACTGGGAAGCAAGTTTTCACCAACCTCATTGTTTTGTCCCGATATTACGCAGGTCACGTCCCGGTGTCCCATTTTTTGCCATGTGTATGTCAACTTAGTTGTCATTGCGATTCACGATAAACCCATTAAAAGCCAATTTAACTGTTACATTCCTTCCTATTTACTTCCATATTCACGTTTGTGTTCTCATTCGCATCCACATCTAATCGGTAGCAGGACTCAAACCGCTTCCTACTTTCGCATCTAAAAATCATGGGAAATGAGGTCCTACAATCCACTGCCGTCACCAGTCGCCGGTCAGACAATGCAAGCTGAGCTTTCTAGTGGTATATTTCTAATGTTACACTGCGTGACCGACACAGCAAGCTTCCGAATAGCTGCAGGGACCGAGCAAAAAAGGTTGGATAGTGGTGAGTGCTTTGTCTTGTTTAGCGCTGTTGAACAGTCAACCAAGATAACATTTAGCTTTAGTGATTTATGCGCATGTCGGCCATCTTTCGCACCCAGTTGACGAAGATTGGTTACAGATGAAATTTGGTGAAATTTATTTTACATTATGTCGTGTCACGGTTTTTAATTTTGAAAATCCGGTCCCCCTTATGGTTGTGCCAGTTAGCATTAGCACTACTTAGCTGCCATTAGCGCTACTTTACACAGTTATGCCATATGACAGATGTGAACCGAACTGAAACAGAGACGAGCAACGAAGCAGCGCAACTGAATGTTGATGATGTATGTAAACAAACATGCATGTAAATAACCATTTATAAGTCTGGAAAACTACTATCGTGTCCATTTTATCAATTGAATATTTACCTGCTATGTCATGCAGCAGAGGCTTATCGCAGTGGTAACCAGACCAACGTTAATGTATTTCAAGCAGTTCTTGTTATCGGTCCAGTTTTGTTGATATCAGACCGGTGAATGTGACATTTTTTCCCAATATCAGTCTGATAGTTATCTGTCCTAAAGTTATCTATTATTTATTTATTTATTTTAAATTGCTGGGCAGTCATCCAGGCTTGAGAAGCTCGATCAATTAGGTGTTGGGACACTCGCTGGGATCGATCTGATACCAGGTCATGTACACGACCATTGCATGTCGTTTTCAATGTGAAATAAAAGTACTACTGACCATTCATGTGTGGATTTTCTGAGGCTAATGCAGTAGTGTTTTCTCTTGTCTAAAAATCGATATCAAAGATCGTGACAGAATGAGACTATATCAAGCCCAATTAATTTCAAACATGACACTAAGCAGACCAGATTAGGCTAAGATTGTTTCACAAACCATGGAAGGATCATGATAACTTAACAACACTTGCTCTATTACACCATGTTTTCCATATTTTACACAAAATATTTATTATTCACTGTATTAGCATGGTGACCATTCAGGTCACATCTAACAATCCTGATCTTTAATCAGCATCTTGATGTGTCAGTTCTTTGAAAAGTGAAGCAAAATGTTGTGTGAACATTTCCCCTTGTATGGAGTCGGACCCTTGCCCAGCCCAGTATCAACAAGCTTGTATCAACCTTTCATAAGATGAGCTCACCAGTAAGCTCTGTTTTAGCCTGTGGCTTCTCAGGGTCTCAGGGATGAGGCTCAAGGCTGCTCTGCTGTTCTCTAGAAGACAAGGGTTGTCCAAACGCTGTACACTGGGGAGCTGCGGTGGCACCGCCTTATTTCTTAGTTGGACCTGGAGCGGGAATAAAGAGACAAAGTTGAAAGTAAATCAATAGTTCATTTGTGTATTCTCAGGAAATATATTTCTATATTCTTAGGCTTTTTATCGCTGACAAGGCACGTTATATCACCAACAGGTTTATGCATTAAAAAACAGTAAAGGTTCACTGCTACTGCAATATTCCACTGATAAAAGATGCCTTGCACTCCAATTTAGTGTGCAGGTGAGTGTTTGCGAAGAGCCAGCAGGTGGTCAGAGTGGACAAACACATCCAATAGCCGCATGTACACAAACAATTCCTTCAGTGATGCTTTCAAGTTCTGCCTAAACAGACTGACGCATCTACTGAAAACAGTCCAAAGTGAACTCTGGAAGCAAATTATTAAAAAATTTGACTAACAACCAGTTATGAAAAAAAAAGTCACATGTTTTGCTTGTTATCTGTGCATGTCATAAAACATCAGTTCATTGGGATAATGAATGGCTACCTTGTTTAAGTCCTGTTTAGGTTTCACAGAGCAGTTTTCTCTCAATGTTTAATCACACACTTTTACACACACACACACATACACACACACAAACAGTGGCCATGGATGACGCAACGGGTCAGCAAAAAATTGTAAAAGCAACAAAAGGATTGGCAGTCCTCGGATTCACTTTATTAAGACAGAAAAAAATGGCGCCACCACGCGTTACAATGACCGGAGCTTCCACTACATTAAAAAAACATTCAAGCCTAAAACGAAGAAGTGCAACACACAAAAACAAAAAAAACACCACCCTGTGGCGCGGTGCCACACTGTCGATTGTTACAGTGGCGTGTGCAAATGAAAGAAAAATACTAATTTAATCACAATGCAACCCACACAGGAACATTCTATCCCCATATTATGCCACTTATCCAGAAATGCTGATGTAACATCTGTAATTTTAGCATATTAGTATTATAATAATGCAAGGTTTTAATTATTCATAGCTCCAGTGAGGTGGAACCAGATGCGGCTTTTGTGCCATAGTGGCAGAGGTGTAACACAACTCAAGCATGGCGGGCCAACTCTGCATGGAGCTCGAGTCTTGACGTAGCAAACATGGAAACTGCTGGGCCACACACAAAACACAAGATGTCATGTTACTTGCTCAGCTGCTACCATGTGACATCTCTGCCACCACACGAAGGTGCCCACTGCCTACACTATGCAGGCACTTAAGTCTGAGCTTCCTGTCCAACCCCTGCTGCTGGTGTGACTTTGGTCTGTTTCCTGGCATAGAGGACATGGACAGAAAACAACCTTTTTCGTCCATGCCATCCATTAGTAATGACTATTAATGCAATGTTGCTGCACGTGCCTGCCATTTATGGGAACGAGCAAAGATATTTTTAGGTGCGTGTCCCCAGCTGCACATGTCCAACTCAGGGCCAATGGGCAATTAGTATTTGTCTCTCATAGCAGAAGGCAGTGCCGTAACCTTCTATCCTTCCTGCCCTATATATACTGTATATATATATATATTTATATGTATATGTGTGTGTGTGTGTGTGTGTGTGTGTGTGTGTGTGTGTGTGTGTGTGTATTTATTTATTTATTTGTATTTATTTTTTCCAAAAGGAAAAATCTGTAATTATCATGAGGCATTGCCATTCACATTATATGATTCCAAGAAATTAATAAAAAGTATAAAAGGTGATACAACTAGCTCCGGTCTCCGTACCTATAAGTTACACACAATAAAACACAACAGGTCTTACACATGCATTAGGCTTCTGCACTTACTTTAACATGATTGTAACAAAGCATACGTGAGAAACTTATTTTGATTCAAAATTTGTTTTTTTTCAATGATGTGCAAAATAACATAACAAAACCCCACGTGTGTTTTCATGTATTTATTGAAAAACGTGTTGTACCCGCAGGAGGGGATACAATTTTTTACAGGGGTAAGTGGCTGCCCGTGCTGTTGCACTTCAGGTGACAACAGACAGGGCGCAGTGTGTGACGTAGTCCATCCCCGAAGCCGATGTGGCACATATATCAGCCCATCAGGCCGCCAGGCGAAATGCGAAGAAAGTTCAAATTTTTCAACTTTGGTGAATATGCGGATTTTCGCCGCACCGCACAGTATTCTCCCACCGCTCCAAACACGTTCTCCGCGCCGCCCCATGCACGCGCCTGTCTAAATTGTCTATATGCAATCACGGCGCATAAACGCTCCCCCCGAGAGAGAGAGCAAGAGAGAGAGAGAGAGAGAGAGAATTGTATCATTTTTTTTTCAAAAATGCTTTTGAAGAGGAGTATCCATGGGTGACTATTTTTTGATTTAGCGATAAACTTTTTTGATTTTTTTATCGAAGGAGCGGGGATCGAACCCGCACACCTACCCTATCTCCGGTTTGTGAGCGCAGTGTTACCAGTGAGCTAAAATATGGGCTACTGACGTAGCTCATCACCTTATTTGAACACTGAAGAAGAGCGCTACCTAAAAAGCTGCCCTACTTTTTCTTTAAAAAAATGTGAAATACTTTTTAATATATAACATTAATAGCATGCACACACAAAACCCGCCTTTTTTTCCCCCTACATCCCTCACAATCGACTTGGGAGCAGTTAGTAGTCTACCAATTACGGTAAAAAGACGGCGCACTCTGCCTACAATTTGTTGTGCAATGAAAACAGGACATTTTCATTAAAGTGTACCCCCAACCCCGGACACCAACACAGGATATAAAAAAGTAGACACATCTGGTCAAAATAGGATGTTTGGTCACCCTATTATGAGTGTATGCATATGAGTGCATAGTACATGTTTGCTAGTTTACCTCGGAACTTAACAAATGGTGTTAAATGCTGATAGTGCCTTTTCTATTACAAAGTGCTCTGAGGTGGTGAAGCAAAAGACAAGAAAAGTGAACTGACTAAAGTTCACTGTTGATGGATGAGCGAAAAAAGAGATTCTTACATGGGTGGAAGCGCAAAACGACTATGAGAGCACAGTTTCAAACTAAACTGTCCCGCTTCATTCAATTCTATAACGCAAGCGGTACGTTGTCTGTAGTGTTGTAGCTCTTCAGAGGACCAAGGCAGACTTTGATTTACTCATTTCAATGGTGCCTACGCTGCTGGGCTATTCAAACATTAACAATTGATCCAAGTAAGACTTGGAGGAGGCTTGAAGAGCACCACAGAGACTTCTAGCATAAAATGATGTAGCATGCGCTATCACACTGCTAACGAAAACAAATCATTGTAAACGAAATAACAGCAGCCACATGCAGTACAGTAGAGGCCATCTTTTCCCTGTTAATCCACTGTGAAATTCAGCTTGATCAGGACATTAGCATCAATTACACCCTCACATGAACACATAGCATTGACTCCAGAGCACATTAGCTTTCAATTAATCATGCCCAAAGTTAAAAGTGGGTTGGAGCAGCAAGTTTGCCTTGTATTAACTGCCCTATTCTATGTGTGCTGCCCTGCCTAACAATAATGTGCTATCAAAGAGTGCAATTAACCTCCAACAGGCTGTGTGAAGGGTGAATGTCAGACAAAGCCGGTGACAGAGGATGCTGCCTGCTAATATTGTTTTGGGGTGTGAGTGAGACACATGTCATAGTTGCCCGTTAGCATGGTTTAAAAATGCAGAGAACAAAGCAATTTAAGCAATCAGGTCAGGCTTGACAAGACCCTGATTGACTAAAGTTTTGTGCGTGTAAACATGATTGCTCAAACAAATGTAGGAGCTGATCTGCTAACTAGGTACAACCAGAATTGCATCTACCAAACAAGCAAAATTCATTTTGCCGGTTCTTGGAGGAGTAAACGCATATAGATTAAGTTAGAATGCACAATGTGATTTAGCAAACCTGAGACTGAGACCAAATATAATTGTAAGATATCATCTTTTTTGCAATGCAATTTCGAAGCTTCTGAATAATCTAAGGGCTGACTTGGAGCCAGTCACAAGAAGGAGTCATGCCATATCACCTATGACAAAACTTATTTCAACACTGTCTTTATTTGCATCTTGTGGTGTATTTATATCAGAAAAGTCATTTGGTCCGCTTGTTTGGTCTGGAGCAAAAGCAAACTTTAATTAATTTGTTTTCGTTTGGTGCGGTTCGTATTCACTGTACTTTTTGTCAGTAAACTATATTCTGTAAACACATCAACACGTGTGACGATCTGTGCTCCCTTTGGAAAGAAATGCAAGGGCGGCACACAAAGCAGAAACCTAGAAATGGAGGAAAACCTGGAATTCCTATGTGCTGCATTCCTGCTCTGCATATTTGTGCTGTAGATGCAAATTTACAAATAATTGTGAGTGTCAAGAGCAGCTCTTTTCCGCAATGGTGTTTCTAATTTTGGAACAGCCTCGTTGATTACGTGCAGGAACCGGAAGGAGACCCCGACCCAAAAAATGCAGACAGCAGCTTGGCTAAAGAGGAAGATTATGTATGAATTTAGTACAACATTCTCTACCGGGCAGTTCACCGGGCAAGTCAAGTCGCAAGTTGTGGTGACAGTGGACAAGATAGACATCCATTGCTGGAGATCTCCAATGCAAGCTGGCGAGACTTCCTTGTTTCTTGTTCCCAAGGACCGCCCCCTCATTTGAATAACATTTCGTCCTGACAGTATGGACCAAAACTGCCAAAATTCAAAATAAATAAATGACTAAATAAATAAATAAATGACTAAAAGTGAAAATAAAAATGAATATAAAAAATATAATTCAAAAATTAAATACAAATTTATTTATTTCTGTGTATATATATCTATACATATATATATCTATATCTATACATATATATATATATATATATATATATATATATATATATATATATATATATATATATATATATATATATATATTAGGGGCGTTAGATAAAATCAATTCGGCAATATATCGCGATATTACAGCACGCAATTCTCGAATCGATTCGATATGCGGCCGAATCGATTTTTAAACATCAATTTATTTTGGGAATATTCAACAAAACGTCTTACTTAGGGCTAGGATTCACACATTAAGCATGGAAGAATGTTATATTAATGGAACATTAAGCCTTAATATTTTATTTCAGTGCTGTTCAAACATGAAACAGACTGCAATCTGTTTGTTAAATGCAGTGGCTCAGTTATAAGCCTTAATTTTCAGATAAATAAATCAATTTTCATACAAATCTTACAGTGTACATGTACAAATTTACTGATTAGTATTTTCTAAATTTGAGTTTAAAAAAATTGGCAATAATAAATTTATAGATTTGCAACGGGATCATTTGGTATCGAATCGTGACATATGAATCACCAGGTACTAGGCAAGTCACACCCCTAATATATATATATATATATATACTGTATATATATATATATATATATATATATATATATATATATATATATATATATATATGCACACAGTGTATTGTGTTGTTTTTATTTCCATTTATTTATTTATTTTTTATTTAATTTTCTAATTAAATTTTTTTATATCCGTTTTTATTTTCACTTTTAGTCATTTATTTATGTATTTAGTCATTTATTTATTTAGAATTTTAGCAGTTTTGGTCCTCATAACAGAGGCTTGTTAAGCCCGAAAAAAGACGCGTGTGTCCTGCAGTTGGTGTGGATCAGCAGTAGCTTGTATTCATACTTGAAGCAAACCGCACTGAGTCCGTTTGGACGAAGACTGAGATCACCTCAAAAGGTGGGTCTCAGTCTGGTTGTTTGATCCACACCAGGAGTTGTTTGTGTGTATTCACACCTGTAAAAAAAAAAAAAAAGGTCCAGACCAGCATGGGAAACTGCAGGTTTGCTCTCTCAAATGTTCCATGGTGAAAACCATCACAGCTACCTAAAGCACAAAACGCTCTTTTAAATAAGTTAGTCTCACCAGTTTTACACTGGTAAATATCTTAATCTTAGTAGATCAACATAACCATCAACTACCAACTATATTATGTGTGCTCAATATACTAGATTTAACATGCAATTTAGGATCTTAGTAAATCAGACCCTTAATGTTCTCAATCTTTATACCTATTTTGGTGTATATTTTGGTACAGAAAATATTGAGGGTCCAGACCTCAACTGGCTCAAGTGCCTTTGGGATGAACTCAAACCAAATTGATCCACAGACGACTCCAAAATTTGTAGAAATGTTTTTCAAAATGGTGGAAGCTAATCTATTTATTTCCATTAATGTTACTTTTATTTTAAGTGTGCTCCTAAATTGCCAATGCCGTCACTTTCAAATACGAGCTTTGTAAATGTCGGTCATTTAGTCTTAGAGCAAACATGTTAAACTGATTATACAATGTCAGCATCACTCTCACAAATCCATGAACTCTCCAATCAGTGTTGTCCATCTGAGGGAATGAACAGGCCTAATCAACTTCAGAGACATCAATTATGAATGCCTCCAGATCCCTGAGATGACCTCTGGCACCGTCAGCAACAGTCTGTCCTGAACGTCAGACAGACTGCAGACATGACCCCTGGCACGTGATGCCAATTTACAAAACACTTGAGCTTGAGAAGCAATTGTGCAAAACAAACACGCACTCAGTATAAACAAACACACATTTATCTGTCATGTTGAAAGGGTAGATTTTAAGTGCATGGACAAAAAAAAGCGTACAATTATGTTAAATGTGTTTATGCAGAAGACAAAGTTTCGAGGCAAATCAGAGCTTATAAGGCACAAAGCGATGAATTTGCCCTTACAGCGAATAGCCTCAGGACACGAGAGAGTGTTAAAGCCTTGCTTGCGTTGTCATGCGCGGGACAGTCCGACAATCCGTCCAAGTGACACGGCTGCTAACGATGATAATGCACTTTCACTCTGCTGTCACGGAGCCTTACAGAAGGCATATCTGGAGCCGTTTCCCAGTGAAGATAGTGTTACATAACATTGCGCGCCGGCCGGCCGGCCCTGCTGCTCATATCACTAAAGCCTCACACTGTGGGTCACGTGCTTTACTGAGGCCACATTCTGGCGCCAGCAGCAGCAGTGTTCCAGCTGTTACTACGACCAAGCTTCAAGTCACTTAAGACCACACTCAACCCACACACACACACACACACACACAACTACAACGTCCACTGATCCGCCATGTTCAGCTTCTTTCTACTAGGGGCTCTCCAATAACAAGAAGAAGGTCAAAATGCCAAGTTTTACATTGGCTACATGCATTACAGGAGCGCATTTGGAACGATACCAAATGAGCATTATGCACAAATGCACAATGCATGTACAGCAACAATGACTCCATTCCATTAAATTGGTCCTGAGCTAAATAAAATGTAACCTTCACTTGTCATTTTTCAAGAATAGTAGACATTTTTGGCTTAGAAAAAAAATCCTTTTCTCGTTATAAAAGAATTATACATATAAGTGCACACGAGATTTAAAAAAAAATATATATATATATATATATATATATATATATATATATATATATATATATATATATATATCACATTATAGACATTTACAGTACCAAGAAAGAGGTTGTGAAACTGCACTTTCATTCCAATATGGTATATTTAAGCATGTTTCAAAATATAAATATAGTAACCTAATTTTAATCATCAATAACGGCCTCATCAGTGAATTTGTCCCAAAACGAGTCAAGGGCAAATGACAAGGAAATGACCATAATTCAAAATAAACAAATGAAAATGTCTAAATATCATATTTTGCATGAAAATGGGTTCCCAAGACAGCGAGAAGTATATTCCAAAGCAAGCATTTTTCACATTGACTGTATTTAACAATGTTTTAACCTAACATCAGCACACATCAGACATTGTGCCGTCATTCTTTTTTTAAATTATTATTACTTATAAGCAGTGATACATAAAAGGGCTTCCTTCGTCTCACAACCGTACGAAGTGACAACACTGGTGAAGGCTTTCGTCAGGGTTCATAAAAGGTTGCAAATATGTTGCAAACAGTTTTTCTTGTCCTTACAAATCCATTGTTTAGCTAACAGTGGCTAGCGTTTGCAAAATAAACTTAGCAAACTGGCGCGGGACATGTTGCCAACGTTCTTTTTTTTATTCGCCAATGTTAGAGACTAGGGGAGGGAATCTTTGAATGTCTCACGATTCGATTTAATTCAGATTTTTGGGTCTGCGATTCGATTCAGAATCGATTTTCGATGAAGAATGATTTTTTTATTAAAAATGATTTGATTGACAATGATTTTTGCTTCTATCGATGTGCAAGGAATTGGAATGATCTACTCCAGTCTGACTCGCTAATGCTAATTAGCGCGCTACTTGCGGCACTTTTATCACTCAAAAGAACTGCTCCACACTAAAAAAAAAAAAAAACTTTTATTGCAATAACTTGATCGTGACTTTTTCCTTCTACTCTCTAAGGTGGATACAATTTAACAGTGTATTAGACGGCGTAGAACCACACTGCCCCTCAGTGGCCAAACTAGGTACAACATGAACAGCGCTCCAAATAAAGGAGCACACAGACAAAGACAAGACAGTATGAAATAATTTAAATAAAATCGATTTTGGGACATTTAAAATCAATTCTGAATCGTACTAAATGACTAAATTCCTAGAATCGATTTTTTGGCACGCCCCTACTAGAGACCACATGACACTGGTTCCAATATATGTTATTTGTGAGTAGCTTTCTTAAGCATTCGGCGCTCAGTGAGACATCAGCACCCATTTTCCACATTGATCATCATGCCTGTGAAAACAAGTTACAAAGACGAATGCATTGAGTTTACAGACCCAAATATCAAAAGAGAGTGACAAAGAAGTTTGTGAAAGAGAAATGCACCTGCCTGTAAGTGATAAAGTTTTTAACTCTTTGACTGCCAAAAACGTTAAATAACGTTTAGTAAAATCCTACGGAGGAGTGCCAAAGACGTTAAAAGACATTTGTTTCAAAACAGAGCATTTGGGTGAAACTAACTATTTTCTATTGTTGATTACTGAAAAACAGAATAATGTAGAAACAAACTTTTTTTTCTGATGAAAGATGAGAGTCCAATCTTTCATTTGGTACTATGTGTGTTTCCATAGTCCAAACACAACATTTTCTGTGGACCTTGAAATATCAGTCAAAATGCTTAAATCGGCTGGCACCCACGGCATCCCTTTTCTGAAAACGTCTGGCAGTCAAATAGTTAATATTAAATATTATGAGTTATACTTATCGATCTTCGACAGTGGATAGCAGAAAATTGAATGCTGGGGAAGATTCGTTGCTGTTGTTGATCCATGTATTTCCCTACTACTTGAGGAGTTTGCATACGGTCCCAAAGGTTCTCAAACTGTGGTAAACAAACGAACAAATCTTCACAATACTGCCCCAAATGGTTGCCATTTGTTTGTCACAGATACCTTCCCAGACATTTGTGAGTTGTCTCATCGCTAAGCTGCAAATGAAAGAGTCGACCCCCTGATTTTTCATCGCTACCTTTACAACCATTTGCTGCTCTGTGATAACCGCCATAAATAGTTGGGTTTGCCCAAACCATGCCTCGTAGAATGAACACGTGATACTACTCAGATGAAAGGTGAAACGCCTTCCAAGACAAGCAGGGCAGTCTAGTTGCAATCGATTCAGAATCACTCGATTAATAAACACAAAGAGAAAAATCAAAACAACCCGCACACACTGCAGTTTTATGGATACAAACGCTTGATCAAGCTTTATGGATTTAACACACTGTACAGAAATGCTGGTATGCTTCCTTCCATTCACTCAGTCTTTTCAAGGCTCTTCTTCCACACTAACAGCACCTTATTCAACCTAGTGAAAGTTAAAAAAAGAATGTCTTTCCTCTTTGCATAGGGAAGATAAAAGCCACTCGCTGGCAGCTCAGGGATAACCTGCCAAATGATGAATGAGCATGTGTGCTTGTCAAGGTGGGCAGGAGGAGCTACAGTATGAATGGGAGAAAACGTGCTCATATTTCAAGTGTATGTCCAGACTGGCACCCCGGAATTGTGTAAACTGTTTTTAGGCGTCACATTGGGCGCACACAAGCGATAGCACGCTCATCGTAAGCTATGTCTATGTAGTCATGATACTACCCAGATTCTCTTGTGGCTGTCATCCGTGGTTTTATATGTCGTGGCAAAATGCTGATCATGCACAAATCCAATGATTACAACATTCAGAAGTGCTCTTCTCTCCAATGATTCTCTGCAACCTACAGTGTGAAATCGCAAGCCACGTAAACACGTTAGAATTGATATCTTCAATTTATGAATGCAACTTCTCTTTAGACTTAGGAGAGAATGCCTCTTGGCAGGCGAGGCGGTTTCAACTGGAGCTGACACAACCGCCCCCCAAATCACCTTTTAGCATCCATGGACATAAATACAAGGCAAGTATTATTTTAAACCCACTGCATCAAAATTTTAATAAGAAGGATCACAAATAGATGAAGTGAATCTGCATGCAAATGAAATGCAATGTCCTCTGGATCTATCTGAGGATACTACCGAAAAACAGACGTAGTGTTGAAGAGCAAAGTGAAAGGCAGACGAGTCATTTCAAAGAGTGTGAGAGATCCTTATCCTTTTAGCAGCAGCTCTGCCATTCTGCAGCACGGCAAGCAAAACACAACCCGGGATTGTAAAAATAAATAAATAAATAAATAAATAAATAAATAAATAAATAAAACACGGCGTGACAGCAGACGGCAAACGGTGCCATACCTTAGCAGCAGCGCTTAAAAGACCGGCGTCGTGGCAGGTGCTTCCCACAAGGCGACAAGGACAGACACGCAAGCAACAAAATGATGTCTATGGCAGCTCTGTAGCATAAAATGGTTCATCAGTGCACGGCGGCAAGAAGCACAGCCGGGCAGTGCACAGAAAGAGAGAGAGCGAGAGGAAGAGGAGAGAGGGAGAGAGTCAGCCATCGAGCATCATTCAGCTCACACTACCACAGTTGTGCAGCAGAGCACACACATCAACACGCCCCCTTTTCTCCCTCTCGCTCACTTTCTCCGTCTCTCACACACATTTAGTCACACGGACTCAAGCATGCAGGGGTGCAGAGGCAGTGCAGTACACGGCACCACTGAGCAGTACTCCAATACCAGGATGCCTGTCATCTTCCTGGATCACAATTGCTCATCCTCAGTTTTATGTTGGGAAGTCGTCTCACACAATTTTGTCAATTAAGCCTTCCATTCACACTCGGTCCTACTCAATTGTAATAGCCACTCTCATGACCAGCCACGATTGGGGCTCGCAAGGTCGTTTGAGGTTCTGTTTTGGTTTTGTTTTGTTTTTATTGCAAGATTCTACAGGGATTCCTTATGACTAGGGTGCACAGAGAGTACACCAATAGTCCCTTGAGGGTCATCTTGACAACATTGCATTTACTGATTGGTGGGCCAAATCAATCGGCCATCACAAACAATTGCACACATCCAATCAAAGATCGTGAAATTAAGTGCAGAAGGGAACTACGAGGGATTATTTTATTTGTATATTCAATTTTCCCACTGTGGGGCAAAGTGGAGTATAGCAGTGCACCATGACTGCCCTCTGTGGCTGACAAGACAACTGCATTTGTTGTGGGAAAAGCAAGGTGAGTGGCCCAAAAGAAATATGCTTTCCTTAGTGTGGATGCCTAGCAACCATGAGCCTTCCCTCCCCCTCCAGCGGGACCCTCTTAGCAATCTAGTTTAAATCATACAGTGGCCGTTTATCAGTAGATGCACCATAACAACACACAAGCTTTAGTGTGCTTGCTGAGTGTCCTCTGCCTTGTGAATAAACAAAAAAGGGGGTTGGGTGTTACCTAGTGTTTCCAGTCATAGCTGCTTACTCTTTATTGAATGCGCATCCTAGATTCGCTATAACCTTCAGCCCAATATGGACCCAAAGTAGAAAAAAGTCAGCATCTTCATCCATCCACTTTCTACACAGTTTATCCGCATTTGACTCGTGAGTGAGTTAA
This sequence comes from Vanacampus margaritifer, assembly GCF_051991255.1. Lineage (NCBI taxonomy): Eukaryota > Metazoa > Chordata > Actinopteri > Syngnathiformes > Syngnathidae > Vanacampus > Vanacampus margaritifer. The sequence goes on from NC_135434.1 coordinate 19,496,809, forward strand.
AGCCTTTCCCAGCTGACTTTGGGCGAGAGGTGGGGTATACCTACGACTGGTATGCAACTAATTCCAGGGCTCAAGCAATCATTCACACCTAAAGACAATTTGTGGAGATGTGGAAGGAAGCCGGAGTACCAGAGAAAAACTACACAAGTCAAACCCCCTTCACAACTATGCGGCAGATGTGCTAACCACTATAACATCATGCCGTAAATGACTGAATTACAGCTCTGTAACTATCCCAAAATAAACACCTACACTGAAAAAAATAAAATTAAATGAAATAAAAAAAATATTTAAAAAAACAATTCCCGTTTTTTTAACGAGAAAGTAATTTTTTATTATTTCACAGTATTTTCTGGCGCCCCAGCAGCCAGAAAATTACCGGGGGGGTTTTAACGAGAAAGTCGTTTGTCACGGTGTGGTCACGGAGCGGCGTGATGTCTGTCGGCGTGTAAGGTGGAGGACCCAAAATGCAGGGAGGCAGGAGAACCACGGCAGGAGTGCGGGTTAGACTGACGTACTTTATTGTACAACAAACACTAACCAGGGTACTGGTTAGTATTAAATCAACAAGGACCTGAAAAGATACAAAATCAAAATGACAGCCAGAACTCCCGGGCTGACCGTGATGATCCCACACGGACTGATCACCACCCGGGAACTAAATACACCCACACTAATTGGGTAACTAGCCACACCTGGGGCCAGGCACAAGTGGCTGAGGGCCCGGATTGGTCAACCCGCGGAAGGGCGGGAACCCACTCAGGGCCCTCAACCAAAGCCAGATCCTCCCAGACATGACAGTTTTCTGTTATTTCACTGTATTTTGGGGGCGCCCCAGCTGCCGGAAATGTACCTTTTATTTAATTTTTTATGAGAAAGTAATTTTCTGTTATTTCACAGTATTTTTCTGGCGCCCCAGCTGCCGGAAATGTACAGGGTTTTTTTTTTACGAGAAAGTAATTTTTTTTATTTCACAGTATTTTTGTGCCGCCCCAGCTGCCGGAAATCTACCGGGGGGGTTTTAACGAGAAAGTATTTTTTTTTTTTTCACAGTATTTTTCTGGAGCCCCAGCTGCCGGAAAATTACCCTTTTTTTTTTTTTTACGAGAAAGTAATTTTCTATTATTTCACAGTATTTTTCTGGTGCCCAAGCTGCTGAAAAATTACAGGTTTTTTTACGATTTTTTTTGTTACAGTGTATATCTTTTTTGTCCTTTCAAAATAAATGTTAATACAATGAATGCTACCATCTATAAGACATTACAGAAATTGTAGTTATTTTCACTTTTAAAACATTGTCAATTCACAAAGAAATTATGGTAAAATGACACCTTTTAACTGTTAATCTCTCAGTATATATAATTTTTGTCTTTTTTTTAAGGTTTTAAAATGTAATTTTAAATGTTATTCCATTAAATAACTACGATACATTTGTGAACGTATTTTAACAATCAATATATGTAGCTATTTCCAATATTTTTTCGAATAATGCTTTTTTTTTGTAAAATAACAGAAATATTGTGTGTTTTTACAGTGATTTGATGTTATTTTACATTTTACATGTAAAATCTGTTTATTTTTGCAAAAAAAAAAGTAAAAATTCTGTTATATTACTTTCTTTTTCTTTTCTTTTTTTAACAGTGTATTGGCCCACCACAGAAAATTGGGTTCGAGAGCAATGTAGCCTATTTACACAAGGGAGTGCATCATCTACTTTGCTTCTAGTGATTGTGTTTTTGTGTGATTTTATTTGTGTGTGCGTTTTGTAATAATGATTCAATGCAGTCCTGCCCACCTTGGAGTCGGAGTCGAGATATGCAGCCAAACCTTTTCAGACAGCTGTCAAAAGGATGTCCAAGGGCGGAAGTTGAGCTGCAGGCATGTCTGAACTCAGCTGACTGAGGCAGGTTTGGAGGTGTGAACAACTGTTTTGACATTTCCTTTGTGAAGGTTTTCGCTTGAATTAAAAAAAAAAAAAAATTGAAGGTCACCTTAGACTATAATTACACAATTATGATGTGTTATCAAAAATGTCGTAGCCTAGCAGATCTTTTCTTAATGCTGCAATGTAAAAATAAACTACTAAAATATCTAATTTAATAGTAGTAAACACATCCCCGATTTGATCTTCTGTAGTGTCTTGTTATTGGACTTCTGTGCAACCCAATTTGTCCATAAACACCATGTTCTAACATAATCTTGTCCATAAGTGCACTTGGCACCAAGACACCCTTCGCCGCAAGTCAAGTATCGACATGGAGAAGCAGACATTAGCTAACAAGAATACCGAACGCAGAGGTGCACTACTGAGGCACACCGACTGCTCATTTGATGACAGTATACTTGATCACGTTTCGAACTTGGGGGGGATGGTTAGAACTTTAGGGTGTTTTTCACTACAAATCTGGATGAAGAGTACTATTTAAAATGTACTGCAAGTCATTTGTGACATTCATACATCCAGGTACAACTACGCTTTCATGATTGTACAATATATTGAAGTACCGTATGGTATAGTGAGTCAGATACGCTAGTGCAAGTACATTACAGTGTAAACTATTTAATGATAACTTCTGAATGAAAGCATTCGGGTTTGACGTCAAAACATAATATGATAACATGGCAAATGTTGTCAAGCAGTTGTTTTGGTGAACTGCTACTTCAGGGCATTCCAAATAATTATACGGTTATGACTAATGCTTGCATAATGGCTCTGATTGATTTTCCATCTTCTCTCAGCTTGGTTTTTCACACCCAAACAGTGATTTTCTTGTTGGTTAGACCTCCAAGTAGTATAAATATATCCTGCTCAGGCAAAACCCAAATCTATAACTGAGTGCAGACATTTTTCTGCCATTTGATGTATGCCGAATCAGTGTAATAGGAATTAAGATATATCACTTCAGCCAAATTTTCCTTCCATTACTTTCACATGCTATCTTCTATATAGCCAAATATTTACGTATGTTTCAATACATTAGAAGAAGTATGTATAGTTGGGATTTGTGGGAAGTGGCAAAATACAAATACAATACTTCATTACTATACTAAAGGTATTTCAGGTATTTGTACTTTACTTGAGTATTTTCAATGACTTTTTACTTTAAAAACAGACATCTGTACTTTAAATCTTTATTTTGTCAAAATAGGCTTGTTACTTTTTTTACCTTGGCAGATGATGTAAAAAAAATATTAAAAAAAATAGAGAGAAGTTAAGTAAGACAATTGCAGTTGAGATCATTGATTGAAATATTGGGATCTTATAAGTCAGGGCGAAAAAATAGGAACAGCAATGACACGGAGGAATTTCAGTGGTAGGCAAGCGATGCCTAGGCGAGGTTACATTTAAAACTGCAAACGTCAACTGTTGGGCGGGTAGGTACTCCCAATTTTTATTTTACAGGCTTTGGTGAAATTGGTAGGTAGACGATGTTTCTTCTAAATTGATGTTACACTGCTCAAATCTGTCTGATTACCACATACAGTAAAGGTCGTTTTCTCACTACTATATTGAGTGACTAGTGGCCCTTAGCTTAGCAGATGGACAGAGATGATCGTGGTGGTAGTAGCTGCAATATGTGTTAAAATTGTTTGTTTGTTTGTTAGCTGCTATAAGTTTTGTTTAAGCTTCAACTAGGTTGTGCCGTCTAGAATGGAAAAAAGTTTGAATGTAGGATCTTGAGGGATTTCAGGGTGTACGCTTTTTTGTGTTTTTATGATATGTTGGGGGAAAACAAAAACTGTGCAAGGGGCTTGATCTTATCTAATCTGCCTACTTATTTATTTTTATTACACCAACTATAAACCCATGAGGAGGAAAATCAAATTACCGTGTAAATTTTGTTTGCACAGCACACGGAGAACCAGATCACACACATGCAGGCATGCAAGGAGAGATGCTCGAGGGGATGTTGGTGGTTTGCTCAAGGGCACTTCAACAGTGATTAGAAAGCAGACAGGCAGATAGCTCTAAGAGAAAAATAACACTGAATCCCAGTTTATTATCGTTTGAATGCAAAACGAGCAAACGATCTTACCCAAATTAAAGACAAGCGTCATTCAAAACCAGCGAAAGGGTGGAGAGAACAAGGATGAACTCCATCTCAAGCAAATGCCAAAAAATACTGTAAATATTGTGGGATTTTTATCAACAACAACATAAAGCCATCCTTCCTCAGGGCAACCACACGTCACAACTTATTCATGTCAAATTCTACAGTGCTAAAAACGTGCAACCTTCTCATGCGCTAGGAAGTCGTTACAATCGTAAGTCTCCCTGATTTTACAACCCATGGGAGAGCTTTCATCAGAGGTCAAAGGGTTAAGGACCATAGTAATAAACCTTCGTCCCGATATGACCCTTCCTTGCAAAGCAGTCGCAGCAGAAACAGCACACATACAAACACACACACCACAATACAATGACAGACTGACTGCACATGGACACTAACAAGGCATCGAGGCTATGCACAAACCCAGCTGCATTTTTGCAAATCTTCAAAATACCGCATAGTATTAGGCCTCGTCGTGTTTTAGAGTATTTCTTTGTAATCGGAGCAATGTATTTTACCCCAAGCAAATACAAAGTCATGTTAGCGCATACAACACGGTTTCATTAGTTGGAGCCGCGGAGTGCAGCACGAGGTCAGATTGTGGCTGCGGGCATCAACAAGTGCAGCTTGTGTCCAGACCAGACGCGGCTGAATTAAAAGCTCGTTCACTGAAGGCTTAACAGAACGCCGGGCTCACCTTGTCTGTGCCTTTCATCCGACTGCTCCTCTTCGCTGCAGGTAACCTTTGTCTCAGGCTCACAACACGCTCCCTCTGACACTGTTTCAGGAGTTTCTCCACCCTGCAAGTCTTCTCACAACCCATTGACCCCTGGGGTGAAAGGGAAGGGGTAATAAAATAAATAAATTAAGCCTGGTCGCAATCATGTCGCAGAGTGACTACAAGTAACAACCTACCATGGCAGGCCAGTTTGCATGCCAACCCCAAACGCTTGTCATGGTCAGCTGTGCTGGGTGGCTGGATGATGTCATAACTTCAGATTATAAATATCTGTATCCAGCAGGGTTACATAATGAGGGGATGTTGGATTATTGTCGGTGCGCACAGACAGCAACGACCGCACAGCTGGCACAAGACTCACATTCAAAACAAAAGCAAATTAAATGTTACATGGCTTGGAATATTACATCTGGGTTGTTAATAAATACAAATTTTAATGAAAATTAAACAATGCAAATTAGACTGTGCATGTTGCACACGTTGGGTGTTTTGGGTCATTCGTTGTTTTGTTGCAAGACCCATGATCCGCGATTGAATACCTTGATAGTCTTGAGATTTCATTGTACCCTGCGCAGATTCAAGAAACATTGTTCCAGATGGAGCAAAGCAGCCCTATAGAACACAACAGAACCTCATCCATGTTTCACAGTAGGGACAGTGTTCTTTTCTTGATGTGCTCCATTTTTGTGTCTGTAAATATTAACTTATTTACATTGCCCAAAAGCTCCAATTTTGTTTTATCTGACTATAAGACATTCTCCCAGAGGTTTTGTGAAAGGTCAACAAGCAGTTTGGATTTATTCATTTATTTAATGCTCTATTTTCAACATTGCCGTTCTCCTTGGTCTTCGTCTCCCATTGTCCACTTTGGCTCAAACAATGATCATATTGTGATCATAATGTATTATCTGCTTCTTTGTTATCATTTTTTTTCATCCAGTGAGGTTGACTACAGTCTTGAGGACCAAATATGTGCAACTTCTGTTATAGGTACATCAAGCTGCTTGGAGATAGTGTTTTTGTCTTGAACTCTAAAGAGGTATTTGTCTGTAGGTTTCTTTCTAATCCCCTGGGACAAGTCTCTCCTTTGCGAAATATTTCAAGCCTAATTTAAGATTTATATAATTTTTTAACTAACAAATTCCCATTTACTGTTTTTTCTTTTATAGATAATTTTAACACAAACCTACCAAATATACCTTATATGATACATATTCATTAGTCTAATAAAGCCTCATAAAAATCACATAATCCTCAGCTTTATGTATTTAGTATTAATAAAGTATAATTACAAATATATGATAAATAATGATTCATTTAATTAAAATACATAAAGTATATTGTTTGAATTACATAATAATCAGGTTACCTATATACACGATAAATATACTGCTATGTAAAAAAAATTTATTTTTAACAAACAAATTGTTTACATTATTATGTTTTGGGGATTAAACTGAATGCAGACGTCCCAAAAATATTTAAAATAAAAAAAGGAATGATACTTTACTAATACTAAATACACAAACCTGAGGTTTATGCATTTCAAATAAATTAAATGGGAATTTGTTATGTAAAAAAATTACATAAACCTTAAATTAGGCTTGAAATATTTCTGTGAGTTTATCGTGTTAACACACCCTGTCACCAAACAGCACAGTTACTACTTGTCACCTTTTAAATAGGGATGACTGACTACAAGTTTGAAGACACCTGTGATGGTAATTAGAGGATTCACCATGGTTGAACATGACACTATGATCAAATTATTTTCAAACTTTTATAGAGGGATGCCATCATTTTTTGTCAAGGACTGTTCAACCACTTTTCAGAGCAATGTCTCATTTACATTGGTTATTTTTATTTTTTATCAAATTTTCATTTATTATTACTATTTCTTTTATCATCATGATTGTTTTTTCGTTCATTAACATAGAGGTACAAACAATTTTGTCTATGTGTGTATGTGTATACAGAAAATTCTGATTTGTCATGGTTGTTTACTGTATGAAATAAAATTATGTAACAATAAGAGATTTATTGGAAATAAGCTTCAACATGATATCATGTTCATTTTTTGCCTGCAGTCATTATGCTTCCCATCAATTTAGTGGAAGAGGATCACTCACGCAGGCTCGCAGCATTACAATAATGGAAGAATACACCGTTATTGTTTGTTTGTGTTCATCCACATAATGAGTGTTTACAAGCAAGGCTGCAATCTGGTGATTAAAAATGTTGAAAATCGTTTGAATGTGGATATGGATGCATAACCTGTCAATCTCACATTCCAGTCCCACTTGTAGATTTGGTTAGTGAATCACAACCAGCATTCATTGAGAAACATAGTGCCATGTTTTATTCACCAGCATGCACCAAACAGGAAATGTGCAATTTTAAATTATGTGCAAAGAAATGGATTAAAGAAAGTCAAAGAGCTGGCCAGGAAACATGATAGACAAAACAAAGACAAGCAGGAGAAAGAAAAAAAAAAGACTTCACCGTAGCTCTCTACAAATTTATTTACTGTGTAACCTAAATGCATGCAGTGTGTTTATTGAAATTAATGATTGTCCTCAACATTTTCTCAGTATTATCACCCTTCTGAGATCGAGTTTATGATCTAATTCAGAGAGCGAGAACACTTTGTGTTCCTTCTCTCACTATCACTAATCATGTTAAATGAACTGAGATAAGCAATAAGACGGTTACTTGCAAAAAACAACCAGTTATTAAGGCTGTTTAACAATAGCAATTTAGTTGTTTAAATGTTTGTTGTTGTTCGAAGGTAACAATTTAGGTGTAAGGGTGGGGGGGGTATGTGATAGGTAGCTTGCCGTGGTTTGGGGATACTTCCCGCTCCAAAAATTGCATGGGAAGTCAGTGAGTAAACCGAATCTAATAAAAGTTATGCAAAGGCGAAAAGGACTTAAAATATAAACATACCCCAACCCTAATTTCTTACTCTTTTTAATACAACCGTTCCTCAACGCATTGACAGTATGCATGTTTCTGGAGAAAACCAGCTCCTCCACTAACCTTGCCAGCCAGATTGCTAATTGTGATTCGCTCGAGGGAGTTCTTCACATTATCAATCTGGTACTTCACTAGGCAGACCCGTTCGGGAAAGGTGCGGCTTGCTGTACAATACTTCGAGCAGATTGGACGATGCGGTATCTTTGCACATTTTGTTTTAACCACTTAAAGCATCGGATGAAAATCTCGTCTTCCGTCTCGTTTTAGCAGATAAAAATGCACGAAAATCCTCTCGCTGTTCAATTTCAACAAGGAAACAGTGAGTAATTCTGCGAGAACATAATTAATTGTAGCATCCATTCGTCTGTTAGGTTTGTTTGTTTCCCCTCGCCATCGGCGCTTATTGTTTTCGTCCTGCGTAAACAACGCCTGATTGATCCGATCGAAAAAAGATCGGCTGCGAACGTATCAGCGGGAGCGGTACAAGCTATATTCTCCGAAGTTTGTGAACTCACAAATACCGCGAGAATTCATCTTGCTGGCATGATTAGCTCCCCACAATTTACAATGAGAATTAACAAAAATGGACATTGGTCTTGTCTCTTTGTTTTTTCTTTTAAATGAAACAGACAACATATTAAATATATTACCAGACATTAACTTAATACAGAATATTTGTTATTTGACTATAGAGTGGTACCTCGGAGTTTGAACATAATTCGTTCCTGCGAAGTGTTCAAAGTCCGAATTGTTCAACCTCCGAAACATTTTTTCCCATAGGAAATAATGTAAATGCAATTAATCCGTTCCCAAGCTCCAAAAACAGAAAATTTCTATTTTAATTTCTATTTACGTTTTTTTACATTTACACCCGTACAGTATTTAAACAATAAAAAAAAAATACCTTACCTTTTTTGTCGTGGGGTGATGGCATCAGTGGGTGATAAAATACTATGTTAATGCTTGCTTTAGTTCACTGCTGAGTTTGTTGTTTGTTACATTGGGCATATTGTTAGACTTCTAAGCGGTCCTTGCATGCGTTGTTTAACGTCAGGCACGTTGTTGAACAGCTAAGGCGGGTCCTCGTGCCAATATTTACAGAAGTCACGGTAGTAACAACGGCGCGATAATCTCCTTCCTAATTCCACTGTGGTTTGTAGCACTGTACGTTTTTCTTTGTTGCCATTGGCACTGTTGTCTTTTTTTGGGCCCATGGCGAAGAAAATTGTCGTGGAAAAATCAAAATGCACTCGCGAGTACGGAGCACCTCCGAGAGTGTTCACACTGACTGGAAATGAGCGGCGCTTCATTCGGTTTCACTCGGCTTCACTCGGCTACCTGTTTTCAAGGTACGTTCGGCTTAGCTTGCTTTGCTTGGGTGTTCGAATCCGAAAATGAGTTCAAACTCCGAGGCCTTTTTTACTTAGATTTTTTGGGTTGAAGTCTGATTTGTACAAGTTCCGAGACGTTCAAACTCCGAGTTTCCACTGTACTTGTCTATACTATGTTATATATAAAAAAACATACACATTAACATACACCTAAAAAAAGAAATGCACTTGAATCTAAAAAATAATAATAATAATAATGCATGTACAAGTCTGTGTATGGGTGAAGTGCAGACACATCATATAAACATATTTAACACAACAAATTGACTTTAGCACTGTTTGTGTCTGACTTTTTACATCTTGTCTTTAATACAAATACTTCAAAATGGAGCTTTTGTTTGCTGAAAAACAATCTTGTGTCCATGACCTACTTCACGAGGCTACTTTTTTCCCTGTGCAGACACACACCACGCAAGCACGCCACACACGTTAGTAAAATATAGACATCACTATTAACACTTGTTTCCCTCATTAGCAAGTAGCAACACGATCGAGGAGCAAAAAAACAGACTAGTAATGAAAATAAAAACTTTTCACATATCCTGGAGAAATTAAGGAACATTTTGACTCAACTAGACAGACATACTGTACATACCGTGACTGACTGGACTCGAGGAGGACGTCTGCTCCGTTCATCTTGCATTTTGCTGAAGCACCCCCAAAAATGGGCTGAAAATGTGTCTGGCTGCGGGTGATTATGCTACATTGCTTGGCTTGCATTTGTTGTGCTCAGTAGTCGACTTGTGGCTGTTGTGATGGTACGTTGTGTGATTTCTTCATTACTGTAATCCTCTCATACTAACTTTCTGGAGCAAAAAACTAAAAGAAATGAATGAATAAATTCTGATGTTTAACGGAACATATGGTGTTCCACAAGGTTCAATCTTGGGGCCTCTGTTGTTTTCATTGTTCATGCTGCCCCTGGTTGAAAACAGCGGTGGTTGTTTTAAAGTGCTCTGTAAATTTGAAAAAAGGCTGCTCTCTCTGTTCATTTTGTTCACCAGTAAACCCTATACCTATGTCTTGAATTAAAAAAAAAAAAATCACATTTATTTTTCAATCAATAAAGAAGGGTTTGGTGAATATGTATAGGAAACTGGTGAGGTTCAGTACCTACAACAAGGTTTAGAACCACTGCTACAAATAGTCATAGAATATTTGTGATAGGACCCCACTACTCACCCAGTGTTAGCGATGCACTAGCTCTGAGGACAATGGATATATGAAATGGACAGATGGATGAAGTCATATGTTTTAGAAATATTTTTTTTATTTGTAATAATAAATTTCACACAAGTTTGATATAAAATCTAATTCATAACGTTCAAACAATACAAATAATTACCACAATGTGGCCCTAAAATGACATGAAAAAGAGATTTTCACAGGCGTATTTAAGACATCACAGTCACATTGAAAAAGCTTTTCATTAGGGATAAAGAAGGCACAATTTAGGCTTGGTTGTTGAAGTTACGACAATAGTCATAAAGACAAATGATTATGTTTTAACACAATGAGTAAAATGTGTCCTTCAAATGACATCAAAAAAGACATTTTCACAGGCACATTTCTGACATCACAGTCACAATGCAAAACCTTTTCCATTATGGAGAGAGAAGGCACAATTCAAACTGTTAAAATATGCTGCTTTAGTCAATAGGAATAATGCTTAATCACAAGTGGAAAACATGACACAAAACCTACATTACGTCTTTTCCAAATGTACTGCAACGTCCTGAGATATAGCGCTTACATTCAGTTTACATGACTTCAAGTAAATAATTCATATTCAAAAAGATCAAGTGATCATATGAAACATTTAGGCTGGATAATTAGTTTCCTGTTTATCTCACAGTGGCAGGAAGTAAGTAGGACATCACTGCAGCTAAACAGCAATCTGGCACATAAATCTCATTGTTACAAATGTGTGGTGTTTTTTTAATTTATTTTTCATTTTTTAGGTAGGTGTTAGTGAAGAAGCTGTGTTCTGCTGTATTCTTACAAAATAAGAAATGTTTAATATATTGATTTTAAATGAATCTACTATATCATAGTGTGCATATCCTTTGTTCCAAAATATCTGATAGGCAGTAAATAGTAATTGTATCACAGAGAACTACACTCAACAGCCACAACATTAGGTACACTTGCATTATGTAATCATTTAGTAGAGATGAACTATGTGGTGTTAAATTAATATCTGTCAAACAATGTTAAACATTTCACTATTGCATTACTTTTCAAAAGCAGAATTTGAATACAGGTTTCTGTTTGCTAGATAGTGCAGTTGTACCTAATGTTGTGGACAGCGAGGTGTTTACATGACACTTCCCTATGTACAGATTTGTGCGTCGCGAGGTCTGTTGTTAGTGGTGCAAAGAAGAGCAGAAGACAACTTATCATACTTGATTGCGGTTCTCCCTGTAATGCTGTTACATGGTGAATGAGATGGCGCTGTTGTAAGCTTTATCACTACAGGAACAAGAGATTACTGTGAGGTTGTGACCCATGTAATCCTTCACCCGAAGGCACCAACTAGCGCAATGAGTAAAATGAGGACAACCGCAACTCCACACACAGCAAGGCAGAGCAGCTTCTGTTTAAAAAAAAAATAATAATAATGAAGACGTCAATATCTTGACCTAAGGAAAACGATTGAAAAGGCACAGGATGGATGGATGGATGGATGACAAGCGGTGTGGATGTTATTACCTCCTGCTGTTATCAGTCTCAGGCAGGAGGTTTGGTTAGTCCAACAGACAAGCCAACGATCAAAGCAATGACAGCAAGCAGGATCAGGAGAGCAAAGGCAAGGATTATATATTTCTGCCAAGCAAAGAATGTGGTGTTAATTAAACTTCAAACCTCAGTAGTGACAACAGAAAATTGATTAATAATAACAATGCCCAATCATGACACCGAGAGAGAACTATTAATCTCAACAAGTTACATATAAGTCTGCTTATAGTCAGTGTCAATCCAAATTGAGCAATATTGTGTATGTCAAGGCAGAGTTTGATTTAGCTTTTGTATTGTTCTCATTCGAATGTGCCAGCAGAGGGCGATAAGTGTAATTATAAAGTAGCACTTACCCTCCTGGATTTTTTCTGGTATCTTACTGCTTTTTTGGTTTCTTCTTTCGCCCGAACAATATATTCAGCTGCATTGGAAACATTATTCTCAATGTTGTTGACCATTTCGCCCTGTAAGAGAGATTATCAATAACATAGTGACATACATTGCTTGTCCGAAGAGCAAATAGAGAACATGTAAATCCACGCATCACAGGCTGGACTAAGATCCTAGAGCCTTTCAACCGTGAGGAAGACATGCTAAACACTAGGTCAAGGTGCTCACCATGACCTTATACACAGAAAAATTCAAATGAAAAGCAACTGGCAATGTGGGTCAGCTCGAGTGCTACCTGAGTTTCAACTAGCATCGCCATGTCCATGAACATCGCATGAAGCTCTCGAATGCTGGACTCCAGTCGTATGATGTCCTGATGTCGTGACTCAATCTCATCCAAGGCCTGACGTGTGATCTTGGAGTCTGAGATGATCTAAAGGAACAGCAAACTACGGTAACCATAAAATCATGCAACACTATTTCAACCCCCCAATTTTTTTTTAGCCACTATAAGATAATATTACAGTGTGTAGCAGTCATGTGAGTTAGAAGAATGCTTACGTCAGATGTGAAGATAGATGGAATTCCACTCTCTAGCATGTCTTCCAGTTCTTCATTGGTGGTCACTCTTCCAGCTAAAATTAAAGTATTCTTTGTGACACCCAAATATTACATTAATTCTGATAAGTCTGCTACACTGCTGATGAGGAGGTACTCCTCTTTCCTCCCATGTTCCAAAAACATGCTAGTAGATGATAGGTGCTAAGCTAATTGAAGACTTAATTATCTATATGTTTGAATATGAGAGTTAATGGTTGACTCTAAGTATGCGGTTAACACTGTGTGTACACTCCCACTCGCCCATACCGTATATACCAAAAAAAAAAAGATTTTGGAAAATGGTTACCAATCCATGACAATCATTTAAAATGTACCTGATGATTTTACGCAGTAAAGGAATTCTAGAATAAAGGGTAAATTATACCTACATGGCCTATTTTACATTTTACAAAAAAATAGGTCAAATTTACCTACTCTATAAACAAAAAAAATTAGGGATGCTTGATGCCACTTTTTTTTCAGACTGATTTCAGTACGAGTAGATACCACTCTACTTTTGATACAAATTTCACACAAAAACAATGAAAATTGATAGAACAGATAATTTTAAAGAAAGACATATACATATATCCGGATACAGCATTTTTCCTTTTAAAAAAAATGCATGAAATAAATGGCAATTTTCTATTATCTTTTTTTCCATTTGTTCTGAAAATATATATTTTGTGTATGTTCCTGGTCGAAAAAATGGCCACAAGAGAGGGGCCGATACTGGTGTCAGCCACCATCGCAAGTACCAATACCCTGAAATAAGGCCAGGTATTGACCCAACCCTGGCTTCGGTACTTGCAAATCCCTATAAAAAAAAAAAAAAAAAACACAAAAAACTATAGAATATAACCAATAAGAGTAGGGTAATAATGTGCAATCACCTTAAATCTTATACTGTACTTTGGATTAAGCCCTAATTCAAAAGCTATGAATTACATCCAGAAATTAAGTAAAGTATACCTCACATTTGTGATTAGTGGCCACATTCATAATATGATTTCATTTACATTTTTAAATGTAATTTGAATTTACTATGCATGTATATATTTTATATTATTTATTTTATTGATATTATATTATTATATAACATATATTATTTATTGCATTGTTATGTATGTAGTTACTTTAAGTTTAATTTAATTAATTAATTTTATATTATATTGAGTGAGATTATTATATATAATGCAATATGTGCAACAAAGCGTCTATCAGCATCTCATGGCTCAGTCGGTGGAGTGGCCGACTCCTAACCTAAAAGTTGTGGGTTTGATCTTCAGCACTTGTGACCATTCATTTTGTTTAATAACTATTAATTGAAAAATCATGAGTACATTTTACTAAATGCTAATGAGTAACTATAGGTGTGGAATGTAATAAAAATCGAATTGATGCACGTATGTCACATATATTGAATTAATGTACTCTTTACTCAAAATATATTATTTAAATTTAGCCATTTAAAATGGATGTAAATTGCTACCCTGTTGAGAAGATTCTACAGTTTTTGTTTTGTTTTTCTAATAGAGAAGACCACCCATGTACCTCTTATAAGAGAAACAGCTGTTGACACTATTAAACACAAAATTTTTTTCCTCCCCCCAAGTCATCCCTCTTGTTGATCAACCACTACCTCCCTCGAGAAGAAAGTGCTTACTGGATGTCACACACCTTTTGTATAGACTTCTCCTTAGAGAGACTCAACCTAACACATCAAAACACGCCCCGTTCACATCTCATTGAAATGCAATCCATCACTATAAAACAAAAACAAAACAAAAAAAGGTCACTCCGTGTGATGTCACTTGTTGTTAGGACTCCATGACAGCACTGTGTGTCGAAGCCAGGTGAAGAAGTGTTACACAAGCCGCCCTGCCCTCGTCCCGTTGTCCCGGCAACACTGACACAGTGCACAGCACAGTCTCCAGTATCAGCCTTAGCAGCTACAGTGCAAAGCTTCTCATTAATGTTGGCTGCAGGGCCTGGGGGAGCAGACCTATTTTTCACTATTGTCTGGTCTTAGTGGGGAAAAGACCAAGCTTCTAATACACACTAGTCGTGGGGCATTACAGGGCATTACAGGGCGTCTTGAAAAACAATGAGGAAATGGGTTCATTTATGTTCACCTATGGAAACATAGTCAAGGCAATGGAAGCGCAAAAGCGTTCTCAGCCTAATCAACGACAAAAATAAAGCATGATTAATTCAATTGCCAAATTTTGTTTGATGTAAAAATAAGCTTTGGCAGATTGAATAAGCCTGTAAAAAGTGAACACCCCTAATGTCTGTTTAGCAACAAGTTAGAGAAAAGGAGGAAACCGGTGGAGTCTGTTTCCTGGATCCTGTCTCACATGGATGTTTTTGCCACTCTTTTATTTCTGGATTTGATTGTCTCACATTCATAAATGTTGCTCGCACAACTACAATCATGAACTGAACAAGCTCGAAAAATGTATGCACATGATCTCGGAGAAGTATTGATACTATACATGGATGCACACTGACCTCACAAAAAGTCAAAGGTTAACATTTGTCACTTACTTATCTCCAATTGTCTTTGGATCCGTCCTTTGCTTCGCTCCCTGAAGAAAACTTGTGTCTCATTGTACTGGGTCATTACCTCCACAAACTTCCTGGACAGCACCGTGTGCTAGAGATGAATCGAGGGACAAGGACAGAGGAGGACATTGTTCTTTTCAAACATCCTAATTCCATGTTTATGTATAATTTCCTGATGTGGGATGAATTTAAACACAGTACAGTATTTAGAGTAATCAGCCTAATGAAGTACAGGAATGGAATACTGAATAACTAACAGCTACCTGTGTTTTCTGGATCCTGAAGTCAACAGAGGATCTGTTAGTCGCGTCATCTTTAGTCATGCTTTGCTCCATGGCTTCAGTGTGAGAGCAGCATGGCAGAGTATAAAACACAGGAAAGGTTAATGATGTGTACAGTGCGATTGACAACACATTTGTAGTTCGACTCACATTTTAGTTTGGTTCGCACCACATTGGCATTGCCTTTGATTTCGTTGGTCAGTGCATTAAGACGATCTTTTGTTTCTATGCACAAGAAGAAGAAAACAGACATCTAACTTTTACTTAACAGGGGTTGTAACCATAAAAAAAATAAAAAAATAAATAAATAAATATATATATATATATATATATATATATATATATATATATATATATATAGTGCATTATAGCAATAGAAATTAACCACTCTGAGCATGTGATGAAATGATGACATCATGTTTTAAATACATATTTGCAATGGATCTCAACTATACCTTTAAGGCATGTACTGTATAGACAAGATTAAGAAGTAAGGGAGTTGTTGCCACAAATGTCAAACTGCAGTGATGTGAGCCACGTGAAAGTGTAACAGAACGCACACAGTGTGAGAAACTTACTGTCATCTGGGTGCGGCGCAGACAGGATCATGCTGTGCATCTTCTTCACGTCCTCCACTTGGTCGTATATCTTATCAATGAGCCCTCGGACCTCTTCCACCTGCAAAGAGCAACATTTTTGGATCTTCCGAGGTATTGTACATTTGTTAGATCACAGCAACTGACCCTCCTAAAGAAGCCCTCCATGAAACCATCTCGGTCCAATGCGACTGCAACATCTTCCTCTGCCGATGTTCTGCTCTGTAAGAGCGACAAATGAAAATCCAAAGAATTACCGAAATGTTTCCTTAACGCCATAAAGGACACTTACAGCAGTCAGCTCAAGCAGTCGATCCTTCATCACAATGGCCAGCTCGTCTCTAGAATAGTTTACTTTATACTAGTGTAATAAAAGTCCCTCCGGGTCATCCATGTGGCAGATGTTCGCGTTCAGAAGCTCGACGCGTGTCCAACAAAATATAAAACGCTCCACGTAATGACAGAGATAAGTCTGATTACACTTGGATATAAATCGATGAGTCTCTCACACACAGATCTTCTCCAACTCTTCCTCGTAAACGCCTTTTTACGTCCCTCCCTCTAGCGGTCTCCAGAGATGAGACAAGTCCAACCTCAATCAAACAGTCAATATATTCATGATTAAAACCACCATGTTACATGTGAATCACTATATAAACCTATATTTAATATGTAGGCTATTCTGAAATCAATTATACGAAATATTAGAGATGTTCACTGTCAGAACAGAGATGCTTCACTAAATAGACGCGAGTCAATGATCAAGGTGGCCACACGGTGACGCTGTAAACCAACATATGAAAAACGGTAACCCCCAAGAATGAGGTATTGTCTTCTAATTTCTCCTCAATAGGAATTTTGTTGTGTATTGCCTTTTAAACAAGTTTAGAACGATAATATTATTCACCTTATCATTACCATTTTATTGGTATATAATTTAATATGGGTAGCGGAGTGAAATAAGTGTGTTCATTGCCCCCCCATTTATGAAACCCAAACCTTTCCAGAAACAGCATCTTCTAAGTAAAAAAAAAAAAAAAAATAATAATAATCTCGATCGGACGCTGCATACAATATTTGGGTGATAGTCCATCCCGCCACAGTGTACGCACAAATAACGTCATCTACTCACAGCTCCAACGCCCCTCCTCACAAGATCCAAAAATGACGTTTTCCCTTCCAACGTTCAGTCCAACAACTCAGCGAGCCTGCACTCATCAGCACGCCAGAACGACTCGTATATGTATATTGGAACACTCCTTACGGATTCTATTCTATTATTTTTATTTCTACTTTTCCTATAATGAAAAACTATTTCTTCAATTAAACATTCTTCTAAATTGAGCTCTTCTACATTCTGGACAACTGGCCTCATCTAAAGTTTCTTGGAATAATGGGTGACTTCTGGATTACTTTTTACTTGTGGATTTAATTTTTACTGGGTTTTAATCCTACTCTTTTAGTTCCCCATTTCAAAAAAAAAAATGGAGCTTTCTTTGGGAATTCACCTATTAACAGCTTTTGTTTCATGTGTTAAGGTAAGATATATTTTCAAACGTCAACAGTAGCTACTTACATATGATCTTGCAGGCTGTTCTTATGGTAATTGCCAACCAGTGTTAGTATTTTTTTTTAATTAATTGATTTATTTTTGCAGGTTTATGCCCAAGTGGTGCATCACCTGGAGCATCCAGGTAGAGAAATGCAATTTTGCATGAGCGTATACATTTTCCTTGTACCACTGTGCAAAAGTCGTTGCAAAACCATAGACCTAATGGATGTGCATTCGATTTTAAAGAACGCATTTTTTGTTACTAGAAAGTTCAATACATCCATTTTTAAAAAAACATATTTTTCCCATCGATTGTCCTCATTAGAGCATCCCAGTTATTATTCTACCGAGAGGCACATATTGACAAACAATCATTCACACTCACATTCATTCTGATGGACAATTAAGTTTTCAAAAGGCCTAATATGCATTTCTTTGGAATGTGGGAAGAAGCAAGAGTACCCAGACAAAACCTACATAAGCAATGAGGAACTCCACTCACACTGTATAAAGAGAATTGTTGACCAAGTATTATTAGGTTTAATTAATTATGAGTTCGTTAAACTTAATATATTAACTTTGGATTAGTTTAATTCAATTATGGATTACCAATTGAAACAATTCAATAAAGTTGGTCAACAATTCTGTTTTTACAGTGAGGAGGGCCTGAACACAGTGAACAGTATTCCGAACCAGAAACTTTCAACTACGAGGCAGTCATGCTAACCACAAGTCCACTGTGCTAGACTAAAAAATGTTATTCTGCATTACATTAACACAGAAGTGTCAGGATGACGAACATACAGCTGTATTCAACGTTGTCTCAGGAAAAGTCATATCAAATAATGGCAAACCATTTGATTTAGTGGGGGGTTGCTCTGGAAATCTATGTTGACCCCCGAACTATTCCTCCCAGGCCTGCAGGTGTTGTCCACAGCCTCACATTATTGGCCTCTTGATGCTGTGGATGGGATCCACAGACTGTGGGACCAGATTGGAAACAGACCAGGTTATGTTAACGGAAGTAATATAAGTATGTGTATCCCTGTGCATCCGCAAAATGTCCTTTTCTGTTTGAACTATGCATGATCTCATTTGACTGTTTTCCCATCACAATCATCATGCCGTTTTTTTAAATGAGCTGATGTGATCCAAGCGCTTGAACTTACCTCAGCTGTTAAAGGAGCTAAACATGTGCACTGTTGAATATAATATTCACTTTAAGTGGTAAAGCCATGACCGCAATTCCAGAATGATTTGTATGACAATTGGGAACGTTTTCTTTCTGAGCAATGTCTTTAGCACATTTGAGCCCTGTTGTTGGATTTAGTAAAGAGATGAAATTGAAGAGGGATCAGGTATAGACTTGAGCACGATGTGTGAAGCCGCTCACACACTGAGGAAATTCCTCCTTTGAGGAGTGAATAGATCCGAGTCACTCAGCTCAGCATCACTCTGTCTCATACCTGCACACCATGTCCCTCTCATTGTCTTTTGTCTTTCACTGTCTCCTCTGCTATGTGTCCATTTAGGTGTGAATCACATCACTGTCTCTCCATTGTCTTTGTCCAGCTCTCAGAATCCACAAGCACACTGTGCTCCCTTCCTCCCATAACACTTCCTATGTGTATACCAATGACTCTGCCTACACTAACATTTCTGCAACAGTAGGTGAGGATCTGCCCGCTGCGTCACCCATGTGTACCGTATAACACCCATTGCTCTCTGTTGTCCTTTCCCTGATCAGTTCTCACTGTTTCCTTTGTTCACACGTGCAGCAAATATTCAAAAGTTGTATTGTTAGGTCAAGAAATAGTTGGACAGTAAATAAAATAAAGCAATTCAAATCTATGAAGTCTATGATTTCAGCTTTAATTTAGGACCCAAAAAATATTTTGAGGAATTACAGACATTTTATTCAGAGCATCTTCATTTTCAGAAGAAAAAATAAATATACTATGGCGCCACTGTCCAAATTTGGTCATTTTCATATTTTCCCACAAATCTATAATGTTGTTCACTCTCCACCAATCTAAAGTGTTAATAAAGGCTCACTCTCTTTGCTGATGCCATGTTAATAATAAAATTACATTTTGGTTGCCTGAAAAGTGCTGGTTTTGGAAATGCAAGGATTGTGCCCAACGCCAGCGAACCAGAATGTTTTTATTACTTTGGTTAAAAGCCTTTGCTGTCAACAAATTGAGTGGCGTCCTATCATTTGGCTACTTCTTTCAGCATCTGTTAAACAACCTTTTTTTTTTAGAAGTTATATATTGCGAGGCCATAATGCTGCCCCCACCATAAGCTTTGCAACAAACTGTTCCTAGCTTTCTTCATATGTCTTTCTCTATACTTCATTTGGATACAAGTTGACCTTGTGTAAATCTGGTTTAAAAAAAACAACTAATAAAATACATTTAAAAAAATCTAATTCCAGAAAATAGGAGGTTAGTCTAAAGCAGTGATTCTCAACTGGTGGGTTGATACCCATAAGTGGGTAACAGACCCATTTTAGGTGGGTTGAAAACAGCTAAAAAATAAATAAATACACACATTTATGTTTTTGGTGCAGCTCAGAGGCATACCAAGTTGCCACACAGAACATATTAGGAAAGGAACCAGAAATGTTACTTCCTTGCGCTCCAGGCACTATTTTACTCTGTAAACAAACACAGTGTAGCTAAGCCTATGGCTTTCTGACGTTATGGTTTTGGCGCTAGATCAAACTTTCGAAATGACCATGTTTTCACAAGCTATATTAAAACAACAACATATTTGCTGTATACATAGACCTATATATAGTTTTTTAACTTCTATAAAAGAGGGCTACAATTCGGCAGCAATAGGGAAATGTGAGTCCCACGGTCAAAACTGTTGAGAATAACTGATCTACAGCATGCATTAATTGGCCGAACGAGTATATTGCCTAAATGGGAAGAGCCATGTTTTTGTGGAACAGTCACTTACAGTAGATAGACCCTTTTTTAAAGGGACAGTATGTCGAATTTAATCCCATCTGGTGGTGAACTAATAGAATGCAACAACCTAAGTTCAAAGCGCGTCCATTTTGAAGCACGCATACTACAGTTCCTCAGAGAGACCACATTTCGCAAGCCTACCACCAAATTCTAAAAAACACAAAAACAATTCTACACACTATCTCTTTAAAGTCTGTAGTGGCGGTGAAAAAAGACAAATTCATAAAACATAATTAGCAAAAACCAGTGTTGTTTTTGGAAAAATACTGAGTGATTAATAAAATCAAGTGCAGCATTTCCATGACTATGCCTAAATGCTAACGTCCATTCTTGATTTTTGCTGCAGATATTGTTGAAGGAATGGTCAACAATGGCATTTTCCTAAATGGAGACCAAGGTGGTACTTTTCTCCACTTTGGAAGCTACCAGAACTCTTGTATTAGTGACCCTACGCTATGTGGCCCTGATGGTAGGTACTAATAGGGACAACTTGTTAGGAGTAAGGTCTATCAAATCATACGGCAGTTTATTCCATGTCGTCATTCCTTTTTTACAGGAATTACCTTCTCCTTTTTTTGGAAGAACCATGAAGCAGAATCCCGTTTTGCTGTAGCATCTGGAGGGAAAGTCATCTCTAATGGCTTCTCTGTCTACACCAACCCCCTTGGAGGATACGTGGAGTTCTACACTCGAGGCAACAACCACAGATGGAAAGTCAATATCAAAGTTCCAGGTACCACAAATTGGTTGGATGCGATGCAGTGTTCCTTCATTTTCAACCATACATCTTTTATTACGTACTTGCGTACTCGCGGTGCATTTACATTGACAAAGGGCCACAACGATCACCAATATATTAATATTATATATTATGTAACTGTAAATATGGAAGTGTAAAGGTCACAGTCTCAAGAATTCAATTTTGAGCACAGCAATTTGTTTTCAAACTGTGATTCAGAAACCTGGTTTGGCAAAATGGAATTAAACAAGACGGACATTTATTTTGAAAAGCTTTGTTCTCACTGATATCAGATTTTTTGTTTTATGCACCATTGCGTCCACAATTCACTGTTGAATTATGTGTCGGGTTACAGCGGCTCAGTGGTCATCTGGTTGTCATCCAGTATGACGTGGAATTTTCAGGAAAGGATGTCTTGTCGAGGGAAAAGGTCAATAATAGCCTTCAGGTGTTCTGTGACAGACCTTATTAAGACTCAAGTGTCACAGTGTATCATATATGCTTTCAAAGGTAAGAATTTAGATGGAAATAATGGCTTGGCAGTGAGACACATGGTTTCAATTTTAACCACAAAGGATGAGATATGGTTTGGTTTGACATGTTTCTCAGACAGCTAATGCTCTTAGCTGAGACTCTACTGTTGTCAATTAGGTTTGCAGAACAAAGTTTGGTTTAAAAAAAAAAAACCTGGCTGACGTCTGCAGATAGACATAGCGACAGAATATACAGTACATGACTCACTGATGGACACATGAGTGTTGCAGAGGGTAGAGAAAATGTCTCTGTTATTTTAATGAGCGATTGTGTACTTTCTTAATCATCCACGGAGCCTCAAGAGACTCCTCAAGATTTAAGGGATGATACGTTGATTTATCTCTACAGGATGACTAAGAATTACTCGTTTTCCTGGTGCACATATAACTGTTACTGTTTTAATTGTTTGCTTAAAACCTTTTAGTATACTGCCATAATTTAAATGGAGACTGAAGAATCTAATTTGTCCTTCAGCGTGAATGTGAGTGTGAACGGGTCTTTGTCTGTACATGCTCTGTGATTGGCTGGCGACCAGTCTAAGGTGTAGCCCACCTCTACAACCAAAGGCAAATGTGATAGGCCCCAGGTCCAAATGGATGGACGAATGAATGAATATAGCCACTATAAAGCGTGTGGGCAACTGAGAATGTTTGGAACATGCTGCATTAAAAAGTAATCAAATGTTGTATTTTGACCCACTGAGAGGATGAAAATGAGAGAATTCTTGAAAAGTGATCCTTCACGTCATTTATTTATTTTTTGTCTTTCAGGGCCATATTGGACCCATATTCTCTTCACATGGAAAAAGACAGCGGGTCTGATGGTTTACATAAATGGCACCTTTACTGCTGGTGACGAGAATGGCAGTATTTCTGAAAGCTACGGTGACCCCTACTCTGACCTTGTCATTGGAACTGGCAACGACAAGGCCTATGGCCACTATGTAACGGGGGCTTTTGATGAGTTTGTCATCTGGGAAAGAGCTCTGCTGCCCAGTGAGATCTTTCTCTACTACAGTGCTGCTATGGGTAAGGACACCACATGTCAATGGAAAACATAATTTATTTGTGTGGTATAAGAAATGTTATCCAGTATAATATAGCGTTTACAATTTTACGACTGCCATTTTCTGTTGCCCTAACGTAGGGGTGTCGTAACTTTTATTTATTTAATTCTTTATTTGGCAGGGGCAATGCAGTTATTTATTGTTAAAGCTAGCAGCTAATGTTGTGCATATAGAGTATAGGTAGTGCTAATTCTCGACTCCAGTCCCCATTTGGCGTCTTCCACAACATTGCAGTACAGTATAAAATGTTAAATATATATCAATTAAAAAGCCATACTACACACTGCAATTCAATAAACAATATTCCAATGCATATATGATATGAAGCCTTCACTTGAGATCTTTAAAATTAAATGATTTAATTATGCTAAAACTAAACCACAGGAACCACAATATATGGATTTTATATCTACAAAATATATATTTTTTAAACTGCTGTGAAAGTAGAGGTATAAGGGCAATCATTTTAGGATTAATTTAGAATTTTGGGTGGCTAGTAGTCTTGTATTCCACTAAAATAGACCCAGCCCTTGCACTGAGCTTCAGCTCAATCACATCTTCACACTCAGAACAATAACAAGATACATCTGTAAGTAAGCCGATAATCTTTAAAGTAGTGTTTACTTGGGGATCATTCATGCTTACAAATTTGAGCTTGACACAGAACAGAAAGTGGAGCAAGCCATTTTGGCTTCTGAAAGTTAAATTATCTTTCAATATCTTTCTTCACCAATGGTGTTACTGTTTCAGTTTTGTATTGTTTATTTGAGTCTTAGCGTATATAGAAAAGCTATATATTACCAATTTATTAATATTTTAAATAGTAGTAGTCATAGTAGTCAGGGGATAGCATGATATACCAATGGGAGATGCATTTCAAACCACCATCCCACTCAATACTGAAATACAGTAAGTGGACGTATCATTGTCAAGATCGACAGTAATGACAGAACTTCTTTAATGTAAATACGGAAACATTTAAGAACAGGAAATTCTGATTAAACTTGCCAACAAACATAAAAAAAAAAGTCTCCAATGTTCTGGAATCTGATTATTGGAAGCGAAACTAATAATGGGAAACGAAAAGTTTAGACTATGGAGACAGAAAGGAATTATTCTCTTAAAAGGCCACATAAACAATGCAGGCAGACTTTGGCCCTAAACTTAATGTAAAAGCAAGACTTTTGAGACTTTTTGAAAGAAAATATATGCAATATTCTTCAATGGCCAAGTGGCCAGTGGCTTGATCTAAACCCAAGAGCAAAGGAAGCAAGAAACACAAACAAGCAACAATTGAAGGTGGCTGCAATAAAAGCCTTGCAAGATGAACATCAGTCACATATTGATTGTTTTATTTCAAATCCATTGCGTGTAACAGTGAAATCCAGAAAACTCTTTAAATCCCACTTTCCTGCCAATAGCTCTTGCTGTCATTTCCAAGATGAGTGCCATAGTGTGCATTCTTCTGCCTTCTAAGTGTTACTTTAGAAGTGCTTAAGTGTGATGGATTGCATGAGTGAAGGTCATTTCATTTTATTTTCATAACACAGCAGGATGTCTCTTAAGCCTCATTCCATTGGAATAGAGCAATTTGTAGATACACATTTAACATGTATTAATTTTAAGACATAATGTATTACTGATGTTTGAGATTATTTGATAGCATGACGTTACATTTGAAGTACTAGATCAACCTAGATGACGCAAGAGCGCAACCCTCAATTGGGCCCATTGTGGAAACGCAAACTCCAATCACAGTATGTTCTAAAAATCTGACATATTCCACATATCATTACTCAAACAGTCTGGCTGTTATTGTTACAAAACATTATTTTACTTCCCCTGAGCACACATATAAAATGTTGCATTGAACCAAAGCAGAAGATGCAGGAATGGCTCAGACTAATAAGTAAATCCATATTTAAGCATTTTCGGGTAACAGTTTTTATAAAATGACTACAAAGACATACAATGTGTCTTGCGCTTGCAGAATATTTTACTCCTGCTGTGAAAATTGCAATCTTTCCTTTGTGACAAAATATACACAAGTCTCTGGTTCTGCATGACAAAATCTGTTTGCCTTGCAGATGGTGGTCTTTAAATACAAATGAACACAATAATGATTTTCACTTTTGTGTTGAATTCTTCAGGTCATGCTATAGAGTCTGCCACAACCCCAAGTTCCTTCAAAGAACTACCTTTCACTACGACAACCGTGGTAAGTTCATCATGTGGTACTTTAGGGGGTTTGGCATCAACACCACATGCCAGTGCTATTTTGTAATAAGAAAAATTACACTGAACATAGCGATCTATGCGTCACACTCGAAAACGGCACATTTCTCTTTATAAATGAGATCAAGATTTTTGTTGGAAAAAAGGGACATCTCCTGAGCACAGCCCTCTTCATTGTATTCACAGATTTAGGTCTGGGCTCTTCTTTGAAGCCATTCAGAGCAAAAATTCAAATCATGAACCTCAAAACTGTTTTTTAGAATTATTGCCAAAAACGTCAAACTTGTTTCTAAACCAATGGCCCCCAACCACAGACAGACCGCAGGCCATTTGGTTACCGGTCCAATTTAAAACCCAAGTTTGAGACTGCTGGCTTTAGATGAGACGCCAGGGGTCCAAGTCAACAGGATGCGATGTACAGGGGCCCCTGGGAACAAACGCCATCATTTCAGTTTTCTTTTCATTGAAATTCAACAATTTAAGTGCCATCCAAACAGGACAAAAGTGGTCTGGAGAAAGTGTCCTTTTTGCATAGATCTGACTGTCATCCGCATCACGGTGAAATAACGACCATGCTTTTTCAAGCAGCAAATAAATGAAAACAGCAGGGCCCCCAAAATGGAACCCTGTGGAACACCATGACAATGGGGCAGAATGGGACTCAGAGTAACTAAACAAAACAAACAAATGATCTAATTCTGGTAATTTAGCCACAAAACATCTTGCTGGGTGAGTGGACCCTGTGGGAGCCCCTCAGCACCGCACACAATTAGTGCATGTACACACAGTGTACCTGTCTGAAAAAGACCTGTGGTAAATTGTTGTGTGGTATGCATTCGGAGTGATTTTCGAGAAACTCTTTGGTAACAGCCTTGTGATAGTAAATGTGATGCTGGTTGTTTCCTCAGAGAGCCATTGAAGTGAGTCCTCCTGTCGTCGGCAGTATGCACGAGGAGGTCGGGAGCTCCCAGGATCCGGAGTCGATGCCAATTTTGGGCTTTCTGAAGACTCTACCCAATAGGACCTTTCCTCATAACACAGCCAGCAACCTCACGCAGGTCTCGAAACAGTCCAACACAACACGCTAATTGTCCATTTATGAACAAACGATGCAAGTCACTTAACGTCATTCATTTCACTGCACCCAGGCTTTTCTCAAAAATGTGGAAGAAGTGCTCTCCTCTCCTGGGTTACCAGAGGTAAATGAGTTCAGACTGTGCAAACATGAAATCACCAAACAAAGCAGCAATGTGATGAATACAAATTCAAGGCATTTTGAGACCTCCGTGACTGTCAAAAGGTTATGATATAATAGACGACAGGCAAGAAAGTAAAAAATAGCACTTGTTTGCATAAAACACCTCCACATAGATATAAAATATTGTAGATATGCGGCTTCATGTGTTATAATTCCCGGCTCAAACGTCGTCTCACATCCAAACATAATAGTGCCAGAGGAAAGTGTGCGGTTTCAGAACATTGAGTGTTCAAAATAAACGCGCTTGTTTTGGGTTCTGCGAACTGAAACAGATGTTCACACAGGAGATTGCAAAAGATGGTCTTCAATAAAGAGCCTTACCTTCTCTGGTCAGTTCTATGCGCTTTGAGAAACTTTTCATCCAAACAATGCTCACAGTGCATTTTCAATGTCGATAAGATGTGATAAACAGTTTTAATTGAAACCATTTTCATATTGACGGCTAAAACTGCAGACAAGGTAGAATTTATTGGCAAATTTCATTCATCGCTTTTTTTTGTGTTATTATTCAATACACATGTCACATACTGGATATAGGCCACAACAAACACAACTTTTCCCAGATGCATGAAGGCCGGAATAGTGCTGTAACGTTTCTTTTTCAAGATTTCATTCTATAAGCTAATTAGTGTTTGTATATTGTATTTAATTAAATCCATATTGTTTGCCATAAAATGGTCATCATTCGCTGTTAGAGCCCACTTGTGCAAAATACTAACCTTGCTCTGCAACTCCCTTGAGTGAATCACAATATCAATCTGGCTATTGCCAGGTTAGCAAAATGCTAGCACCCCCACAAAGACGCACATACACAGGATCATTTGTAAAATATGACACTGTTTCATACATTGACATGAAAACGCCTGAACTAACAGTAAGAGGTTGTAAAATGACGCAAGCTTTTGTGATGCAGCAGTCCGGCCCTGTGGTCAGCGGTTTGATCGAAACAGTGGATCGAGTAATGGACCACATGGTTGCTAACTTGGAACCCAGCCCAAACTCTCTCATCTCCCTGGGAGGAACATCATTTGTTGCAGGTCGGTACCATGTGAACTGTCCAAAAAGTGACTCACTGTTTGTAGTTTGTGTGGTAAGACAGTTGAGATAAATGCACATGGAGCGTCAAGCTGACATCATTGGTTTGATTATTCAACGAACAAAGGCAGGTCACAAAAATAGAGCTCCTTCTTACTTTTTTCACCAGTGTGGGTCTTTTAATTTGCCACTAACATGTTTGTCACTACTTGCTCTCATGGCTCCCTGTTTTGTCATTACTGATCCACAGATTATTCTTTGATGAAATTGCCCCAGAGCTACAATTTGCCACATTACCGCTTCCCCACACAAGGAAAGAACTACATCTCTGTACCCGGGGAGGCTTTCACCATGCAATGTAAGTGATCTTTAATGTAAAAGTCACAGCTTATTGTGCTTGCGTCGGAATGTGTCATGCACTCAATCCTTCACTGATGTTATTTGCCTCTAAATTACTTAGTTAAGATTTAAAACTAGTGACATGCTATGGCTTAGAGTGTCAAGGATTGCCTTTGTTTGGCTTTATGGTGTACTGTAGAACTCCAGCTCTGACTTTAAGGCTAGTAATTACGCTTTCATTCAGAATGGCAAGAATAAGAGACAGCACATTTTCCCCACTTTCCTCTGTCATTAAAAAGAATGAGAAATTTAGAACAGCTATTACAGTGTGCATTTAAGCATGTTGGACTTTATGTGAAGGTCACTTTCCCCTGCCTACGCTTGGCAGCTGCACAAATTGTGTTGACCTACAAAGACATTTAGGATGGTTTTTAATTTTCACAGTTAAAGAAAGAATCCTATAGAAAATATGCCTGACACGGGTTAGATGTTAACCAAAATTGGCGAAACAGGCTTAAAAGCCTTTGAAAAGAGGAAAAGGAACATTAAGGACTTCCTGCAGTGCCATTGTTTATCTTACAGCTTTAAAGTGGGACCATTGTGGATGATATGTCAGATTAGGGGAGGGTGACTCGACCCCCTGCTCTACTGGTGAAGTCATGTTCAGGTTTCACAAGATTTCCCAACAACCACATGGCTTTCAGGCCTCATCATTTCACCACTGTGCAAATATTCTAACGTTCTATTTGGAGGTCCGTGTCAGCACACGGCAGCAAGGCAGTGTTAATTGACTTCTCTTCCTTATGAGCATTTTAGCAGCACTGCTTTACATTCTCCAACCTCATCCACTTAACTGTGCCCTATTTTTCCTTATTAGCTCAAACCACCATCGTTGGTCTCTTTTACCACAACATGCACAGCTACTACAAAGAAATCAGCCCCGTCAAGACCAGGTAACATGGCGTGCAAATTTGTTCAAACAACACAAATGTTTCTGTTGATTATTGCAGCCATTCAAGCTTCTAGATTTGTACTTCCTGTGTGGGGGAAATCAGGTCCACTGACTCTAAGGCGCCCATGTTTCCTGAACAGCTCATGCCTGGAGTCGGGGTCTTATCTGTCCTCTTGCCTATCTTTCATCTCACCACTCAAACTCCACTGGCTGATACACCCTGCTATTAGCTCGACAGCTCCATTACACCAACCCAAACTTTCTTTCACCCGGATGCCAACTGGTACCGGTGAAGTGAATTGCTTCTTCTTCTTTTTTTTTTTACTGAATGTGACATAACTGTGATCACATTCGCTTTTTCCCACGTTCATATGGAATAAACTTGTATTGACAAATAATATGTATAGGGAGGATACTCTTTCTAATATGACTCTTTCCATCCTGCGTTGATAAGTGATAACAAAAAAATTACGTGTGTCTTAAAGGGGAAGTCAATGTGTAACATTTATTGACAATAATATGTTATATGTGACCTCGCTAGTCTAAAAATGACATTCTGATTAATATTACATTTGTGGAATATGAGTTATGAAGCAAAATCAAGCCATTTTTATCCACCTAAGGGGGCAGCCATTTTGCCACTCACTGTTGACTGAAGATGACATCACAGTTGCTCATGGCTCAGGCAACAACCAATCACAGCCCTCCTGTTTTCTGAAGCTGGGCTGTGATTGGTTGTTACCTGAGACCTGAGCAACTGTGATGTCATTTTCACTTGACAGCAAGTGGCAAAATGGCTGCCTCCTGATATTGATAAAAAAAAAATGCTGTATTTTGCTGCTTAACCAGAATGCCGCATTTAGACTAGTAGGGCTGCATAGAACATATTGTTAAGAACATTTTTGGGGGTTGACTTCCCCTTTAAAGAGTTATGTCACATTCAGTAAAAGGTCATGTAAAAGGAGTACATGCTATTAGTATTAGGTAATTGGGGGGAACTGGTGGATTCAAATTTGTCCATGGAATTGGATCTGTTCTTCGATGATGGGTTTACACTTTTTTTCCCCTCCCTGCTAATGTCAACCATTTCATCTAAGCAATTTTTTTCTGGTACTTAGATACAAACAGTTTTATGGTCACGTGGAATATAATGATAATAATAATAATTTATCAATGGATGATGACTTCAGTGTACTTGGGTTGTCCATCCATCTTCTGTCATCTTAAATCAATTAGTTTCTTGGCCTCTCAGTTTTACTGTCCACTTTCCTCATTGAAACATTTTTTTCTTGTAGGATCAATGAAGCTGCTGATTTTAAGGATCATAAAATCCAGGTAGCGAGTTGCTTAATCTCTCTGAATGTGGAGCCATCACCAGCCCTGTCGGTCAACCTCTCCGGAGCACCTCTCATCAAGATCGTTCTTACCCACATCTTGGTGAGACTCAAACACAACACACCAACTGTCCTAGTTTCCTTGTTGTTGACTCACGTCGTGATGTTCCATTAACTGTGGGTGAGTCAGTCATACTGGGAAAATGCCGTGTTTAGGTTTTTCCAGTTTGGCAGATACAGATGTAGGGTGTGGGACATCCACCTTATCAAAGGGCTATGATTTTCCTGTGGTAGCAGTAGATGGATGTCCCTATTTGAAATGTAGCAGTTCTATTTCTGGTGTTCCTTTATGCAAGACAATTTGTGCAAACCACTGACAGACTAGCACAAAGAGTAAAACCTGTCGTAATTTGCATGAGCCTTCTTCACTTCTTCAAGAAACATATGGCGTCCAGAGGGTGGGAACTGATTATGCAAATTTGACCTGAAACCTTTTGGTACTCTGAGGAGAGCAGGAACTTTATAATGAACAACAGTTTCCTCACTACTGGAAGACAGTGCCAGATTCAATGGAAATAGATTGAAACTCACCACAACATTTTCTTGAAATTGATTGTATACAGACGATGGCTGCAGGCTGCTTACACGGATGGAATTGCGACAGCGAGGCTTCATAGACTTAAATCAATGACAACCAGCACCCGACCGTTGGCGGATGTGTATAGACACTTGTCCATTGATAGACTTAAATCAATGTTTTTATCCTTTGTGGTCATTAAAATTAGCATTTCTTCATTTGGTTCTATTATTTTAACAGAATTCAGGGCTTAAGCACATCTAATATAATTCTGCTCAACCCCTCCATAAAAAAGAAATTCACTTTGTTTTGAAGTGATTTATTGATTGTAAGAGAGCAAATGGAAACAATTCACCTTTGTTTAGAATATTTTTCCTTGCTGGGATAAATGTTTATTCAGCAATTATCTGGCATGATCCCAGTAACTATTTTTACCAAATTTGTTTGAGCATACACTGTGCAAGAAGCCTTCAAATCTTCTGAGATGTTTACCTTTAGCCTTGTAAGGTGTTTTTACTGTTGATATGAATTCTGATAGACAGATTACTAGCTGTAATGGTAGGTTCTTCACTTTCCCCACGGGAACATTAAAGCATTTTTGATTCTCAATAATTTGATGACTTAAATTTAGCTGACCTGCAATTTGGCAAGTGCTTCGGCTGTGAAACTGTCCAGAGATTGTTGTGTTCATTACACTGCTCTGGTGCGCAGACCTGATTTTGTAAAATACACCTATTTCTGGAGTAGCTGAGGCTGTCCACACCATACCTGCAAGCCAAGCACAGCCTTTTCAAATGGCTGTTCAGATACTCATTGTCTCCTCAGATATTCTCTCGTGGCACCAGTACAGAAGAACAGAGTTTGTGATTTGCAGCTTGACTTCTTTATTTATTATCAGGGAGTTGACAAGCACCCGGCAACTTCATTAAAACTTAGTAAGCTGAATGAATGTGTCTATGGCAGACATGCATCAGCTTTCTCGTAAGCCTTTCTGGTTGCTATGGTTACAGTTTGGTGGGTTGTCACTTGCATAGAGCTTAGGTTTTAGTTCTGAATGTCATCTATTTTCCTTATCAGATTCATGTCAGGATTGGAATTACTCTATCATAGGCTGATGATGTCGCCAACCTTGTGTCATGGCAGGTACGACGCTGAATTCAACACTGTGTAGTTGGTGACCTTGCACTCTTGATTGATGTCAGAGCAATAGCGCAATGAGGTCATGCCATTGCCGTAAGGGTCAGTCATGCATTGCGTGGCACTGGGCTGACCAAGTTTAGTTCCCAGAGAAAATGTTATCAGGGCTCCAGGAGGCCCACATGCTTTCTCACGCCACTCAGTTTCAATGTTGATTAGAACCTGGCACCATCAGAGATTTATTAGCGCTGTCTGATTTGTTCAGATGGAGGTGGAGTCGAGGAGGTGGGGAAAGGGGAGTGGGAGCCTTTGGGCTCTGTAGTTAAACATTAATGCTTGAGTAAAATCACTGACACCTCCTGCATGCCCCGTTCTCCCTCAAAGCGGCAGGATGAAGTAAATAAATGGAAAGACTTACGTATTTCATGAACAAAGAAGATAAATGGGGTCAAAAATTAGAGGATTTGAAAAACAGATTTTGATCCCGCCGTTATACATGCACATTAAATGGCATTAGTTTGGTGACCTCATCAAAAGGCCAAGACAAATGGTGAACAGGAGAGGAAAAGTGCAGATCAGCCTCACTCGGTCCTTGTGAATTTGCAATCTACCTGTACCAACGAAGCAAAGCCTTCTTTTGTTTTATTCATAAACCTTTTTTGAGGGAAGGGCACTGTCTTGTACAAGTGAACCGACGCTAACCCTACCCTAAATACTTCTGAGTAAATGCATAATACAGATTACCGTGACAACTGGTGGCGGAGCTAGCCACAAAAGCAAAAAAGCAACTGCGAACTACGAAGCGCACCGACAAACACAGCATGAATTTTATTTTCTAGGGCTGTTCAAAACCAAATTATTTCTCAGACCAATACCAGTAAAAGTAGTCAACTCTTGCGTGGTCATCGATACCAAATACTACTAATAATACTAATACTTGTACTTGTGATAGAAACAAAATGTCCCCCAAAAAATAATGACAGATAATTATATAGATAGATAGATAGATAGATAGATAGATAGATAGATAGATAGATAGATAGATAGATAGATAGATAGATAGATAGATAGATAGATAGATAGATAGATAGATAGATAGATAGATAGATAGATAATGTAGATAGATAGATAGACAGATAAACACACAAACACAATAAATACAAGATAAAAAGTATTTTGAAAAAGAATGGTATTTCATTTTAAGAGCATGAGGTTAGTTAGTAGGAAGCATTTTGAATTTAAGCCTCTCGCCATCACGACATGACAATTATAACATTTTCTTTTGTGAATGGGACCTAAACCTTACTCATATGTCATGTAATTCAAGGAGTGTATAAACAAACACCACTAAATTGCCCTGAATCATTGCATTGTTGAACAAGGAGTTTTGTTATTGGTACTGCCTCTGTTACAACCACCTCATTTTAACACGTCGTGTCCACCCTAATATGTATGCAGTCAAGCAGTGGCCAATACAAGCATTTCTGTAAAATCAGGCTATATGATTCCATATGTTCCTTCTTCTCAAATGGCTCTGCCAAAGCTCAATGTGGCTTTACTTACAAAGGCCAAAGAAACACTACACTGGGCTCATACAAAAGCCTGTGGGAATTCAAATGAATTCATTCATGGAAAAGTACCAACTTGTTCATGCAAACTTTAGCTGTTCAAGAAATGACAAAATATGTTTGCCATATTTTTTTCCATTTCAAACCAAAGGGACATCGTTATTGAGACCATGCACTGCAAATGTATCAAAAACAACTCCCGCAGTCATTTTATTTAGCCAAAGTTTCCTCACTCAACACATGACTATCAACACTTCTTGTTTTGAGTGTCCACCTCAGAGACTGAGTAATAACCACAGCTGCATGTCTTATAATGTGTCCCCTGACACAATGACCTCACTTGGGACCAGTTGCGTCCCAGTGCATGCATTCAGATTGGAAGTCCACATACTGTATAAAGATTTATAGCCAACCCTTCACTGAAAATACATGTTATTATGTGCAAGACTGAGATTGGTTAACCCCGCCAGTCTTTGGTGCAGTCTTATGTGCACATTCGCCAAACCCTTCTTTAATGAAAAATAAAATATCATTTGTTTTTTTCCAAATTCAAAACATAGGCATAGGGTTTACGGGTGAACAAAATGAACAGGGAGAGTAGCCTTTTCATTGAATATTAGCTTTTTTCACTTTGAAGTCAGAAAGCGTTGTGTTCTTGTATTCCCCATCTCCATGAAGCTTAAGGAAGTATTCTTTTAGTTTTACTAGATAGCTAGTTGTGTTGGAATAGAATTGGCATTGCAAATCTGCAGGACACTGACTCCAATCACTCAACTCAACTCTATAGAGCACTTAAAAACAACCACGCTGTTTTCTTAAGATGAAACCCAGGGGCAGCAGATACATTGAAAATAGCAGAGGCCCCAGAATGGAACCCTGTGGAACACCATACGTTTGGTTTTACATTTATATTGAATTTATATTGCACATATTCATCTAACCGCTTTCTTTTTGTGCTCGACATAGTTAATAAGAAGGGATTACAATAATAAAGAAATCACGATGTACCATAATAATAGTCGAAAGTCGACTTCTGAGCGCACCAAATTCCCTGCAGCACAGATAGGCCAAGTAAGTCGGGTGTGTGTCTTGACCTCTGCCGAACCCCTGAGACTGACTCACTGAACCAATTGCCAGATCTTAATGCAGTAATTAGACAAACAAATCATTGCACAAATGAATCAAATCCTGCCCATATTTTTGACACACAATGAATATTTGCGCCAAAATTAAATTGTAGGGTTGTATTCTAAAGTGTGATTAATGAAAAGCCAAGTGGGCGGATACAATGACAACAAAATATATGGTAGCTCACACAAAAAAAAAGGAAAAAAAGACAAGTTTCATCAAGATACATACTTTCTATAAAATGAAATTACTGTCAATATGAAACATGACATTTAACGGAGATACATTAAAGAGGATTTTTCGTGTTAAATCTAAATTGCTGCCGGATGTGCAACTTGACAGAAATCTGACAGGCTGATAAAATTATTTTGAGATAGCTTATGATGCTACAAACATACTTCTGTTTCCAAAGCAAAGAGTTCTGTAACGATCACTTAACATGTAACTGACCTTGTCATGTCTGTTTGATGTATCATTACATCATACTAAAGCAGCTGTCCAAAATCAAAATAAGTTAAAAATGTGTGTTTCTGTCAGCACTTATCTGTCAGTTGTGATCTCATGTGCTGAAAGAACTGTCATTTTTGTGTGTGTGTGTGTGTGTGTCTCAATCTGTTCTTGATGGTTCAGGTTTCAACAATCCTCTAGTGGCTCAATGAGTTGTGACTTAGAGGCATTATTATCACTTTTGGGTGTTATGAGTTTTTACCATTGCCGCACTCTGTACTGTGACGCACAGGCCGGAGAAGCTTGGTTTTACATTATTGCAGGGTTAGAGTTACAATCTAAGACTGTTTTTGTGATACATGATTGTGCTTATTTTCATCCCTTATTATTTTCCCCATCATGCTCACAGTCCTCCTCACCCAATTACAGTATACTCTACCTGTATATGGCCAATACAAATACAATGCTCAGCTGCCACGTTTCCACATTAGTACAGCTGGTTGGTTGACAGAAAAATGGTTTCATTTACACACGCCCATCACACCTCTTTAATATACTTTAATTTTCTTTTAGTTCATATGGACTCAGTTTTACAATAGAAAATTACAGTTCATTTTAAGACCGAGGAAGTCCAAACATGATGCCTATCCTTTGTTAATTCAGGCACGTCTAATATCCTAAATTTATAGTTCTCCGGGTCAGTGTTTCCAAGTATGACGTTTCTCAAATTTTAAGGCACACAATTACAAATTGACTGAAATACTGATGATTGTATCTCACTTTAGTCATAAATTTACTCAATATGAAGTTGTGAACTCAGGGCATGTTTAGTTGAGCACAAAGCTATTCTGCTGTATGATTGGCAACAAGTGGATTTGACCTTTTGCCATCTTGAAGAGTTATAGTTATGTTATGTCTGTCACTATACATTACTGATATAGATAGATGAACACAGATACATTATTTATATTAAGTAAATAATCCACACACACACCTGTTAATCTATCACGGCAGGTACATTTATGTGCTGCAGCACTGTGGTTGGGAATCCTTTTCAGTGGTTCTCAAAGTGTGTTAAAAGTACCAGTAGGTAACGTGGGCTCACTAGTGATATGTGAAAGAATCAATGAATTTAATGTTCAAACTGTTCAGAATTTTACACTGGCTTAGATCAAGCACATTACATTTGTTAAGTACTGTTCAAGTTGTATTTCATTTTAAGTATATTTGCATTTAGTCTTTTAGAGTTGTTTAAGCACTGTTTTATTTTTCCTATAGGCCTATATTTAAGTGCATTGTTAATATTATTAGTATAAATGTTCAAACTGAACTGTGCATAATTTTACAATGGCTTGCGATATAATTTCATATAATTTTAGGATTACAATATATATACATATAGTATAATATATATATATTTTTTCAATGTTAAAAAAAAATCTATGTAAAAACAACAAAAATTAAAAATGTTCGAACATTTTTTTGTCATGCAACATTTGAAAGTGTGTTTCAATTTATTCATTTTCTCATCTTTCATTTGTCTCATTATGCATACATCCATTTTGTACTGATTAATATCAGTCATGGTCACCTGGAGTCAGGTGACTTTCAGTGAGCGCCCAGGTACACCCTGGAGTAAATGCCAGTCAATCAAAAGACGCATTAAATAGACAAACAACAATTCCCGCTCACGTTCACATCCGTGAATTTTGAGCCCTCAATTAATCTAATGTTTATTGTAAAGGGCGAAGACACAGAGATGGAGAACATGCAAATTTCAGCCAGAAATGCCCGAGTTGAGATATGAAACTTTGAAATGAGAGTCAGATGAGCTAACCACATCTCATCTCTGTACTGCTTATCCTCATGAGGGTCATGGATTTATAACAATAGTTAAATAATACATTTATTCTATTATTGAATTGAATAGAGTAGTCAAGACTTGACATCAAAGTAACAGCTGTAGATATATATCACTGTGGGTGACAATTGCATCAACATAGACAGCAGAGACGCTTGAAAAGATGTTTGACAGATTGAGGATCTTCACTTTCCAAATATTCTCTATTATTATCCTGTCACTCATTAGTGTCGAGTCTCTTTTTCATTTGCGCGCCGGTTTTTCTTCTTACAAGGCTCAGAGGAATTTCCACGATGGTGTTTGCTTGCCTTCTGTTGTTAATAAAGTGTTGGAGCAACCAGCTGCACTCTTGGCTGAGACGTACTGAGGCCTTATTGGACACCCGGGAACAAAGTGGTGTGCTTGGCCAGATCTCTAAGTGCATTTTAACACTCACCAGTGACTTTCGTTTTCCTGCATCTTTGCTAGGATAACAACTCCAACCACATTCTGGATCCACCATAAACAAAGAGTTGCTGTGGGGTTGCTTGAGAGAAAACTAAAGCCAAGCAAAGCAGTACTTTCCACAAGTAGTAAAAGAACAGACGGGTGACAAATTAAAGGCGGAAACGTGAATACTTTGATATAAAGTAGATTTCTATGCAGAACCCTGAATGGTTTAAGTTGTCACGATGGGTGGAGTGGGATCACAATTAAGAGCAGACTTGCAGGAACTTCGAAGCTGACAGTTGATTAAAACAACAGGAAAATGAACAAACAAACAAACACAAGTAATAGTCACTGGGTGGAACAAAGGAAGCTGAACCTCAGCCAAGGGATGAATTGATAAAAGAACGGGCGACAAGAGTAACACCACTTTCAACAATGATAAGTGGAAACAACCAAAGAACCTAGGAGGGCGGGATACAAAAAAAATCATTGATATCACTCAGAACAATACATACTATACAACCCAAAAGGTCATATACTTTCAAAGGCGTACTAGTCTTTTAAATGCTAGCTATTACTTTATGACAAATCACAACATTTTTTCATATCAATCCATTGTCCATACCGCATGTGTTCATTCAGGGCATTGGGTGAATGGGGAGCCTATTGTTGCTGACACTGGACTGGTAATCCTTATGAAGGATTTAAAAAAAAAAAATGCAACTTAAGATCACGACATTTTTCATTCTCCAGGTGAGGGGCAACAGTTCCTTCATGAGTCAAACAGCAAAAATCGTGGAGCTGTATGTGTGTGCAACTCTGCGTTAATTTCCAGGCTATTTGTGGTTCATGGAGAATGATGTCAGACGTTTGGAATAGATGGAGAGGAGTCAACCATTTGCATTTTGGGGTTAGGGGGAAAGTTCCACTGCAGCTCAAATGGAAAAAAAACACAAATATATTTCTATGTTGCATTTTTAGCCAGACTTGTATCAAATTTAATCAATTCTTCCTCGGCACGTGTGTCCCCTCCACAAAGTTTCGTGGAAATCGATGTTGCTAATTGCTAACAGGCAGAACAACTAGAAGAGTCTATCAAAACAATACTTCTCACTTTGCTGTTAGAGCAACAATTTACTATATCATGTTGTTGATGATTAAAATTATAAAACCAATGATATTTGTCATCAAATATCATTTCCCTATTTGACAGTACAGTATACAACAGCTTAAAAAAGTCACTGTTTCAAAACTGCTAAAATTTTCCATTGACATTGTGCAGCAGTTGCATTATTCTGAATCCCCCTGTTGTTTTAGGCAGGATCTGCTGAAAGATGATGTATGGATGCAGCAGGCAGCTAATCGTATTGCAACGGGCTGGTTGGATCCAAAAGATTGAAACGGTTCTGCAGATTGATAGAAGAATAATTTCACATTTACAAACGCGCCACCACAATAAAGATAATGTTAACGTATTACTACAACAGTCTTGAAATGAACATTTGCAATCATCTACAATTTGTGAAATTGACAGACTTGCTACCAAGCCAGATAAAAAGGCTAACTTGCATGGCAAACTTTAGTTCGTGTTTGTTCTGACGTTATGTCACAGAGTGAAGAAAAGCAGAGAAGCAGCTACTCATGTTCTGGGAAATCAGTACTTTTACTGTCGCAGTATTTTTGGATTTTTTTAAAGAAAAAATTTATTGTTTACTAGTGTAGCCAAAGAGCGTGTTTAATAGAAGAAAAAGTTATTTACCTGAATATTTCAAAAGAATACATTTTAAAGCTGTAATTGCCGTGAAAGTGTCATATTTTTGCTCATGGTCCTACCATCAGAATCCGAGGCCGGTGCCCAAATGATGACCCTTTGACATTTTGAAGTTAATGGGTCTCAACAGTGCGGGAATAACTGCACCAAACCTGAAGCTTTTCTGGCAACTCATGGTGACTTGACACCTCTCAAAGTCATTGAATGTTTCCTATATATAGAGTCGCTTTTTTTCGTGTGTGTTTGATCCTGAGAGTGGTGCACGGCTGCACGCCAAGGGTTTGATCATTATGGACAGGGTTTTCTTCAATGCTTGGTCTACATAATTAGTCTTCTTTCATTGCACTGCAATTGCGGAAAGCAAATATAACACTATAAAGTGAGTCTTACAAAGTGCCAATTACAGCCTGGCTCTGTTAAGTGTGATTTTATACACACCAAATAAGGAGGGGGAGCAGAGAAAATTCTCAGTAGTGCAGTCCCCCACAGACATACTTGAAGCTCGTCAAAGCTTGCTCTTGTGGACTAATAGGCCACATGAATATCTCTCCACGCAATCATCTGGTGTGTCACAATCGATCCGAATGTGCAGAACGGACATAATGAGAGTGAGAGTGGTCCCGCAATGAAGTCAAGGTGTTGCGCTATGCAATGTAATACGAATGAATCACTGGACTAACAGGCCAGAAAACGATCTGACTGTCAATTCCGCTCTGACTCGCACTTTTCCAGAAGGAAATGGTGCAGACACAGTTCATCTAATGATTTGAGTCTGGGAGTCCAAGCTGAGGGAGTAGGAAGAGATGAGAAATCTGAGTAGATTTGTGCATATTGGTGAGTAAAAGGGTTGTGCTTTGACCTAACAACAAAGTCAATTGCTGCGCCCCAGTCATTAGCTCATGCTCATTGGGGACACCAAATTCTCTTCATTAAAGAGTTGTTTTGGAATGAGTGCATTCAACTCCAATTACATTCTCTAGGACAGCGGGATTTTTAATTTTTTTATTTATTGAGTGATAATCTTGTTTTTTCCCCTAAGCCTGTTTCTTCATTTGTTTGTTTTTTTTCTTTTCTGTTATAAATACTCTGGTTTCATTTTGAGGCTCTGGGAACATATTTACTTTTGTAATGTTCATTGGCAACATTGGCACTGTCTGTCACAATCAGAGCTTCATTCATCCCTCCGCGGCAGTTAATAATAATATGTACTGTAGCACACTTCATGTTGCGTCTTTTGCTTTGGGGGGATAAATGTTACAAGGTAAAACAAGCACTTTTAATAAGTCCTGTATTATTTTATCTTTTCAGAGTGAAGAACAGCAGGAACAAGTGTTAAATCAAAGCAATAAAGTCTTCCTGTACTGTGCCTTCCTGGACTATAGGTGGGTGTGTGTTTGTGTGTGATTAACTGTACATGCAGCATTACTTTGCCAGGAAAATTGCAAGGAATTGCTTTGATTGTGAGATTTCAGCTTCATTTAACCGTAGAAATATCACAAATTTGAAAAATTGAGGTGTGATTTTGGTGCAAAGAATGTTTTGCATCAACATCCTTTCTGTTACGATCTGTCACGCTGCGGAGTTGAGTCTGTCACGAGTGCGGAGTAGAGGACCCAAATGCAGGGAGGCAGGAGAACCACGGCAGGAGTGCGGGTTAGACTGACGTCCTTTATTGTACAAAAAACACTAACCGGGGTACTGGTTAATATTAAATAAACAAAGAACTGAAAAGATCAAAATCAAAGTAACAGACAGAACATTGGCGGTGACCGCGACAAGCGACAATGATCCCACGCCGACTGATCGCCACCCGGGAACTAAATACACCCACACTGATGAGGAGACTAGACACACCTGGGACCAGGCACAAGTGGCTGAGGGCCCGGATTGGTCAACCCGAGGAAGGGCAGGACCCCACTCAGGAACCAATCGGGACCCCCAACCAAAACCAGAGTCCCAGACATGACACTTTCAAAGTATGTATAATATTTAATACTGTCATCAGTTAGTCATGAAGAAAACACAAAAATATCATTCCAAAATTATTAGTGGCATAAGCATTGGGGTGGTTTGTTGCCTTGCTCGGGCTGCAGGGATGATTCATAATGTACATTCATGGTGAATCGAACAGTATCATTCTTTTCTTAGTCAGTTTGCCATGGTTTTTTCCACACGTTGAAACAAAACCACAGAATACTTGTTTCCCCCTATGGGAGTATGCCTTCTCTTTTGCCTGTCTCTCCCTTAGTAACAAAGTTAAAAAAACAAAAAACAAAAAAGACGACCACAATAGGAAAAGACCCTAAATGAGTTCAAGTAAAGATAATTCTCTCAAAATGGTGTTTGATCTCTGCAAGCAACGAAACGTCAACTAAATATGTTTTTGAGGTAGTTTTTTTATATTATAACAACAAATGTTTTCTTTTTCAGTTCCAAGGAGGGGGTTTGGTCCAATCAAGGTTGTGTGCGTTCAGAGGGAAACATGACATACTCTGTGTGTTTGTGCAACCACCTCACCAACTTTGCCATTCTTATGCAAGTTGTTCCTTTGAAGGTATGCAGTTAATTCCACACATTTAAGAAACTCAAAGTTTGGTCTACTACCAGATCAGTATCAAGGAAATAGCTAAAAAGGCCTTAAAGAATGCTGACTTAACGCCCTATTTCTCTAGATTCTCAAGATATTGGTACTCAAAACTCTTGTGGGTGTTTTATGATCACACATTATAAATTGGTAATTAGAGGAATAGAAAATTACCATTAATTTCATGTATTTTTAGGGAAAGTGTTATATTGGGATATATATGTCTTTCTTTAAAATTATCTGCCATTGTTTTCTTGGGGAAATTTATCAAAAGTATTAGTGGTATCTGTACTTGGTATCGGTATCAGGTGACTATACAAGAGTTGAGTATTCATGCTGGTATAGGTCTAAAAAAAAAAAAGTGGTCCTGATCCAATATAGTCTTTTTACTTAATATTGCATGAAATTAAAGGCAGTGTTCTATTTTTCTAATTTGTAGTTCCTGATCGTAAAACAGCCACAAGAGAGTGGCCAATACTAGTATCG
Organism: Vanacampus margaritifer; assembly: GCF_051991255.1. Classification (NCBI taxonomy): domain Eukaryota; kingdom Metazoa; phylum Chordata; class Actinopteri; order Syngnathiformes; family Syngnathidae; genus Vanacampus; species Vanacampus margaritifer. Next base: position 19,539,151 of record NC_135434.1, read on the forward strand.
GCCACTGTCGGTACCTTGAAATAAGGCTGTGTATCGGGCCAATACTGGTACGTGGTAACGGTCCTCAATAAGATGAATAAGCTGCCATAAAGGTCGTCAACATTATAAGTCCCAAAAATTATCATATTACATGACTTTTTTCCCCCCAAATATCTAATCATCATCATTGATAAAATGACATATTATACCGGTACACTGTATACACTGTCTGCCAACTTTTTGATATTGCCATTATAATGACCTTTCCGCGATGGCTACTCCTGGGTTGAACAGCATTTTCCATTGTCTCTTTGTGAGGCATATGATGTCAATTTCATTTAAGAAAATGTATTTCTTTGGCCTGATGAAAAGCAACAACAAAGCAACAGTTGCATGGTGTGTCTGCTTGTCAACACAGAGTGAAGACATAGATGAAGCGCAGACCTACATGCTTGTGCTTGGTGGTAGATACAAACAAAACACAACTCCTATTTGAGAGAGAAATCAAAATCTGCTGCACATTAGCCATTTTTAACCTAATTAGCAATAATATGTAAACATAGTGCAACGATGGCCAAAAATGAATCAGTTCCGCTCTAACTGGAACCACACATAGTCCCCGGGCCACTCTGGTGTTTTGCTATCTGAGATGCAAAACGCCTCAGAATGAGGAAGGGCGTGTCCTGTTTGACTGACATCAGACGACAGAGACAGGTCGGAAACAATAGACAAAACCACTGCGATAGCTACAAAACGCGACAGACAGTTGAAGGATAATGACACACGTCATCGGCACAGACTTTGCAGGCTTTTGCCATTTTTGCATGCTATGTTAAGCTACTGACAGAGCGCATTTATGTAGAACATGTTTTCAAAACTCTGAACACACTTTCCTCTACTTTGGAGGAGGTGCACTACTCAGTTAATTGTAGTTTAGTGCCCGTCCTAAAAGCCCCATTTGCTCGCCTGCTGCTCAGTGTTAGGTCTATCATAATCATGCCTACGCAATCACTACGTTGGTTTCACTGCTGATTTTCTACTGAACTACTGGAGGAAACCATGATTGAATGTGGGTTTTTTGGGTCACTACAACGGTCAATGGTCCAGGCCTCAAGGACCACAGTGCCATAAGAGGCCCATTGATGGGCAAGAAAATCTACCGATCAAAATATGTGGTATACTACCCTAATCATGTTGTATTATTCATAAACACACTCCAATATCTTAACTGTCGGCATCTAGCAAATGCTAGAATGCCAACACTATGTACAGTATGAGCCACTGGAGTATGGCCAACAACTTTGCTTGTTCGTTTTAAATAGAAAACCACTCAGTGGCTGAGTACCGTATTTAAATGCAGAAGTCTATTTGATGCTATTCTTTCCCCTTAGTCACTCTGTAATTAGTGGTTTGCCTCATCCCTCAGCTGCAAGGGAATGTACCACACATCCTTTTTGGGGATGTCTAAGACTGCTCTACTCTGGTAATGACAAGGCACATGCGAAGACAGTTAATAGAGAATCAAACCCAACCTCTTGAAATAGCTCGGACTTTAAAATAACATTTTGTGTGAAGGCCTACACCAGTGTATGAATGAAGTACAACTTCACTAAAACACACTTATTCCACAACAATAAAGATAGATGTTTTACTGTACTCTTACAGAGATGGGGCAGTGTTGGTAAATATGTGTATGAATGCATGATGATGATTGACATGTTTATTGACCACCATGATAAAATATTTCTTAATTTCAGTCATTTTATTAAAGCTTCGTGAGTGTTAGAGTGACAACCATATCTGAAAAGAAGAAGCAGTTTTATTGTGGGTGCTGCGATTTCCTAACTTGTGAACAAAATGTTGGAAGAAATTACTTGCGTGGTGCATTTTAAAAGAGTGCATGCGTCTCTGTGCACAGCTCACCACCGGCCACCGGGTGGCACTGTCAACCATTGGCTATGTTGGATGCTCCATTTCCATTTTCTGTCTGGTCATCACTCTCGTAACATTTGCAGTCTTATCGTGAGTATCAATATCATTACCTACATTGTTAATCCATGTATGTATCTTTTATACATATATGTCTAAATATCTCTTATATTGCATGTAAACCTCTGCTTTTCACTTGGTTTGGGTCACATTAGCCCTGGTAACAAAGTTATTTGTCCTAAGGACTATCCATGCAGTAAAGAAAGTTATGAATATGTGACTATATTTTATTGTAATGCTATCCAAATCAGCATATTCTTTAATCTGCAGAGAAATTGAGCATGTTACCATAAGTGACACAATAGGACGGGGAGTAAAATGTGAAATAAAAAAATAACAATAATAAGCTTGAAGAAAAAAAAATCTGCAATTGACTGGTGACAAGTCCAGGGTGTACCCCGCCTTTCGCTCAAAGTCAGTTGGTCATATACGTACAAATTAAAACCTGTGTTACTTACATTATGCATGATGTTATGAATGAATAATCCATCCATCAATCTGCCGACCCACCATCGATCCATTCATTCAGCTACCCCTTCACCAGTCACAACTCCTTCCATCTATCTTCTATCACTTATTCCAGCTAGTTTAGCCACAGGCATGTGTACACCATGTTATGATCACTAGTTTATCACACGGCAGACAACCTTTTCACACTCACACTTATAAGCAATTTAGAGCATGGATGGGCAACGTAAATGATGGAGGGGGCCACAATTTTTTTCATCAGCACAAAAACAAAAACAGAGCAAAAAACACAATTTTTTTTATTTTAAATTACATTTTGGCAAAACTTATGCAAATAGATTAAATCATGGGTGCTGAACCGCGTGTATGTGGGGGAAAACTGTAATAGAAGAAGTATGTTTGTACTTTACCCCAAAATTTTTATGTTTTTATTAATTATGGGGCACTCACAGTGTGGACACAAGCCACATGTGGCCCATGTGCCGCCAATTGCCCATCCTATAGTCTTCAATTTACCTAACATGCATATTTTTGCAATGTGACATGGAGAAACTGGTGAATTTTTAAATGAGTGTAATTTTGAGCAGTGAAAATCAAATATTCTGGTAAAGTATCAATAAGAACAGCTCTAACACATTTTAAGTTATAGTATTTAATGAATAATATGAATTTGACTTCTCTCTATGCTGCACTGCAGGTCAGTGAGTACCATCCGGAACCAGCGCTATCACATCCATGCTAACCTGTCTTTTGCCATTCTGGTTGCTGAGATCTTACTGCTCATCAGTGCCAGCTTCGACCCGGGAACGGTAATTATATACAGTATTGGTCACTGTGGTCGGTCATTGAGACAGTGGCAATGATGATAAGCCAACAAACTGACAACAACAATATGGATGTTTGACTTGTTGGCCAATATTTCTGTCCCCTGCGCCAGCTGCCTTGTAAAATCATGGCTGTCCTGCTTCACTTCTTCTTTCTGAGCGCATTTGCCTGGATGCTCGTGGAGGGCCTCCACCTCTACAGCATGGTGGTCAAGGTGTTTGGTTCTGAAGGCAGTAAACACATATACTACTATGGCATTGGTTGGGGTAAGTTATTCATTGGTATATCATTAAGCAAGTGCCCTTCAGTTACAGGCTGCGCTCTAAATGACCCCCATTGTCTTTATTCCAGGCCTTTATTGTAAATGTGATTTGACTGTTTTGCTGGTCACATATGATTAGTGAAAGGCAAATCATGTTCTATACTGTGCACATCTGTTTTAAATCGCATTCCACAGTAACAATTGCCTCTCCGGATCTTATTCTAAAAAAAGACTTTTGGATATTTGTATACCATGGCTGCAGAGGAATGCCCCCTTCCCCATGTTGAACCCATTAGTGGCAACATTATGCTTTTTTTTCCACTTTTTTTTTTTTTACCGATGCTTCCTTTATACCACTCTAGAGTAGGTTTTTTTATGTGGCTAAATGTAAATTATGCTTGAAAGACTGGCCTGAGAGTCTACATTCAGTACAGTATGTACAATAAGCCTGCAGTACAAATTAAAGTCTATTACATTGAGACTATAACGTTTTTATCTGGCTGATTATTGTTTGAACGTTGTGTACTGTGCAAAGAACCTTTGAGCTTGACAATGGGTAACAGTTAGTTTGTTGGGATAATATCTTCTATGACATAACAAGCCATAGGGTCACAGTGGTTTGTTACTATCTAGTAATATGCAATTAGAACAGTGAATCTAACTACTGTAATTCTGTGTCACCAAGTTCCTGGCAAATGCACAACAACTCAGATTTCAACATAGTGTGATTATATATTTAAATGCGTGTGTAAATTTGGACCGTATTAGGCAAGATTTTGTTGTTGTTTGATTTTTTCTTCTTTTTTTTTGTCAAACAACTGTCAAATCTGATTTTAAAAAATATTTTAAAAATGTGTCAATGATGCCATGAGTACATGCTTTGTCATTTTTTTAAGCAGTTGAAGGTTTTTGTTAAGTCAGCTATTGTTGTTGTTTTTACCAGGCTCTCCACTGGTGATCTGTGTGGTGTCCATGACATCAGCATTGGGCAGTTATGGCGAGGTTGACAAGTAAGTGTAATCTGCATGTAAGATGGAAAAATGAACATCATTGAATAACAGCGAATTGAATTAAATACTCCATCATAACTTAGTGGCATTGCATCATCATCATCATTTGAAGGCTGTTGAAGAATTGCATTTTACACGGGAACACTCTAAAATAATAACATATTACAAGGCAACATAAGATGCCAGTTTTCCTCTGCCCTTGCTTTCTCAGCTGCTGGCTGTCCCTGAGGAATGGAGCCATCTGGGCTTTTGTGGCACCAGCATTGTGTGTCATTGTGGTGAGTAACATTCTGTCATTTACATGTGTTGTTTTTTTTAATTTCATTATGAATCTGTATTCCATTTACGAGTCTAGTCTATCCCAGCTAGTAGAAACCAGATGTAGTTTTCTTTCATTGTAGTTTTTCTTAATTTCATGTGTTATTTCATTTGTGATTTCCAGGTAAACGTTGGTATTTTGATATCGGTAACCAGAATAATATCTCGTATCAGTGGCGAGAATTACAAAGTTCACGGGGAAGCCAATGCAGTGAAGTAAGTGTATCTCTTTTCTTTCATCAGGCTTTTCTTTAGTTACTGACAAAATACCGTTCAGTATACGGTACACCAAAACAAAAAATGTGGTTTGTCCTTTAAGGCTCACTGCAAAGGCTGTGGCAGTACTTCTACCTATACTTGGCATTTCCTGGATCTTTGGCGTTTTAGCTGTCAACACACACTCCTTGCCATTCCTTTATATATTTGCAATTTTCAACTCATTGCAGGTACGTCTTTTTGCATTTCCCAAAGATTTGCAGTTGAAAGTCCTCCTAAAATGTCTACCTTCTCCTTCCTTTACAGGGCTTCTTTGTCTTTTTGTTTCATTGTCTTCTTAACTCTGAGGTATGTTGCTTCACATGTAAAATGTTTTTTTTCTGTCATTTGTGTATTTTCTTTTGTTCAACCTTGTGGGAGGCAAATCTCCACACACCCTCCAGCATTATTGAATTTGGCCAGAATGTCCAATGGTGTAATGTTGTTTCCTCTCTCTGTAGGTCAGGGCTGCTTTCAAACACAAGACCAAAGTGTGGTCTCTCACCAGCAGCTCCATGCGTAACATCAACGTGAAGCCCTTCAACTCTGACATTGTGAGACCTTGCGTTACAGATGGGCTAGACCAAAGAGCTGTGAAACTGCCTGAGCTAAATACTCTCCCACTCTCCTATCTTGTAGATGAATGGAAACAAGGAAGGTCTATCCCCCACTAAGATGAACACATGGGACAAAAGCACCAACTCGGCCAATCGTATTGACCTCTCGGCAGTGTAGACCACCACAATGTCGGTGTGCGGACACGAGTGTAGAATAACATGCATTGACCTGAGAATTTCCACATGATTTCACGTGATCAACAGTCACCTCAGTGGAGTGAAAGGGGTGCCAAATGAGGTGACGTGTAGCTCCACCTTTAAAGACAAACTGATTCTAAAAACTGTGCCTTATTAGTGTCTCAGTAATGACATAACCCGCAGATCGGGGTAGAGATTTTGGAAGTCAGTGAGGTCACACTGATATAGCATTATTCATTTTCTGACTATGATACTCTGTGCAGCAGAGTGTCTACATTTGTATGTAGACTTGTCTATATGTTCACGGCAGCACATTTGGCTCAAGTTTATTTCATAGAAAGAATACAGTCTCCTGCTTGGTAGGACCACAACAGGGAAAGTGACCTAATTTTCTTTGTTGTTGGTTCCATGTCTTCAAAACAATAGCACGTAGCTTTTGGAGATGTCACAACACAATCAACTGCAAAATATCACACCACAAGACAGCAGTAAATTGGACAAAGTGTTATTCTAATATGATATACTGTATTTATTTCCTGATTGGAAGATCTGTTTCATGTCTTACTATGTGTAACAGCTCAACAGTGATCCTCTGTGTGTGTTTTGTTTTCACTCTTGAAATGAGCTGACTGGTATTTAGCAGTACCTCACACTTTGGCAAGATGCAGTATCGTATGTTCTCTTAAGAATAGCGAATACTTGTGTGTTTTGGACACTGTTCTGTGAAGTGTTAAAGTGTCCGTAACTGTTTTTAGAGTGATATTCCATGCTTTTTGTATGTTGAAAATTTAAATGTTGTTATGTACAACAGGTAGCACGATGGACGACTGCTTAGTACATCCACCTCACAGTTTGGAAGTCGTGGGTTTGAATCTGGGCTCCAGCCTTAATGTGTGGAGTTTGCATGTTCTCCCTGTGCCTGCATGGGTTTTCTGCAGGCACTCCAATATCCACATTACAAAAACATGCATGTTAGGTTGATTGGGCACTCTAAATTGTCCGTAGGTTTGTGTGGTCGTTTGTCTATCTGTGCCAGGTGATTGGCTGACGACCAGTTCAGGGTGTAGCCCATCTCTCGACCAATGATAGCTGGGATAGGCCCCGGGCGCCTGCAACCCTCGTGAGTGTAAGTGGTTCAGAGAATGAATAGATGGATGTTTACAACAGAATGCTATAAAAGGATTGTTTTTTTCCCTCATAACTGTGAGAATGAAGGCAGATGATATCTACATGTCATTAATCTGTATCAACACTGTATCAACAACATCCTGTAAAGCAAACACTCACATGTCAAATTAGAATTTTAATATTGCAGTCATTCAATTTTGTATCTGACTTTCATTGGTTGTTATTATGGTACTATGGTTTGTGCTTTCAAATTTCTTTATTAAAAATGTTTGAGAAAAAAACTGCCATATTCTATATCCAACTAAGTTTAAATAATGTACAGTAGGCCTATGTGTCCTTATCTGTAATAACTTACCTGTGCACACTAGATAGCATGCTTTTGATCTCAGTGTGGTAGTTGTTTGAGATTGATTATGAGCATTTATCCCTGCAATTGCAAATGCCTGAAATACTGCATGTTGCTGCATTTGCACAATGGCACTCCAACAACAGAGAGTACATCATCTCTGATGACACAGTTTTTGGGTCACTCATTACAGAATTGGAAGACATTTGGGCTTCAAATTTCTTGAAAAATAAATCTTCACTTTTTTGATTTTCTGCTACATATTCATCAATAATTGGTAATACACTATCACAATCTTGATTAGCTCAACTTACACATAAATGGTACAATTTTTATTACAACCCTGTTAATGTAGTGCAAACTTGTCACTCTAATCATAGTAGCCTACCAGTTGCAAATCCAGACGAAAGTTAGCTTTCTTCCTTTACACAGTAAAAACAAACGGCGTATTGTATTGCTTTTGCCAGTGACTAACATACAAACCAGGCAGATTGTTATAATAGTCAAACAACATTTCATCACATTTTAAAAATCAAAATAATCATCACAAATAAAAGCACAATGATCCAAAGTCTAATGCTTTTCAATGAGCAGAGAGACACATGTTCCATGGATAATAATAATTACTGTATTTAAAATATTATGTTCATTAAAACAAATATTCCCAAAAGTTACAAGAGACAGCAGTGAAGCAAATAATAATAATAAAAAACTAACTATTTTAACTGTTTTATTGAGTTTTATTTGAGATTCAATGTGGTCATTAGGGGGTGAGTCAAGAGAATAATGGCATTTTAGGGGGTAATCTAGACTTAATATCTTTAAAACTATTTTTCAAGCATTATTTTTCTCTTAGGTTTTTATTTTTATTTTTTATGATTTGGTCTGCAGGACAAGTAAATTTATGTATTTTGTATGTGGATTATTTAAATTGTGATGTCCTACAATTCATGAATGACCCTTTTATGTATACAGTTTATAGTCAACATTTTGAATGACTATTTTTAATTGCGTGGAAAATGTAATTAGTCACTTCATTAATTATGCTCCAGCATAAAGACCCCTTTTTTAAAGTACTATGGGTAAAAAATCGGAAGCAAAGCCTGCGTTTTAAATGACTGTTTTTTTAATTTTATAAATGCATTACCGGGTTGGTAGGTTTCATTCATGTGAATGCATAATTTACAAGGTGTCATTGAGGGTAACGCCGTCAAACAGCTGCTGCGTGCTGTGCGCATGCGCACTGGTAACATGAGTGATTGCAAGGGAAATGGGAGCGATAAAAGGTGAGGACGCCAAACAAGTTAATATATTATCTCTTTATCACTGAATACAGATGGTTGCCTGTGTTTTACGCGTCTCTTTATGCGGTGTTGTGGGTTGTAGACAATCTCGTTTAAAACATTAAAAGAAAATACATTCCCCGTACGTTTATATACCTTTGTTTACATCCAGTCGCACGTGTTTTAACAGTTTGTTTGTTTTTGTCCAGTGAAAGCAACTTTGTAGGACTTACCATCGGAAAGTAACATGGTATTCATCGTTTCTAGAGAAGGTTCCGTCGCGCCCTGTGTGTGCCTGCCTCGGTGATTCATCCTCCTGAACCTGCCTGGATAGGCAACACGTACAAGATACCTCATGGAGTCTGTTGGGAAGTTTGAGTTTAACAGGAAAGACCTGATTGGTCACGGTGCCTTTGCGGTTGTGTTCAAAGGACGACACAAGGAGGTAACTTTAATGTTTGTGAGTTTCTGCATTTGTCGGCTTTAGCGTTGTATCTAATGCATTGTTTTGTTTGTTTAGAAACAAGGGTGGGAAGTGGCTGTAAAGTGCATCAACAAGAAAAACTTGGCCAAATCACATTCTCTACTTGGAAAAGAAATAAAAATATTAAAGGTAATTAAGAATTGTATATGAATGTTAAGAGATTGTTAGCCACCTAAAATACAAAAAGAGGGAACTGTAACCTTGTGAATATCAAAGCAATCCCTAAATATAGACATTCCCCCCTAAGGTCCGAGCAATCTATTTGTAGAATTAGTAATGTCATTAAACCATCAAAGTGCATCATCATGCTTATTGCGTCCATGACCTCACCTTTGAATGTTCATTGAAGTATTTTTTTTAATTACCTATTATGAGAATAATAATAACCTCTCCATTTGATTTCATATCCATTTATAAATCGTGCTTGTAACATTTGTATTGCAACCGCTTGGTTAAAACGAACACAACACAATGATGTGATTTTCTAAATCATGCACACTCTTTGGGTGTTTTTTTTCCCTCCAGGAACTCAAGCATGAGAATATAGTCAGACTACTAGACTATCAGGTGGGTTTGATTTTCTTTATCATTTTTACACAAACCACAACACTTCTTACCATTTTATGCTGTGTGGGTACAGTTTGCTGAAACATTAGGAGCCACAAATACAATACAGAATAAATTAGTTAAGGTTTATATTCTAGTTTCTTTTGTGAGCTTTTAGAAGTCGAGAAGTTTGCACAGTAAACCACCGGAAAAATAATTCCCATTTAAAGCAGGCCCCAGCTAGGAGAGGAACATTTACATTTGGGAGTGTGAGTTGCCTTGCTGTCACCTGCCAGGCAACCAGAAAGCTGTGAACTAATCTCTTATTTGTGACAGATGGACAGTTAAACAATGGCTTCCAAAGCATTAGCACGCACCAGATCCACACTAGCAAGACTTAAGATTTTACACTCTGGGTCAGTCTGCAATACACTTTTTAGGACAGTGGTCATTAGTTTTTAACCTGCTTTTCTATGAGTTATTGACATTATTGTCATTCAAAAACATGTTTCGTTCTGGATTTTCCCATTAGCATTATGTTTGTGTCTCAAATGACAAAGTACCGGCAGAGGCAGCTTTTCCCCCTCTCCATCTGCTCGCCCGTGTGTCAGAAAGACTGACTGACACCTTATACTTGTAACTGCTCCATCTCACAATTTCACATCGCGTGTGACTTTCAGTGTCAGTGGACACAAGTGGTAATTTGGTTTGCGTGAGTTGGTGGGAGGAATGAGTTCAAGCACCTGTTGGTCCAAAACTGTAACATTGTCTATTGATTACGTTGCTGGTGAATTTGAGGCATCTGTGGTGACTGCATGAAATGAAAGCTGAGGTACTAATGGTACTTGAATACATTTTTTTTTTTACGGATTTAAGATGTATTTGTTTTCATTTACAGGAAATGGGTGGGTGTGTGTATCTCGTCATGGAGGTACGTGTGAATGTTGTAAAAGAAAATGCATTCCCTGACATGGCTGCATTATTGCTGTTTTTATGCAATGTCTTGTCTTCACAGTATTGCAATGGAGGTGACCTGGCCGAGTACCTTCAATGTAAGTGTCCTAATGCAATTCATGTCACACTATTTTTCCAGCCCCGTGTTCTCAATGTATGGCACTATTTCAAGAAAAGGTCAAGCTTTGATTATTCTGAAGCATGTTACCAGCGGGTCAGTGTGGCCTTTAAGAGGCTTTGCTGTTTTCTGTGGCCTGCAAGTTGAGGATTAAATGCTCCCACAAGTTCACTAGAAAAATGATCAATAGTACCCCAAAACAAGATGAACTAAAAGCCCAAGAAATGACTTGTGATGAGGTAATTTGTGTAGAAAAAATAATAGACCAAATGCCCATTAATAATTGACTTCTTTTTTTTGTGTTATACTTGCCCTAGCCTTGTCCTTTTTTATGTGATTTCGACCACATTTAAATTGCCAGAATGACAAATGAACATTACTTACTAAAATTGTGCCCTTGATCAGGTTTCAAACAAGTATAAGGGCACTGCTCAGGCCACAGAGTTGATTTTTCATTTACTAAATTTAGCCAGTCAGTGTCGTTGTTTAAATGCTGATTTAAAAGTGCTAGTGTAATTCTGCCGGTGTCTCCTATTTTGAAGACTTGACTGTTTTGTGTCCCTGCCAGGGGGGCATTGCCAGCTATTTGCAGCACGCCACACAGACACAGTGGCTCACTGAGTGCTCATGTGACCTCACCCATCTGTCACACACTTATCCATGTCCTGTGGTGGAAAAACACTGCAGCCTTTAAAATTAAGCACCATTGTAAACAAAATTCTCTTCCACTAAGTGTGACGTTAATGTGATCAGAGTTCTGTTGCAATCATGCTGGTGTCTTTCGTGTGTAAACAAACTTATGAAATCAAAGCTTGTAAGGAGTGAGATACTTTACGTCCTGAGGCAAGAGTTTGAGTGGCTTTAACACATTGCCGTCCAGTCAAAAACGGCAAAAGGGGCTTCAAAAACAGTTTTTGGACCAGTTTTGTTGCCATTGCTGACCATTTCCAAAACGCATCTTAATTCAAAATTGAAAAGCTTGAATTTTGGATAAAGTGCAGTAGTTTTGCATGAGGCAATTTTTTAAAATCTTTTTATATTAAAAGTTCCATTTAAATCCAGTATTTGGGTTACAATGGCACATAAGGTTAATATCAAGATTGGTTCCTTTTTTGGAAAGGGGATACATGCGTGAAATTCTAAGCACTGTAACAAATGATTATCCAACAAAATATTTAGGTTGCTCTAAAGAGAACAGAAGCAGTATATAACAGGTTACTGTGTTTCTTTGATCGCAAAATTCTGGCATCTGATGTGTCGAGACTTTTCTTATCCACTGTATATAATTTTATACCTGATAAGTAAATTAACAATTAGGGGTCTGAATCGTATCACGATTTATAGGTCACGATTCAATTCGATACCGATTAATCCCGATACAAATCTATAAATTGATTATTGCAAATTATTATTTTTTTAACTCAAATTTAGAAAATACTATTCAGTAAACTTGTACATGTACACTGTAACTTTGTATGAAAATGGATTTATTTATCTGAAAATTTAGGCTTATAACTGAGCCACTGCATTTAACAAACAGGTTGCAGTCTGTTTCGTGTTTGAACAGCACTGAAATAAAATATTAAGGCTTGATGTTTCATTAATATAACATTCTTCCATGCTTAATGTGTGAATCCTAACCCTAAGTAAGACGTTTTGTTGAATATTCTCCTAAAAAATTGATGTTTAAAAATCGATTCGAATCGATTCGAGAATTGCGCGCTGCAATATCGCGATATGTTGCAGATTTTTTCTAACACCCCTATTAACAATATTCCAAGGTGTTGGAAAAGCTTGGACGTTGATCTGGAAAGTGCTTGAAAAGCTTCAATTTGACTTTGGTCGTTGATGAATGTTTCGAAAATATTTCCAGACATTCCGTAGACATAATGGAATGCTGTTTAATTGTAATGTGTTCCGCTGTCTCAAAGAATTATGTATATATGCATTTTTCTTCTTCTGATCCTCAGCTAAGGGGACGTTGAGCGAGGACACTATCCGAGTTTTCTTCCAGCAGATTGCTCAGGCCATGAAGGTTCTGCAGAGCAAAGGCATCCTCCACAGAGACCTGAAACCCCAGAACATCTTACTCTGCCACCCAAGGGGCAAGAGGTCCAGTTCTATCAATACCAGTGTTAAGATAGGTAAAGATTTGTCACTGATGTGTACTGTAATAGAAGAAAATGTTTTGTACAGTATCCTTCCAATGTAAAAACATGCAACACAGTATAATGTGCCGTTAACTCTTCACAAACTCTCTCAACTCCCACAGCTGACTTTGGCTTCGCACGTTATCTTCAGACAAACACTATGGCAGCAACACTGTGTGGCTCCCCCATGTACATGGTGAGTTTTTAAGGTCTTTGCTTGTGTACTTTGCTTATTTTTTGTAAATGCCACTGAACTATTACAAGTGTTTCTGAAAACAGGCTCCCGAGGTTATCATGTCCCACAGTTATGATGCCAAAGCTGATTTGTGGAGCTTAGGCACCATTATCTACCAGTGTCTAACGGGAAAAGCACCATTTTATGTGAGTAACACCAAAAAGTATATTTGTGAGCTTGTACAAACATGTCAACGTCAGTCTCTGCTCTCCGGCTTACATTTTGAAACAGCATTTGCTGGAGTCCATGACGTATTACCTCATGAATCTGCTCTGAGATATACACAGTTCCTAGAAAGGATATTCTCATAATTGTCAACACTGAACATGATGCATCCATTTGGAAACATGATACATAATGCACAAGCTGCCTGCCTGACACCCTCCCTGGTCTCCAGTGTAATGTGGAAAAAACGTAATGTTCATTTGGAAAAAGGTTTTTGTTTACAAGGGTGGGGGGCAGGCACAAATGGTTGTGAGCCTCGAGTAAATACTATTACACAACCCTGCTTTTACTTTTATGGCGCTCACATGGCTACTCAAATAAACCTGCTATTTCTGAATTATTTATGGGTAGAAAGAAGCCCGTGGCACTTGATTTTGAAACATGTTTCATATAGTTGAGGAAGTAGCCTTCTCTTTTCATGACGTTTTATTTTTCCAGATATTTAGAAGGGAAGTTTTCTTTTTGGCAGAAAGTCAAAAGTCCAGACAGTGATGATGCTATCTAATGCCTGTCATGATGCTGTTTGTTTATCAAGCGTCAAACATTCCACTTTCCCCACGCGAATTATCGAATACGTCATGAGTGGAGAACATGTTGCAATGTTACGTTTAGGGCAAACATTTTTTTAAATTACCATTCTTACACAAGACAGACGAGCTAGGACTGAGGAAAGAGTGCAGTTTTACATGTGACCATACGTCATGTGTATGAATGATCTACTTCTAATAAAGTTGTATTATTGGATAGGCAAACACGCCACAGGAGCTCCGCCTCTTCTATGAATGCAACAGGACCCTTGTACCAAGGTTGGTGTACCTATTGGACTGTACACAATATCTACTGTACATATATGCGTACATAAATAGATTCACGCATACTACTGACGGCACACGTGAGTCACTCCACAAAAAACTCCAAATGGCTGCCATGTTTAGCAAAAATGATTCTTTTTTCTTCTTCTTTTTTTTACATGACATGCTTGACTTTGCCAGTTTTGTGTGGCTTTTGGCCGTGCTTATCTTACACTCTGGTAAATCCAGTGATTAGCTGGCCAAATGTGTGAGGAGACATGGTTTGTTGTTTTCTTGGCGCTTTCTATATATAACCTACTTAGATCTGCCAGCTAGTGGTCTGCACTGCTATCATATTCCATGTGACCCACAAAGCACCGCCTACATAAACACACATGCATGCCTGCAATGACTGTAGCCACTAGGGTCCTAATGCTCAAGGGTTTTGTCCTGAAGCTATAAATTAGCAAGAAAATTACACACTTTACAACTCGTGTTATGTTCAAAACAAACTAAAACACTATAACTCAATTAAGACTCTGCAAAGACGCACATCACGCCATGAATATATAGAACGGGATGTTTTGATCCATGAATCGATGAATACAGGTCTTCTCTCTGGTCATTTTTTTTTAATTTACCATAGAAGCTCTTTGTATAGGATATGATTTCTATTATTTAGCCATCTATGTTTATATAAAAAGGACATGTTGTCTTTACTTCAGCATCCCAAAGGAGACTTCAAGTAACCTGAGACAGCTACTATTGGGACTTCTTCAGAGAAACCACAAGGATAGGATCAGCTTTGGTAAACATCCGCCTTATTAAAATTCATAATTTCATAATTCTAATATTTTGGGAGGATTATTTACAACGCCCTAAACAATACCTACTACAGCTACCGTACTTTGGTTTTCTCATTCATTTTAAACTCACTACCATTTATTACAAAAATAAATGTCTTTTGATTTGCTTCCCAAAGCTTTTTCATGTTCTGTATGTCAGAGTTGTAGCTTCACTTGCACCTACCTCTTCGCTTTTGCAGATGAGTTTTTCTATCATCCTTTCTTGGAGACGAGCTCGGCCTCTAGAAAATGTATGTACTCTATCACACTTGGTTTACTACATGAAATCAAATACTGAACTCACCATCTTAAGACTAGCACATTGTTTTTGAACAGGCTCGCCAACTCCGATGTGCTTCTATCCCAGTTCTCCCTCAGGGAGCTCTTCTAGCAGCTCCTCCACATCCCATCCAGCCTCTCCTCCAGTGGGTACATCTCTTTAGACAGAAATGTTCTTTTAAAAACCGAACTGTCATGTCTTTATTTATTGCTCAATTAAATAACTTTGTATCTCATTTCTCAGCTTTCCATTGGACAGAAGCCTCGCCATCAGACCAAATTGAAAAACTCCCCTGTGTCAGACACTGTTGTCTTCCAGTTGAAAGAACTAACCAGTCAAGACATTAGGAACACTTCACCTTTTCCAGAAGACTATGTTATGGTACACCCGGAGTCTCCCAGTAAGACTTGCTCTCACACAGCACCTCATACACCCACACAATTAAGACAACTTTTCCATGTCTATGTATTGTTTCACTGCATCACAGGTGAGTACACGTGTGAGGAAGACAACGGGTCACCCGTTGACAGTTGCCTGATATACACTGGGTGAGTCTGGAACATTATATTTAACGGACTTGCTGTAGCCAAGTATAATTGAGTGTGAGTGTGAAGAGTTAGAAGGCCACACAGAAATGATGAATTCATCCATTTATTTCATTTTCATTCATTTGGGGACATATCTGATGAAACATGCCGAATAGAAATAATTGACAGCATTGACTTTTGATGTTTTCTCGCAACAGAAGCCCACTCATGACAGAGAGAGTTCTTGAATCAGTTTGCAGGACACCTCCCTCCTCTCCCTTGCTAAAGTATCACTCCAAGCCTCCTGAGTAAGCCAATCTGGAATGGGTTTCGTAAAAGTTTTCTGAGATGTTTGAATGAGTTATTCTTCATCCACTCCACTCCTTCTTTCATTGTTCCGTATATGTATTTTGGGTACACTTTCATCCATACAGGAAGCCTTTGCTGTGTGACCGCAGCCATTCAGAGCCTATTCCCGTCCCAACTCAGATCAAGAACTACCAGCGGATGGAGCAGAATCTGCAACCTTCAGGCTCACAAGGCTCCACCAGGTATATACAGTAGAGACACTCTTCTTCCTTTTCTCTATATATACTGTATACTCAGAGGATCTTTTCGCGGACTGTTTCACACGTCTTCCAGGGTCCGCCACTTTTATACTGGCTCTGGTGAAAGTTCCTCACCATGTGGAGGATGTGGATCTAATGATTCCTTCCCTGCCACCTACTCCTCAAGTCCATCTGGAAGAGGAGCCCAAGCGCCCCAGTCCTCACCACGGGGTAAGAATCAATCCACTGCGTCGTATCTAAATTCAACAGATGATCAATTGACTCATTCTTTAAATAATTCACAGAACAATTGGAATTGTAGTGGAAGTTTTCATTGTGCATGATCCCTTCCATGTTGTGTAATCTAGTGGGAATTACCCCGAGAACTCCAGAGCAGACTCTCCCAATTAGTACAAGAACTGGATGGCCCATTGAGACTCCAAACAAGAGGGACAGCCCCAGCCACAAGGTCAGACTTGAGGCACAAATACAATACATTCCCAAATATTCTCTATAATAATATATATACAGCATACACTATGCAATATGAAGTTTCATTTCATCATGTGACATGATGCACACATTTTTTTTAGACATTCAATTAATCAATTCTGAAAGTAGCAAAAATGATTGTATTAAGTACTGTATCATGTAAAAGCAAAGTACTTAATTAAGTAATTAAAAAGATAAAAGGGCATCAACATTTAATTTATGTTAGTATGTTTTGTGTTTGTAGCAGGACAATTCATGTAGGTCAATGTCAGAACTGAGTAACCCCAGCCTTGCACCTGCTTCCCACATCAACGATGGCAGTATACCCTCTTACAAAAAGAAGCAATTTAAAAGGTCAGAACAAATGTTTGTTATCGTCTGTAGTACCGGTAAGAACAGCTAAGAGATGGTTTGGTTTTATAAATGATTGAATGTTCACTTTACTGCCTCTTTGTGTGTATTGAATGGCCAGATCACCGAACATCCGAAGGCTGTCTGACGTTTTGCTTAAAGCTGCATTCGGAGCTCAACTTCTTGAACCGAGAAGTAATGAAAGCCTCTGCTATGAAAAGACCATGGATACAGCAGGTAGTGGCCCTAATTCTAATTCAACCACAAAATGTTTTGTTGCTGTGGAGTATTCTAGGCACAATAGTTTTTGTATGTCCAACAACTGTCTTTTTGGCATTACTGTTTGGCCATTTTGTCCTTTAAAATCAACTTTCTCAAACTTATAGCTCCACCTACTGGCTGCCATACAGTACTTGCTTCATCGGGTAGCCCGCCAACTGCAGTCTTCTCTTTGGGTTCTCCATCTATTGGAAACACTCCTCCTGATACTATGCTTCCAAGGATGCTGACAGGTATTGTTGAGTGAATTTTATGGGACTTTTTGTAATGGATGTTTGTATGACTTTGATCTATACACATAGGTTGGCCTCCAACAAAGTTAATCTCCACAAGAAAGATGCCCATTATGTGAATAGCTGTAATCCCCTTTTTCATTTTATTTCTTTATAATAGTGTATTTTCACTTATTTCTAACCACACATTGGTATATTTAATAAGTAAATAAAGGTAAGTATAACTTAGTTTAAGGGCTGGAGCGGATTAATTGCATTTCCATTCATTTCAGTGGTAAACATTACCTCCTTTTTTTTTTTTAAGTTTCAGGTTACAAATGAGCTCACAGAACCAATTTAGTTAATAATTTTAGGTACACATATTATAATTGGAATTATTTTTATGCCTTGAAATGACAAAGTCACTGTTAAACTTCAAATATGAGCTGCCGATCTGTAATACATTTTCCTAAGGTAACAAAAATGTTATTCCAACTACAAGTTGTTTTTTTATTTTGTTTTTATGCAGGCTCACCCAACTGTATTGGCACAGCCTTGTTACTCAGCAGTCCTCTTCGCTGTCAAAGAAGTTGTAAACACAGTGAGACTGAAGCTATGGATTTTACTCCACACTGCAGTTTGCTCTTTCATCCTCCTGAGCTACCCGAAGATACACTAATGGAGGTACACATTTGCCTTATGCAAATCTTTGGAGAAAGGGAATGCTGCAAGTTATGTCACTTAGGTAGCTGAACATGGAACGGAGCTTTCTGTAGTCACAATGCGTTATGCATTTGATTATTCCACAGCAGGCCCATACAGATGCCCTGAGTGACCTTCAGTTCATATTGGCTTTTGTGCACTGTATCATCGAATTGGCTTCTTCAAAAAACCTGGTGCTGGATCCCATCAGCAGCCCTGAGATTTCCTTTATAGAGCACAGCCTGTTGACAGACCAAATAAGCCTCTTAAGTCGAGACTGGAGGTCAGAACATTCATTTTACTATTTTCTTAAGAAGCATTTTCTTACATCACAACACTTTTCCTAACAGCCTTTGTGGTGTTACGATCTCCTTGCAGCTATGCAGAACAATTATTATTGTACATGAAAGCAGTAGAGTCTCTGTCAACAGCTCTGCACAATGCCAAAGGAAATATCCAGCAAGGTCGACTACTTCCTTCATCTGCAGTCAAACATGGTGAGAATACTTTTGGTGTTGTGACCTTCATTAATTTGTGTCAATTGGTTATGAATACTGTAGCGATGTAAGAATATAAGTCATTAAGTTTGCTTAGAATAATATGTTGCAATAACTTGTGTCTCCTGTATGCAGTGATCAAGAAGCTGAATGAGTTGTACAAGAGCTGTGTTACATGCTGTCGCTCTCTGAGCGACCGGCTGCAGAATTTTTTGACGGACAAGCAGAAGCTTATGGATTGCTTCAATGGACTCACAGCAGAGAAGCTCATCTATTGCCACACTGTGCAAATGGTGAGTTCCCGGTCACTCCCAAATGATGTCCAACTCGTGTTGCATCACTGTCTCAGCCTTGTTGCTTTCAAATGGTTTTCAGGTACAGTCTGCAGCTTTAGATGAAATGTTCCACTATGGTACAGAAATAGTCCAGCGCTACCATAAAGCTCTTCTGCTTCTGGAGGGACTGTCCCGATTCATCAGCGAGGAAAAGGACATTGACAGTATTGAAAGATGTATGAACGAACAATATTTTTTTTAATGTTATCTTAATTGCAATGTTAGTTTTCCAGCAAGTCATTAATGCTGTGCCTTTATGAATTATTATAACTGAGTCGAATTATCTATCTCTATTTTCCCAGGCAAGCAGTGTATTGAACGACGCCTCTCTGCTCTGCAAACTTAGAAGTGTCCAAGGGTGTCCAACTGTGTTGTCATTCCTCATCCACCTCATTGCAATGTAGAGGATAGCTCCTCCTGTTGACATACACTAGCACTTTTATCTTTCTCAAGGGAACGACCACTGGAGCGACTGCTCCAAGCACACGGTCCAGCTTCTGAAATCCTGACATACTGTATATACAGAAAACTGGACTTCCTTGGGTCTGATCTTGAAGTGAGACTTTGTAATGTTTTGTTTGTTTGATGAGACCCATATTTCTCTCAGTATTTGTTACGTACCTTTTTGTTTTTGTGTTTTGCACATAGAATTCTCCAATCGTAGGTCGTACTTGAAACAAAGGTTATAATTTTGAGTTTACTTAAATTAAAAGTCAAAAGATGCTGAATGATATGACCAACTGTTGTGATTGTGTAGCTACAATAGCGCCTTCTTCAAGTTGGATTCACACCTGATATGTCGGATAATATTTAGAACAATTTTAATTGCAAATGTGAGTGACATATGTTACTTTTATTATGGCTCAAGTAATATTTATTATGTTTAGTGCATGGCACATGTTTTTGTATGTACTTTTTTTAATGTGAGTTTGACCTCAAATATGTGCGGGGAAGCACTTTGCTAATATGCAAATGAACGTATGTATGATTTTTGTGTAAAACGTGTGAGGAATAAAATACGATGTATTTGAGTTTGTATTTTCTACTGTCATTTTTGCTATAGCAAGCTGTTAAAGCTATGTTTTATTGTGAGGGGGCGGGGGACGCAACAATTTTGATTCACCCACGACTTTGTCATCGTATCAACATATTGGACACGTAATTTTTTAGTTTTGTGAATTTTTCTCTATGATTAATCAAATACACCAAAATCCCACGCGAAACGTGTTAGCAAACACAAAATTGTACCCACCATCGTTATTAATCAATGTATTTTTACTAAAACGCATGTACACAAACAGAACAGCAACAATTATACAGTTTATGCTCGTTCTCGACTTCCTGTAAAACAGGACTACAACCGGGTTAAGGTGTAGGTCACTGTGGCCGCCATGTTGCTCAATGAAATTAGCTTCAAACATTGAATATCCGTTAGCAATTTAGTAACGTTCATGTTCGCCGTATAACAGTTGTTACTACATTAGTGTTGTTACAAAATGACGTAGGTAACATTAAACGACGAAAGAAGACCCGTACCATGTAAGTAATACTGTGCATATGGATTAATATATTATTCGTAACTGTTGGCCTTCTAGCAATAACAAGCTAACACTCTTAGCCTTTGCTAGCACGCGTATCGTAGCGAGGGTTATTGTTTGGGCTGAAATAGCACGAATAGCCTTGCAGCAGGAATGGCTACATATTATATACATGGTATATGTACTATTGTTAAAGCCTTAAGACCTGAGCTGGCAAACATGCGGGTCTATTAACAGAGGACCGTTGCATGTACGGCACACCGGGTTGCTACAGCTAGCGTTACGCCCCTGAGCGGTATCGTTATTTTGACAGGAGAGCTACCGAAACAGACTAACAGCGAAATTCTTTGTATCCTGAAGTCATTATTGTGTCCAGCCAGTTAACACCGATAACAAAAAATGTAATGTATTGTGGGCTATTGCAATTTGGAAAGAAAAAACGTTACCTACATCACCTTGTAAGTTTATTGGTGTTAATAAAAATGACGCGACCCATAAATGTTTCTCTTTCGTAAAGCTGCATTTCACATTACTACATTACACGTTACATCTACTTTCACTGACACCCAATGAACTATGGGTACTACTACTACTGGGTATAATACGTTGGATTCATGCTGTAGATGAAGTGAAGTGCAGTTCTGGTTACAACAAAGCTTTTATTTTTATTTTTTTTAAGCATTTCTAATATTGAGCAAATCATTTTTTTTTTTAAAGTAAATTGATTCAACATGATCTGATATTTAAACTACGAGAATTACAAGAATATTTAAAAGCCTCACAATGTACATTTAGGAGTAAATTTTGTCTTGTATTCCCCTTTCCACAGATTATTGAGATAGCTAGTGTAAGGGTGTCACGCAATGCACCATGGAAGTGGGTCGCAGAACATTCAACGACAACTCCAGAGATCCAAGTCTGTTAGTAGCTCAGAAGTTGAGGATCAGCAGCAGCAAGCGACCATGGCAGCTTCACAGCAACAAACTACAGTTACTCACCCTCAGTCTCCCGTGACTACGTTTTCTACTGCTGCCAGCCCATCAGCTCCCCAATCTCCCAATTATCAGATAATCATGAGTCGCGGCCCAGTCACTGGTCAGAACATGAACATCACTTTACAAAATGTGGGACAAATGGTGACCGGCAACCAGCAGATCACCCTAACCCAGCTTCCTTTGCAAAACCCAGCATCCCCCGGCTTCCAGCATACAACACCACAATGGAGGTTTGAGCATGCTCCATCTTCCTACATCCAGGTCACATCTCCTCTACCCCAACCCATGCAGCCGCAAAGTCCCACCCAGCATAGCCCAGTCTCACTGCAAGGCGTCACAAGGCCTGGAGCCCCCGCAGCTGCTCTTGGTGTGCGTGGACAGAGTCCGACACGGTTTGTTGAGGCGGGTATGTTAGTGCGGCAAATCAGTTTAGGCAGTCCACCGGGAAGTGGTCATTTTGTCTACCAGGATGGAACAGGGCTGACCCAGATTACACCCGGCACACCTGGTCAAATTCAATTGTCTTCTCCAGGAGCCCCCGGCTCTGTTAGGGAACGCCGTCTTTCTCAGCCTCACTCACAGACTGGAGGAACCATTCACCATCTTGGACCTCAAAGTCCCGTGGCTACCAGTACTGCTCTTTCTACATTGGGCAGCCCTGGACACATAACCACTTCTAACCTACCTCCACAAATCAGCAGCATCATACAAGGACAGCTTGCACGCCCTGTGATATTTGATAAGACTACACATGGTCTAGTTGCAGCAGTTGGATCCACATCCACAGCATCTTTTAGTATACCTTCCACCATCCCACCTTCCAGCCCCTCCCTTACCAGCCCATCTCAATCAAATACCAACAATCCTCTTGGAGCCACCAACACTGCAGTAGGCACTGTTAAAAAACAGGTTCCCAAGAGGTTAGAGGAGATTGCTCCTTCTACGCCGGAGATTGCACAGCTACGCAAGCAGTGCTTAGATCACCATGCCAAGAAGATGGACAATTTAAAAGAGGTGTTCAAAGAATACTTAATAGAACTTTTTTTCCTTCAGCATCTTCAAGGAAATATGATGGACTACTTGGCTTTCAAAAAGAAGCCTTGTGTTCCCTTATATACTTACTTAAGACAGAACGACTTGGATTTGGAAGAGGATGAGGAAGAGGAGGAACAATCTAAGGTTATCAACGATGAGGTATTGCATTAGCTAGTATTTAGTGCATTTCAACTAAACACTAACCTTTAACCTCTTTGAGTAGTTCTCCTTTAAAACTTTTGCTTCTCTCAGGTAAAAGTTGGGACAGGAAAAGATGGTCAAGCAGTGACACCTGTTGCCATAGCAACACAGCTTCCTCCCAATGTATCTGCAGCTTTCTCTGCCCAGCAGCAATTTCAGGTAAGACGCAATCTTTGCGTGAAACACTATCTGCAGTGGATTATCTATAGCTGACGAGGACATCTCCCTTGAATTTTTTGCATGACAGGGACTCCAAGGGCCAGCTGGCACGCTTGCTAACCCTGCAGACATGGATGCCTTCAAGAGGCAACAGGCTATGGTGCAAGCAGGTAGGGCGAGGATCGAAAACTTGTGTCTGTTGCTTTTTTCCCTCCCTGTTTGCTTTGTGTTTTGTTCTTTTTCTTTTCTCCCTTTAATTGCTTCTGCTTTTAGATATTTGGCATCCTCTACTAGCGCTCTATGTTGAAGTATTTTCTTCGAGGAAGGAGAGGTGGCCTGTGAGGTTTTCCGAAGGTCATTGCCCTGTGCAGAGTACTTTTTTTCCGTTATGAGGGTATTGTGTGTTTTAAATCCCAGATCAGGCTAAAAGATCCCGGATTGACGTTGGTCGCCATGGGATCATTTTCCAGCATCCTGGTGTAGCTCCTTTAGGATCGCCTGGCGTGCCACTCCAACAGCTTATGCCAACTGTGCAAGGTAGGGGTGCTACAACGAGGCCCTCCTTTCTTCTTATGCTGCTGGATGCTTCCCTTTCTTCACGTGAAGAAGATTTAGGTATCTGAGCCAAAACATTTCACCTTTGACAAATAAAACTCCAGGCAGCAGCAATCAACTGATCTTCAGATGCTGGGTTTCTCAGCAGTTCTTCCTCAGGAAATTCAGGCTTAGTTCTGCCAACACCGATTCTCTGTCAGGATGAAATGGGAAGAAGATTTTCCAACTGTGAAGAATAGTTGTGACACACTGGGAAGATGCCTTGTCTTATCATTTTCCTTTTGTCGTGTTTTTGGCCATCCTTTCTTATCATTTCTTTGTTTCTTTTTATTAGTTATCTTTTCAACTGACCATCATGTAATGATGGCTTTTATTTTAATTATATCTTTTTTTGTGAAACTACAGTTGGATCAAAGAAAGTAGGAACTCAGTGGGAATGATCACACTTTCTTGTGGGTTTTCCCATTAAATGACTCCATTTGTTGTCTTTTGGTTCCCCATTGCCATTTCTTGTGCAAGTCGTTCACTCTACGGTTGTCCATGCATTATCAACAAGGTTTCTGAGTCATCATCCTGATACCTCTTTAAGTGTTTTCATGTATCCCATGGTCACATTGAGTTGATTTCTTTTCATGTTATCTCATGGCATTTTGTTCTGACTTGGCTTCTTTCCCTCAGTCTAAGTAGGAGGGGAATCAAATGGAGGAGTTGTGTTCACCGCACAGGTTTTTGCGATTGTGATGGTGTGGGTGTGTGAGGGCCAGGTGTTGGTGGTGTGACGTGCAGGGAGGTAAGGCAGGCGCTGCTTTAGATTGCACAGCTCCGCTCAGGCCTGCTGTCTGCAAGACCCCATGTTTGTCCTTTCGCTCAACTCTGTGCTTTGCTGCTCTATGAGGCATTCAGATGCCTTCAGTTTTGCTAGAATGACATTGCTTTCATGCATGCGAAACATGCTGTTTTTGTGTGTGTGCTTTATATTTTATTTTACTTTTTACTTTCGCTGTCTTTTTGTTGGTGTTTTCCCCATTTTCCTTTCCTTTTAAACATTTTTACTCTCAAAACCGCTCAATGCATCTATAGTTTTTGACATTTTAACCACATTGAACATGAAATGCAATGTTTTGATTTTGCATTAACCTATATAATGTTTTGTTTGAGAGACATGTAGATGACCACATTAATTTCATTTCTTCTGTAATCATTTTGCCGTATTAGTTTATGCTATGATCATCAGGAAGTAGTATACTTCTGTTCAGTCAAGTTCATCTACTTCATTTGGCACTGTTCTCAGGAGCTCCAATTAAACATTCAAGTATTATTAAATTTACCAATTAGCTTCTGTTATTCAGGGAAAGCTACCAAAAACCTGTATTCAATTAAAAGCCTTTATATTCTAACAAGACCACAAGACATTTACAGGGCACTAAGTAAATACAAGTGTCTCTGATGATTTTTACATCACCCCCTTGTTTGTCCTATAATTACTTTTTTATGTGCCTAGGCGGGATGCCGCCTACACCTCAAGCGGTCCAGATTGCAGGACAGAAGCAGAACCAACAACAGTACGACCCATCCAAAGGACCTCCAGTGCAGAATGCAGCTAGCCTACATACGCCACCCCCTCAGCTGCCAGGCAGGTTGCCACAAGGAGCCCTCCCAATGACTGGCCTGCCAGTGGCAGTGACTCTGTCCCAGCAGGCTCAGATTGTGGAGAGTACAGTCCAACCTGGTGGTCAGCTCCAAGCACAGGTGAAAGTGCAGGCAGGTGGCCCAGTCATGGCATCAGTAAATGCCCACACACAACTCCAGGCCCAGCTCCAACAGCAGATGCAATCAGGTCTTCATATCCAGTTGCCTCCCCAGCAGCAACAAAACCAGGCAATGCTGCAGTCAGGCCAAGCGGTCAGTCTGCCCGAAGACATATGTGTGCATTTACATGTGCTTAGATATTGTGGTACAATCTTAGATTTGTTTCCTTTCTCGTAGACGGTGACTCTTGGTCGTCCTGGTGCAGAGTCAACTCAACCCCTTCAAAGGATTATGACCAACTCAGTATCACTCACCTCCATGTCGTCTACTCCTATCCCTACTTCTAACTGTGTTTCAACCACTCAACCAACAAGTCCTCTGCGTCCTCTTGCTGCCAATACAAACCCAAGCACCCAGTCCAAACTGACAGGAACCAATGGTGTCTCTGGAATCAAAATGAGTGGCTTTGGTCAAAGTGCGACCATGCAGTCATCATCACAGGAGAGTTCTTCTCAAGATAAACAAGTTGAGCAAGCTAAACTGGTAAGTTTCAGAATACCTCATCTGTAAACACATTTTTTAATTTATTGGCTACCTACAAGTGATTTAGTCCTTTCATTTGCAAAGATTATTTTAGATTACCGGTAGATTATTTAACCTTTATTGGTCCCACAAGAATTAGCATCTTTTCAGCGACAACAGGGGTGACAGGAGTAGTGGTTACAAAAAAGTAAAAAAGAAATGGCAAGCAAGGAGGAGACAGAAATGTAGGTTACCTATTGTGTGTTCAAGCACATCAAAACAACATGCATGAACCTGCACACAGTGCAGAGGGGAGAGGTTCATGCACTGCCTCAGAAATGGCAGTGCTGCCAGCCACGACTCCGTAAATGGCGGCAGGTTTACATGCTGGGATACCGTACTAACAACCAGTGTTTTCTCCCACCCCCCCAAAATTTCAGCAGCATGGGTATGCGTTCTGGGGAACTGTCGCGGTGTAAACAAATACCGTCTGTTTAACTTGTAAAATCTCAAGCTAATAACTTAAAGTTTACCTCTTCTCCGGTCGGTCATTCGCTGCTTTATTGTTTATTTGTAATTTGGTCATTTGCTCATCTGGCTCTACCCTGCCAGGTGTCAGCTGTCCATCTCATCGGTGCTTGATGCCCTTGATGACCGTAACCCCAAACAAATTTACTCGATGTGTGAAACATTAGCGTTATGCAAATGAGCATGCGCAAGTATATTTCCAAACTGAACAAGATAGTTATATGCATGCGTTTAGTGCTCAAAAATTAAAATAAATGAATAAATAAGGGGGGAAAAATTTGGGCTGAGTGGTGGCCCGAAAATAGAGGAAATACTGACTTACTGTTTTTATATTTTTCTCATTAAGAAACACATGAAAATGCTTTGTTTGTTTATTTTTGGGGAGGCTGGAATTGAATTATGGCATTTCTATATATTTTAATGGGAAAATATTTGATATACAAGTACTGAGTTACAAGGGTGGTTAAAAAACAATTTGTATCTGAAAGCACCTCTGTATAGTCTTTTTTTATGTGCATCTTAATTAGATAATTGATTTCAAGTCTGACTTGACCATCTAACAGCTAATTCTTCAAGTTGGTTAATCAAAAAATTGCAAATTTGAGTTTTTTTGTTTTGTTTTTTAAATGCTTCATATCATTAGGAGAACCAAGTTCATCAACGCATCTCTGAGCTTAGAAAGGATGGACAGTGGTCAGCCAGTAGGCTTCCCAAAGTTGTGGAGGCCTCTCGTCCAAAGTCCCACTGGGACTACCTCCTGGAGGAGATGCAGTGGATGGCAGCCGACTTTGTCCAGGAGAGGAGATGGAAAGAGGCTGCGGCAAAGAAGGTACAATGAATGGAAAGAGTGAAATGTTTAAACGTCTAGCCTCCAAAATTTGATGCATTAAGTCAG
Organism: Vanacampus margaritifer; assembly: GCF_051991255.1. NCBI lineage: Eukaryota > Metazoa > Chordata > Actinopteri > Syngnathiformes > Syngnathidae > Vanacampus > Vanacampus margaritifer. The sequence goes on from NC_135434.1 coordinate 19,566,517, forward strand.
AATGTCTTCGGACTTTGTTTCAGCTGGCACGCACATGTGCACGTTACCATCAAGAGCAGAGGAAAAGTGAAGAGAGGTCAAAGAAAGAAAGGGAACTTCATCTTCGCCATATTGCCAGCACAATTGCCAGAGAGGTGGAGTTCTTTTGGTCTAACATTGAGCAGGTATGTTTCCTTAATTTGGAATAATCTGTATATGACAATTGCAACCAATTTACGATGAGATCCAATTAAAAATAATGAAATGTGTTACTTTTTATCAGGTTGTGGAAATTAAACTTCATTTTGAAATTAATGAAAAGCGGATTAGAGCGATTGGCTTACAGAAGGCATCAGTCAAAGGTATGACTTGTTCATATTTTATTTTTCCCAAAAAAAAAAAAAGCAGAATAAACATCATACAAATTAAATCTATTATTGTACCAGGTCATTCTGTTGGAGAGAGAGGTGAAAAAGAGGTATGTTCTCTGCTTTGAACACAAATATTACAAATATATACAGTATGAAATCATATTTTACATATTGTCTTTATTTTCTCCTTTAGGAGCTTCACAGTGTGCATAGAAAAAGAAAATCAAATTCACCATTGAGTGTTGAAGCTGGTAGGTTTGAAACAATCAAATTTTCTTTTTTAATATACATATGTTTTGTATGTTTTTTTTTAAAATTAGATTGTGCTGTGATTAGTAAAATTCCTGATGTAAAACTAATGAGTGTCTGTTTTTTTTGGTGTGTTTTAGATGAAGATACCACAATAGAGGAACAAGAGGTTATGGAGAGAGAAGCCGATTACAAAGCAGAGTTGGTAGAGCTTGCCAAAGATGGTATTACTCTTTTTGCCTCTGTCTAGAATCACCCAAGCATTTCTGCTTTACATTAACTGTGCAAGATAGATATCATTGTGTGTTTCCCCCCATCATTTTATCTTTCATTTCATTTAACCAGGAACAGCTTAAATGTAATTTCGATCTGTGTGTCATGTATTTCATGTATAAGTGAGTCCTCAGTCTGTATTCCAAGAAGGTGAAAGAAAATGCAAGTGATTGTGCTATTAGGAAGCCCTGGAAAGTGTTGTTTTCAACTGCAAGCTCTTTTGTTTTTGTTTCTTCCAAAAAGCTGTAAACGCTCAGTTTTGCATATAAGTGGACAGCGTTCTGTTCCTACAACCGCGGGAATGCAGCATGCCGTTCAGTGACTGTTAATGCACGTAACACACTGTTGCAATAGTGTGAAGCCAGGTTTCGTTTTGTTTTTTAATAACTGTAACATCCGACAAAGAAAAACATCCCTTTCTGCCGCTGGACCTGCAGTGTATGCGAGAGAGCTACAGGAGGAGACACATCACTCTCGGCCACGCCACTTAAGAGCACATTAACGCACAGCAGTTCTTGAGTGTGTGAACGTGCACGTTTATGTGTGACTTTCAGCATAATTACACTTACTTAAAACCAGTTAATTTATTTGCTTTCTATTTTATTAGTATAATTATGTATTTTTTATGGTAGAGTACTATTTTTCTTTTTAAATAAAACATATTTTTTGGGGTGCTAGAAACACATCATTGACATTTTCATTCACTTCAATAGAGTTGATTTGAGGGAATAGCATGGTCACGAAATAAGTTAAACTTGTAAGTCAATGTGCCACTTTCCATATTTCTTAATCTTATGCTTTTTTGTCATTTGCTCTTAGCTGAGTTGCCGCTGGATGCTTTAAGGAAGCAATATGCCGGTGCCTACGCTGATGGCTTTGAATGGCCGCAGCCGAGTCCTCAAAGTAATCAGGATGATGAAGAGACTGAAGGTGCTAGAGTGATATACTGTGTTTCTTTTGTTAGTTTTTTTTTCTCTGTGTGATTTACACATGCAGATGAAATTGTTTAAGGAAAAAACGCAAAGGTCCCTGAAATAACTAGAAACTGACGTGACTGAGATTTGCCCAAATCTATAATGACAAGCCAAGCCAGTCACAAAACTTATGGGAGAGTGCCTTTTGGACAAATGAGACATATTTATATCAATGCATGTTTCTTATTATTTGTGGGGGTTGAGGATAATTCTGTTCTATTTACAGTTTAAAGTATTTCATTGACTGTTGTGTTATTTCCCTCACAGAGGGTACCAACTACTTTGTGCAAATGTATTTGTCTTTCCGTCCTAAATTAGATTGCTCTGTGATTTTCAGCAATAATATATCCTGCAAGCAGTCCATCTGAGGCAGTGCTCATAGACTCTCTGCTTAATGTGGACCAGTTTCGTAGTCCCGACAAGACCTCTTCTTGCAATTCTGATGGGAAACCTGCCAGAGACATATCTGAAGTGGCTGCTGCAACAGAGCTCCTTCTGCCGAAGGGTACCTTCAAGACCACTTCCTCGGTAAGACCCTTAAAATACATGAAGAAATCATTTTAGATCTGGTAGTTGTTCTAATCGTTTTATTTTACTAGACTCACAGTGCTGCACCATTTCTGCTACATGGCTCGCTGCGAGAATATCAGCAAATTGGTGTTGACTGGCTGGTAAACCTATACAAGAAGCACCTCAATGGTATACTCGCTGATGAGACAGGCCTTGGCAAAACTGTCCAAACAGTTGCTTACATGGCTCACTTAGCTGGACAAGAGGGTACGTTTCTATTGGTGTTATTTGCAGGGTTGCAGGAAATACTGTAGGTATGGTGTAGTCAATGTCTTTTTTTCCAACAGGTGTTTGGGGACCCCACCTCATTGTGGTTAGGACATGTAAATTGCTCAACTGGGAGGTGGAGTTCAAGCGCTGGTGTCCTGGCCTTAAAATCCTCTTGTATTTGGGAACGGAAAGGGAGCGTAAATTCCAGAGAACGGTAGGTGTTTTGGGGGTAATGAATACTTTATAATAACTTTATAAACTAACTCGGTATCATCTGGTCTGATCTGATCTCCAGAGGTGGCGGGAAGCAAACAGCTTCCATGTATGTATAACATCGTACAAACTTATGATGAAGGACCGCAGCCATTTTCTGAGGCAAAAATGGAGGCACCTGGTTCTGGATGAGGTGCAGCTCATTAGAAGCATGACTGAAAAACACTGGGAAACCATATTTGCTCTTCGAAGGTGAACTTAGTGATCCACATTTTGCCGATAATGCCATTTTGAGGTTTTGACATTCTTTCACAGTCACTTGAACCTATTAACCGATTTAGTAAGGCACAGCTTTGTCAGTGTTTTTTTTTCCTCCTTAATTTTTTTTTTCATGATTTTTACAGTGAGCAGCGACTCCTTCTCATCAATACTCCACTACAGAATACTCTAAAGGAGCTTTGGACTATGATCCACTTCCTCATGCCAGGAATCACCAGGCCCTACTCTGACTTCCCTGTTAAGGCAGGCACTGACCAGAATCAGGACTACTGTCACAAGCTAGTCATTCGCCTGCACAGGGTAAGGTATATACTAACAATAACAATAACTACACACTGAAACACCTGTGCATAATATAAAATCCACTTCGTCTCACCACTAGATGATTCAGCCCTTCATTTTGAGGCGTTCCAAAAGGGAAGTGGAAAAGCAGTTGCCTAAAAAGTATGAGCACATCCTGAAGTGCCGCCTTTCCAGCAGACAAAAGAGCCTGTATGAGGATATCCTTACTCAAGCTGGGTGAGATTTAATGCCACCTATAATTCACAATTTTTTTCATGTGTTTTTTTAAGAAGATTTTAAGTGCTGTAATCGCAGAAGACATTGAATATAGGAAACTTGAGTTGAACTTGAAAGTTGATTTTTATTCCCTACAGTGTGCACCACTTGTTAATTGGAATATAGATTTTAGGCAGCTGGAAATTAGGAATTTATGTTGGTAAAAACACATGTCCAATGTTGTGTGGTTATGTTTTTAGATCCCAGGAAGCCCTAAAGACTGGTCATTTTGTCAGCGTACTTCAGGTCTTGATGCAATTACAGCGTGTGTGTAACCACCCTGATTTGGTTGTACCTCGAGAGACAAGCAGCTCCTACTTCTGCACTCCTCTGCTCTATAACAGCCCATCACTCGTACTGGAAGCAATGCAGAATGACTCAAGCAAAGTATGCACTTTTATTTGTACTCGTATTCTCATAAAACACTTTCTCCAGGCTTTTCTAGTTAGTAAGGCAGGCTAAAGATCCATTTATGTCATGGATTTATTCATCTGTATCTCAGCTCAACTATCATCTTTTGAAATACTGCTCATATCGGTTTTTCCACTCCTGTTTATGTTCATCACCAAAACCGATGCACTATTATAGTATTAACAGTGTAGTTTTTTTTATTGTTCGTTTTTTTTTTTTTACAGTGCAGAACTCTTAGAATTACTTAAATCATTATATTACATACAATATGACACTATTTGACACGCAAACTTATTTACTTATACCCTTTTCCCTGACTTTATCGTTTTAGGATGCAAGCCTATCTCGGTTTGATTTGATCAGTAATGAAAATCGGCTGACTCGCTATCAGACTGAAGAAGTAATACCCAAACTAAAGGTCACACAGAAGCTTATAGAGGAGATCTACAGTGGTCCTGAACCACCGCCACATCCCAAGCCATGCCCAATAAAACCAATGAGGTTTGAAAGGGCATTTCTTTTTTCTTTTAATCTAATGTATTACAAGATGTCTCACATAATGATGGTGTGATGTCTTTCCCAATTAGATTGTTCCAGCCTGTGCAGTATGGGACAAAGCCAGAAGGGCGTCTAGTTGCAATTACAAGTTCTGTAGGACAAAATCCTCAAACAAGCTCTTCTGCTACGAACAACTCTGTTTCAACGTCAAACTCAGCCCAGTCGAGGGGAAAGTCCCCCATCACCACTGCAGCTACTACAGCAACTCAAGGTAAAAAAAATCACGGTCTATCAGTTTTAGCCAAATCTATAGTGTATCCCACATCTGCAACCTTTCCTTTAGTCTGACAATTCACATTGCTTTTTGTCCTCTTGTACAATCGTTTTACCCATGGTTTATGTTTATTAAGAATATTTTGAATCTTCTTTCTTTCTTTCTTTCTTTCTTTCTTTCTCATTATTATGTGTCACATTCGGTTAGGTTTTCTGCTGCTGTGTCCATCACATATTTTTTTGTATAAAGAACAGAGTCCACTTTTATTTGCAGTATGGTCATACTTTGGATAAATGATGTGGCGGCCGTGGCTCAGGGTGTAGAGACGGTCATTTCGATCCCCGCTCTGCCCAAGTCATGTGTCGTTGTGTCCTTGGGCAAGGCACTTCACACACATCGCCTCCAGTGCTACTCACACTGGTGTATGGAAGGTGCGAATGTTTGGTGGTGGTCGAAGGGGCCGTAGGCGCACACTGGCAGCCTCGCTTCCGTCAGCCTGCCCCAGGGCAGCTGTGGCTACTTAAATAGCTTACCGCCACCACAATGTGGATGTGAGAGTGCATGAATAATTGTATCCGTTCCATTGTAAAGCATCTTTGAGTGTCTAATTAGATAGAAAACAGCTATAAAAACCCGATGCATTATTATTAATAAAACTTAATCACTTCATTTTTGACAAAATACTGTGACTATTTTTCCATTGAAGGCAAAGTACAGCAGCTATGCTTTAATTTTGATTTCTTCCACTTTCAAAAGCGCTTCCCTGATCAAAAACTGGACTAATGCTTCCCAGCTTTTTAAAAAATGTTCTCGTGCAACTGCTCTCTTTTCACTAATCAACCCACCTTTGGTTCATATATTTTTTCTTTTTATATTATTCCTTCTCATTAAAGGAGGCGATGCAGTAAAAATTGCCCAGCTGGCCAACATAGCTGGCAGTCAGAATCGTATCTCCCAGCAAGAGACTCCCGTCACTTTGCAATTTCAGGGCAACAAGTTTACGTTGTCTCCTAGTCAACTCCGCCAACTCACCACTGGACAGCCGTTGCAGCTCCAAGGTACATTTGTTAATATAGTATATACCCAGGTATCACCATTCACATTGTAATTTGTGCTGGCCTATTATTGTTTTTATTTCAAAGGTTCTATGCTAAAAAGCATTTATGTATTGTATTAACAGTGTAACACTCAAGCAAAATCATCACAAACTGATGTTCCTAGTACTTCTCAACCATTGTCCTGAAATGATCATTTTACTTGCACCTGCTTCAGCCTTAACTGTTTCCTCTCCATAATACCAAACACAGTCTTTTATTTATTAAATTAAGAAAAATGTTAAAATCAGCGCCCATTGTAATTGTTCATACATCATGATTTTAGGAAACATTCTACAAATTGTGTCAGCTCCTGGGCAGCAAATCATCAGGCCCCAGGGTTCTATGGTTATGCAAACAATGGCACAAGCTGTCCCTAACTCCAATGCCTCAGCTTCACCCAGTGCACCTCACCCAGCTCTGCCAACAGTCCAACAAGGTGACTTAACCATTACCATTCCATATCATACATCTTGTCTGGTAAAGCCGATTTTCCACAACGCTTAGCAATAGCATGCGATTTGCAAGGACGTATCCTTTAGCTCATACAATATATTTGGACTAGGTGTGACGACAAATGCCACAGCAACCTCTAACAAGCTCACTACTGCTTCCTCACAGGTATGTACATTAATTTAGTGACAGCTACAGAATCTTCAATTTATGACAAAAGTTTTGTAATGAGTCTAAACATTTTGTGGCTTTGTTTACAAATCACTTTAGGAGTCTTCAGAAGAAAAAAGCCGTCAGGCAAAGCAACGGTTGAGCCTTCTCTTTGAAGCAAACGAGCGGCGCTGCAGCCGCAGAGTTTTATATGGGTCAGACCTGTTGCAGACATGTACTGTGAGCCCAGAGCCTGGTCACTCTGCACTGACAGCTGGAGGCTGGATGTGGGTGGGTCGGGAGAGTTGCGTCAGAGCCCAGAACACCTGTGTGGCAACCACCACCGCACTGCAGTCTACCCTGCTCTCTGTTGAGAACCAAATGGAGGCTACCAACAGCCTTGCCAAAAGGTGATTCGTGTTTTATCCCACTGTTAAAACTCTGGATTGTGTACTACAAAGTTAGAAAGCTTTTTTGAAATAAAAAATTTATCCCATGTCATGTAGTCCTACCTCTAAAAGCTGTTACATGTGATCACAATTGAAATTTCTATCCATTATCTGAACCACTTATCTATATAGTTTATAATTTACAGTCATGCTTTTACGGTACCTGTCATATTGATTTTAGTCTGAGAAACTCTCCCCTTGTCATCTTGTAGGCTGATTTGTGTGGTGCCTCCAGCTGTTGCACCGCCTCCTCAGTTGTATGCAGCCAATCCTCCCATCCCTTACACCATTAAACAGAAGTTACTCCACAGACAGTTGAAGGAAATTTTTGCTCCCCATACTTGCGACATGCACCACTTGGTGGCAAGGCATCACTTATACTTGCCAGATCTTCAGCTAATGCAGATGGATTCAGGTGAGTTGGGTTTTCTTCCTGCCTGTTACGTATACAAACTGATGAGGTTCAGTTCTATCGGATGCTGTGCATTTTTTCCCAAGTGATGATCATGGAGGAAGATGATAAGCAAACCTAAGATAATATTAACTGTTGATTTGTTTTTCATCAAAAGGTAAACTAGAAGCGCTGGCTATTCTGCTGCAGAAGCTTAAGTCAGACAATCGTCGTGTCCTCATCTTCACTCAAATGGTGAAGATGCTTGATATCCTGGAGGCATTCCTTGATTATAGGCAGCTCACTTATGTGCGTGTGGATGAAAGCTACACTCCAGATGAACGTCAGGTAAAAAAGAAAAGAAAAAAAGATTGAGTTTGTTGTGATGGCCGATACATCTCTTGTAACATATTTTGTCATCTCTGAGAGATTACTGTTCCTTTAGAAATTGAGACCTCACGACACAGTACAATGGTGTAAAAGCAAATCACAAGCGTCCATAGACTACTGTATAGTGGTTTGTTCAAGGTTGTTGCCTCCCCGTCTAACACCAGGACCTCCCTGTGACAGTGCAGAGTTCTGGCTCAAGGGGATATATTATTGTGCACTATTCCCTCCCTGTTGGATTATGTTCCTTACAGGGCCCGAAATTGTTGCATACATTAAAACAGATAAAAATCTCTGCCATTACTGCTGCTGCTGTCTGTGTGTTTAGAATTATATTTTTCCCACTCACATGCTGGTCTCCTTGCAGGAGACTATAAGGACCTTCAACAGGAACAGGCAGATTTTCTGCAGCATCCTGACAAACCACTGCTGCTCGACAGTTGGAACTTTGTTAGATGCAGATGCCATCATTTTCTATGACACAGACCTTAATCCTAGTATGGATGCCCGCACCCAGGAATGGTGTGACAAAATTGGCCGCACTAAGGATATACACATTTACAGGTGATATTTTTAGTGCAAACTCACCAATTCCTGTTTTACACATTTGTTTATGTTTCAGTAGCTGTTGGGAGTTTACCAAGGTTTCCCCATGTTTCTATTGTCCAGGTTGGAGAGTGGGAACTCAATTGAGGAGAAACTATTGAAGAATGGAACCAAGGACCTAATCAGAGAAGTGGCTGCACAAGGCACTGACTATACTCTGGCTTTTCTCACACAAGTAAGATCAGTTCATCCTTATTTTGTTCTTGAGCCTCAGGAGTTCTCATCAGTTTTGTATAAAATCCATATTCATTAAAATACTTTTCTGGTCTAATTCTAGCGGACAATCCAGGATTTGTTTGAGGTGGAGGCAGGCTCAGGGGAAAAGGTAGAGGAGTTTGTTGTCCTTCATCAGGAGCCATCTGCCTCTGAGACCATCTCTCCAAAAGTAGCTCGACCCTACATCCAAGCTCTCCATAGCATTAACTTGGAGGATTCACCAGAAGCAGACGGTGTGAAAATAGAGGATGTAGAGATGACAAGCAAGCAGTCTAAACTGGCTGATGAGTCAGAGAGCCAGACTAAAGAAGAGCCTGCTGAAATTGAGGAGTTGAATGCAGTTATGGAACAGGTACCTTCATTGATTGTATTTTGTCATTGAACAAACAAGGAAAAAAGCATTTTTGATATTGTGCCTCTATTGTGAGTTTTTTGTTGTTGTATTATTTCACACAGCTCACACCAATTGAAAGATACGCTCTGAACTATCTGGAGTACCTTCATATCAGTGACGATGAAATTGCACTGAAGGTAACAACACTTCCAAGTAATGCAAAATCATATGGCCTTACAGTCACTTGGTGTGCAAATAATGGTCTAATTGCTGTAACTGTGCTGACAATTCAAATTGTAAAAAAAAATGGACCAGACTTCAAATGCCTGTAAACGCCTTAATCAGACCGTGTTTGACTCTTTGGCTACGTTCACACTGCAGGTCTTAATGCTCAATTCGGATTTTTTTTGGTAAACTCAAATCCGAGTTTTTTTATTTTTATTTTTTGTAATCGTTCACATTACATAATTGTGACCAGCCTGTCTACTGTATGAACCGTATGCGTCTGCAAAGTGATCCGCATGCGCAGAAGAAGAGACAACATTACTCACTTTATGCTTCATATTTCAAATGGGATTAAATTAAAGTTAAATATAAACTCACAGCTGTTACTCAAAACAGCTTTGGAGATTCACATATATCTCCCGAGTACTCCGCCTGCCCGCGCGGAGCACATATTGGGCTTTTGGTGACGTATAGGTCGGATATATGCGACCTGGACGTTCAGACTGGTCGCATTGCAAACATTCGGATACGTATACGATCGAAGATTATATATGAAAGTGAGATACATGTCGCATTTGGGCAAAAAACACACACAATTTGAGTCACATTTTTCCTCCAGTGTGAACGTAGCAAAAGTGGGATTAACACTTGCCGACTGTTTGATTGGAAACCAAATTCCTATCATATGTACTGGAGCCAATTTTTAGTGCATGCACCATTCATTCGCGCCACCGCCTTTATATTCACAAGAAAAGAAAAGGAAGCCAAATTTGCACTCCATCATATTAAACATTTTAAATTACATAAGGGAAGAAAACATTTGTACAAGTGTAAAGGCCTTTATGAATCCTGTATTTAATAACGTGCTGCGTGGTGTCAACAAACTAGTGGCTCTTAAGTGCAAAACACAACAACAAAAATAACTGAACAGAACAGCTAATTAAAAATCACAAAAACAAATATCCAGAATATTGACAATAGTCCCGCCCCACCCATTCACTCCCCTTCTTCCGCCAGTGCCTACACCATTTCTAATTTGCACTTCAGCGTTGCCTAAAAAAACACAAAGAAATTAAACTCCCGAAGAAGCCAGTACTAGTGGGGAGATGAGACTCATCAGTGACAGGACGAAAGCACCGCTTATCACCCACTCTGCCCACTTCAAAGTGGGCTGACGGCTTATAATCCATTTCCTGGTATTAAGTGATCGAGACTAACCTGGTTAGTTTCTCCTCTAGGCCGTTTCGTGCCCTGTTATCGGGACAAATTCACTCCATAGGTCAGTTTGTCGTCCTTGGTAAGGAAGGGGCAAAACTAAACAGCCTGATTCTCTTTGATTGTACTGGGCCTTAGCAAATAACAATTGACAACCTCCCTGTTGTAAAATCCCCACAGCTAAAAGCGCACCATTGCCACCTGGGGTTGCGGAGGTGGACATAGTTGGGACAAAGATCAAATTATGCCCTGTGCTTGTAAATATATGGAGTGAGTCATTCATGATATTTTGCCTAGGAGCGATTGGAGTGTTCTAAGAGAGGCTGGGAGCTGCAGCAGCTGCAGAAACTGAAAGAGGAGGAGCAGGACCAGCAGCTGATGGAGGGAGCTGAAGAGCTTTTCACCTACACAAGAGAGGATGCTTACAACATGGTGGGTGCTCATTGAATCGTACTTGTCACAACCTGTTATCTGCTATGTTCAATACTATTGTCAAATATTTGTTTTTATTAGGAGTATGTCTTCAATGCCGAGGATGGGCATACAGAAATCATGCCGGTAAGAGATGATGACATAATTTATGTAGGAGATTTTATATTGTTATGGATATCTCTTTTTAAAATGGTATAATCTTCACCCTGGTTTTCTCTTTGTCAATTCTACAATGATTTTTTTCTTGTAATTGTAACATAGGTTTGGACTCCTCCCACTCCACCACAAGATGACAATGATATTTACATAGACTCAGTAATGTGTCTGATGTATGACACCACCCCCATACCTGAGGCCAAGCTACCTCCTATCTACGTCCGCAAGGAGCACAAGAGACTGAAACTGGACCCCTCAGGTACTGGTCGGGTCGCTGTAATCAGGCTACTCTGCATCTTTGTTCATTAGAAAGCAACAAAAAAAAGTCAGGAAAAGCTTACCACACCACGTTATTTGGGGTTAATCAGAGGCCCTTTAAAGGGTGGCAGTTGTGTGGACTTGGATTTAACAGTCAACATTGTTAACTATCAACATTGATAGTGGGAAACGTTTTTAAATTAATCTTAGTCTAATTTCTCTCATTTTTTTGATGTTTCCCAAATACCTAGCCTTTGAGCTAGGGTGTGTTGACTTTATATCCACTGTAGAAAAAAGAAACATTTTGCCCAAGCACCTCCTGCACCATTTTTTTATGCCTCCTTTCACCAATAATGTTCCCTTTTTAAACATTTTTTCAGCAGCAGCTAGGAAAAAGAAGAAGGGCCACGGGGAAACAGTAATTCCACCACGCTCGCTTTTCGAAAAGGCCAGCATGTTGAAAGTTCGCAGAGAAGGGAAAGACCAGAAAAAGAACTTTTCTCTCAAGCAGCAGGCTCCCTTCGCCAAGCCTCTGCCCTCACTGGTTAAACCGGCCATGGAGGCTGGCCAGGACAACCCAGAGTGGCTCATCAGTGAAGACTGGGCTCTGCTTCAGGTACTGACTTCACGATCCGCTTTCTTGAGGATATGTATTACTTGATGACGTTTTTGGTGAAAAACACTGAAATTTCATGCTTATTCAGACGCTAAGACTGATTGTTTGTTACAGGCTGTGAAACAACTGCTGGAGCTGCCTCTGAATCTGACGATTGTGTCTCCTGCTCACACACCCAACTGGGATCTGGTGAGTGATGTGGTGAACTCCTGCAGCCGCATCTACCGCTCTCCCAAGCAATGCCGTAACCGCTACGAGAATGTCATCATTCCCAGGGAAGAGGGCAAGGTAGTCCAGCTTCTCAGTCCTGTTCTGCCAAACTTGTTTTTGAAACTACATTTGGTCTTTTTCTAACAAATATGTTACCATTTTCAGTTGATGTATGAGGCAAACCCTAAGAAGAAAACAAAGAGCATCTACAAGGTGCTTTATTCTTGCTTTTCTTTCAAAAATATATCTGTAATGTTTGTACTCTTGAATCATCGGGTTCACAAAACTTGTTTCTGTGTCGTGCATGTCTTTTCACACTTAGTCTAAGAATAGCCGTCCTCTAAGGACCTGTCAGATCTACACACAAGATGACAACGCCACTCAAATTCAACTCTACAACAGCCGCTTTGAGCTCATAAAAACGAGCAAGAGGATCCCACCCAGCAAACCTCAGTGAGTACAGCATCGAGACAAATGGAACTTAAGCTATGTGTGATTAAATATTGGAGGGAAACATTTGATTTCAGATGAGATATTGTTTGACTTTATTGAAATCCACTTTTCTTACAGTTTAGGCATGAATCCATTCCAGAAGAATCCCAAACATGCCTCTGTTTTGGCAGAAAGGTACCCATTCTGTTGTCTTGTAACGCATTACTCCGTCTCCATCAATGCAAAGCAAAATCTGAGATCCGTTTGTTTTATACAGTGGGATAAGCTACGACAAGCCCCTCCCCCCCATTCAGGTGGCATCGCAACGTGCCGAGAGGATCGCCAAAGAGAAAAAGGTAATTGTCAGGATTGCTGATGGAAAATGTAAGAATTTTCAGTGATTGAAGATTGGGAATATTGTAGGACCGCAACAACAAATCGATAAAAATCAATTATTGAATTTGTTGGCAACAAATTTCATTACTGATTTGTTGGGTCGTGCATTTATTACATCAATTACCTCCTGCGTCGCCTGATTATTACACCACTCACCTGTGCGGTTGCTGTGTAGTACAAAGCAGCAGACACGATGGGACCGAGAGCCTGCTCTCATGACATAGTTTATGACTGGGCCTTGATTAAACAATTCCAATGAAGTCCTGACGCTTTCAATGCGCGTAGTGTCTACGGAACCACGTACAGCTGAAGAGGTATGGCTGCAATAATGTGTTAATTATAGTGCTGTCAAAGTTAAAGCATTATCTAAGTAATTCATCACAAAAAAATATCGCATTAATCATATATTAACGCAGATTAATCGCACTATTAATTTTAAATGCAGATGATCCGCTAGCTGACAACGGATGGTTACGTTAAAGGTAGCACAGGGTTGTGTTTGAGCAATAAACATAACTACATGCATTAAAGTAAAGCATTTAATAAATGTATTTTTTTTCCCATTTGAAATTATGCAAGTAATTAACTTATTAGAAAAAGAGGAGGATGAGCGTGTGCAGTGGTTCAAAAATTGTTGAAGACGTTTTCATAACATTAATTAAATGTCGAAAGAATGAACACAACAGGTGCATAAAAGCCTTTTTAATTAAGCAATTAATCATGATTAATCAAAATTCTAAGATGTGATTAATCTGATAATAATATACGGTATTTTTAAGTGCTGCAAATGACAATATTCAAAGTTATTTTGGTAATATAGCATGTAACTAAGTTAGAGGTACTTTATTTTCAAATGACCTGTGCCATCCAGTGGACATAAAGGGGAAACGCAGTGTAACGCAGCATTCATTGTTTATTGTCAGTACATAAATAAATCAAATAAGTCCATTTTTTTGTAGGTAAATTATGATGTTGACATTTTATACAGATTTATACAGGATCTTGTTTGGTAAATGGAAAGTTACCTGAACTCGACAAGAATCATGAAGAGATAAGAGGTTTTGAAACCAACTGTTTTTTTCTTAGTGTGTTGTTTTTATATAAGATTTAAATGGAATTCGTAACAGACCAAGAGGGAGAATGTGATTATTTTGTCACTACAAAGGGACAGAAAGCCCGAAAATTTTAACATGGAAGTTGAGACTTAGGATACAGACAGTAATATGACAAAACAATTCCTTTGGAGCTATTTTATACCATACATTTGTATGTTTTTGTGTTGTCCTTGGGCTATTGTAATTTGAGCTCAACTTTTTAAATCATTATTTTTTACTTTGAGAGCTGTGGTATGTTCATGCACCTTTCTGCCATGTCAATTTGAAATAATATCCAGTTGTTGTTGTTTTTTAATTAAGGTATGGATTTTTTTTTTATCCATTTCATTGATTAATCAATTAGTAAAATAATTGTTAGTTGAAGCCCTGGAGTATTTTTTTGTCACTGAATTCATGGTTTGCTTTTTATATGATTTAGTGTTTTTTGTTATCTGTCAATTATTTTGACAGCCTCAGACAACAAACGTAGTATGTAGTTGTGTCTGAATTAATTGATTCCAGTCATTTCTGGACTATAAGCCACTACTTTTTTCACTTGCATTCGACTCTGCGGCTAATACAAAGGTGCGGCTTATCCATCAGATCACAAAGGTGGCACACTATAAAGGAAGCGCAAGAGCATCAGGCAGAGCAAAACAAAGCAAGTGAGCCCAAATACAGACAGAACAAGAGCGAGACAATTTGCACCCTCATTATGGAAAAGAAAGTAGCCGGAACCCGCTGTGGTAACATTAAAACACCTGCGGCTTACAGTCGGGTGCGGCTTATATGTGTAACAAACTAGAATATTCCCCAAATTTAGCTAGCGCGGCTTATAGTCAGGTGCGCCTTAAAGTCCAGAAATTGCTGTAATTTAGGCCCTTGTTTGAAGGCATAGCTCTGATGCAACCTGCTTTCATGCAGTAAATAAAGAAATGTATGCATAATCAGTCTTATATAAGACATAATGTTACCAATGTAATGTTAGGGTACAATTAGGTAGTCTTAACACTGCATATGTGTGCTTGTAGGCCATGGCGGAGCAACAGAAGGCTCAGCAGCTGGCACAACAGCAGCAGGCTGGAGCTCCTCAAGCCCAGACTGCACCTAACCAGACCCAGACCCCTGCTGCTGGTCAGGCTCAGGTGCCACAGGCTGCCACAGTGGCTGGAGCTGCTGCAGTTCCTAATGCAGCTGTTTTGGTGAGACTCAATTCACAAGTCCTCCTTCACAATTGGTTCCAAATTGGATCTAAAACATGCAGCTGTTTGTACATACCTGTCTGTCATCTCTTTTTTAGGCCGGAGCTATCAAAAACGCCACAGCCGGCACAACCATACAGGCTGGTGTGTAGATACTTGGTTCACCTCGAGAACTTTCTTCTTTTTTTTTTTTTGTTTGTGCCATAGTTGATTTAATTGTCTTGGTCTGTTCTTGCAGCCACTGTTGGGGGAAATGTGATTGTGAACACAGTTGCAGGAGTGCCTCCAAGTCCTTTCCAAGCCAACAAACGCCTGGCATCTCCAGTCATACCAGGGACCTTGTCGGTGAGTCATGATGAGGACACAAATGTCACACTGTAGAAAAACGTGTCCTAATATGAGCTGTTTGTTGTTCTATCAGCCTGCTGGTCCTGCTGCTGGAGCACAGGTGGTCCACGCGCAACAGAGAGCAGTTACCGCTGCTGCTGCCCCTGCTGAAGTGGTTGCCATAGCTACAGGGCAGGGTGTTCGAGCAGTTACCCCGGTAACCGCATCCACTGTAGTGTCAACCACTCTGAGTCCAGTCCAAGCTCAGACGCGCCCACTTGTCACTCAAGTAACACAAGGTAATGAAGTGAATTTAATATCACGTTTTTAAAATGATTTTTCCCTTTCAGTAGGGCTGGGAAATTAATACATTTAAATAGTTTATTGCTTAGAGTGTTGTTGTTTTTTTTAATCAACTTTAGCATCTTTCGCAGTTTAAAGCTTGTCCTTGCTGACTTCTACTAACATTGCAGCAAGGGGCGCTATTTTACAAAAACACAGTGTTGCCAACATAGCAACTTGACGTGGCTATTTATACATTGCAAAAGCAAGTATATATCTACATATTGAACATTTTTGACCCAGGGTTTGTGCTTCCAAGCTACAAATATTTTGTGGATGTTGCTTGCACGATGACTTGTGAGAAAATAACATGAAAGAGCTGGAGGGGGTGCGGTCCTAGTCTTTGACAACAGACGTATGGACCTGCCCTGCCGTTCCTTGCAGTTTGATGGCTAATTTTATGATGTTTAAATGGATTTCGCTCAAATTGCGGCCTTAAATGGCATTAAATATGATGTCCAGAGGCATTACAATACAATTGTCGTCCATGCTTTATTTTACAATACATTATTGTGCCAAGGTGTCAATATAACACCAATTAGGGATAATAAATGTGATAAAAGTACGGTATATGTATTTGTAGGGACTGGTGAATATTTGTAATTTATAATGAACAAAATGGTCTGCAGTCCAAGAACAATTTACGGTTCCTGTCATCAACATCCAACATGAAACACTAATGTCACCTAGAGGCTGGAAATTAGCTAAACACAAATCTATGATTTATTGTTTTACGCTCCTTTTAACTTTAACTGTTAACTGTAACTTTTTAAGTTGGTAAAAAAAAAAAATATTGCTAATAAACTAAAAGATACAACCACGTTTGTATTTGGTAACCCTATTTGTTCATTTTTATGTTAACAACAGTATGAAAAACTTACAAAATATTTTATTTATTCATTTAGAACAGATATAATCTGTGATTAACTCATTTGCTCCCAAAAACTTTCTTAATTTCTATTGTAAATGTTTTACGTGTCCCAAAGACGTATTTATACGTTTTTTATGCTAGACAAGAATCATGAACTGCAGAGAACGGGTGAAGAAATAGGCTAGTAGTAATTACAAAAACGGCCACCAGGTGGCAGCAGAGCAAAATAGATCAACAGGGCCATGTTGAAACAAAGCTCATTTACCCGCAATTCCACACAGATTTGTGAGTAATGATGAAACTTAGCTATATTCTAATGCTAATTGCTGCAAAACGGAAACAGATATATATAATAATATATATATAAATATACTCTAATCTTTCTTTTGGTAGGTTCCATGTTTTTATAACAATAAAACACAATATTCTGTGGGCCTTGCAAAACCAGTCAAAATCCAGTTAAACAGCCAGGAGTGAAAATGGCTGGGAGTGAATGAGTTAACGATTAATCGTGAATTGACTATGAAACTCATACGATTAATTCCAATATAAAATGTAATCGACTGACAGCCCTAACAGTATATGCATATATGTATGTCTGCATGTCTATATGTGCGCGTGTGCGGTACAGCGTAGACATTAAGTTGCTTTATTTATTTTTTTATGTCTGCGGAAACTCTGGTTTACATACAGTACATGTTTCAACAAAAAGGAAGCCATTTATTTTGATTATCTGGAAAAAAAATATTTTTATTATTTGAATAGCATTTGCCCATCCCTGCCTTCCAGTATTCCATACTCTTTGACTGACCTGAATGTGCTGTACTCTACCAAGCTGCAGGTATGCAGCTTGCACAAGGAAAGGGCCTCACCCAGGCCCACCTGCAGATGCTTCGACAGCAACAGCTTCAGCAGGCTGCTTCCCCTCAGATCAAAGCCGTAAACAAACCTCAGGTAAACCATAACATTTTTTTTTCTCACAAAAAATAAAACAGAGCTGTTCTTGTTTAGATTGTGGTGACATGTATGAATATGAAATACAAGTTGTGTAATTTATGCTTTGTGTCTATTATTAAAGATGCACAAACATAAATTGCAACTGCAGCAGCAGCAGCAACAGGTTGCTGCAGCAGTGGCGGCGGCTGCAGCTCAGGGCCAGCAAACTGCGGGAGCCCAGCAAGCCCAAGTGCAACCGACACAGGCGGCTCAAGCCAATCCTCAGCTAGCAGCGGTGGCGGCGCCAAGACCCGGATCCGTTTTGACCGGCACCACAGTGACCAACCTGCAGGTGGCCAGACTGGTAAATGTTTCTTATTCTAAGGTTATATACATATGCTAGTCTAAATAACACACTCGCACATTCTGACATGACATCATACATGTTGTTGCAGACCCGAGTACCCACCCAGGGTCAGATTCAGGCCCAGACGGGCCAGACAGCCCAGATGACCCTCACCAAGCCTCCAGTTGTCTCCGTACCAGCCGTGGTGTCGTCTGCTGGTGTCACCACACTGCCGGTCACTGTAGCTGGCATCAGCGTGGCTATTGGCCAGGCCCAGAAAACGGGTATGTTGCCAAAAAGCTTTGCAAGCCTCAGGACACTCTCGCCAATCGTGCTTGCAATCAGCTTCTAAATCCATCTTTCTCTCCTTGGCCAGGTGGTCCTGTGCTGACGCCGTCCTTCCCGCAGATGCAGGTCCAGCAGCTGCTTCAACTGAAGAAGCAGCAGGCGGCCGTCCAGGCGGCCCAGCAGAAGGCGGGACAGACACAACAAGGACAGGCCACAGTGCAGCAGAAGGTAAACAAGGTGTGCAGCAACTAAGCAACGTTGAATTTGCCTGAAGAGCAAACCTTGATTAATGATTTTAATTTCTTCCGTGACCAAGCTTGTCACTCAGTTTTCTGCAATAGAAATGAATGGAAAAGCCATGAATCCATCCCTTTTGGATTTTTTTAATTTAAATTTTTTATGTCACAATTTGGCAATTTCCTTAGATTGGCACGCAGCAGGTTACGGTGCAGGCTGCCCAGCCCACCCAGCAGCAACAGAAGGTGACGTACACTACCACCACTCAACTTCAACCCGGGATCAAGCCCCAGTTCTTTACCACATCCATTGCCCAGACCCAGAAACCTACAGGTCCTCAACAAATCCAGGTACTTCAGTAACATGTGTGAACAACTTGCGGTTTTCATGTTTGACGGTTGTTTTCATTTTTGAGCAGGTGGCAAAACTCCCACAAATAGTGCAGCAGCAGCCCACTGTGGCTAACATTCAGCAAATTGTGTCTTCTCCGCAGCAGGTAGGATCTTCATTCAAGTGAGTGAAAAAAAAATGCTTTTGTAGTAACTTTAATGCAAAATTAAAATCTGATTAGTCGAATAATCGATAGATTCATCGATTATAAACATATTTGATAGTGACAGCACTAGCGAGTGGTTGTTTGCTCTTGTCGCCAGCACCATGTAAACGTGTGTCTCCCCTCGTCCATCTCAGATCCAAACGCAACCTCAAACGGTGACTCTGACCACGTCGGCGCCCGCCCCGGTGCAGATGATTCCGGCGGGCACCACCACGGCTCAAGTTGTTCAGCAGAAGCTGATCCAGCAGCAGGTGGTCACCGCGGCCGCCTCGCCGCAGATCCAGACCCCCCACAGCCCCGCCCAGCAAGAGTCCTCTGCGGCGCAGCCCGTTCAGTCGCAGCAGCCCACCAAAGGTCAAGCTCGCCAGGGTGGCATAAGGGCCAAACCACCCGCCAAGCCCAGCGGGGGGAGCAGTTAGGGGGAGAGTGAATTCAGTCCAAGTGTTTTCACGCAGTGCACATGGATTGCACTCAAATGTTGTTTTGCAGCCCACCTCCAATAACAATCCTGTCAGTCAGCATATGTGTTCCAATGTTTAAATATCGTTTTGTCAGGAAGTCCACCCTGGTGGGATTCAAATTTCTTTGTTCATTTGTTGAAATTTTGAATGTTTAATTAAAAAAAAGAAAAGAAGAAGAATACCCCTACTCATAATAACTCATCATCTGGCCTTCAGCCTGACGAAAAGAGCCTACCAGACAGCTGAGGCATATTCATTTGGAGCTGTCCAATATGTGTGTTCTTAAATAGTTCCTTGCATGTCAAATTCCTTTGTTGTGTTTAGATACTGAGTAGTGCACGGTCCATCAGTCAATAGTTTGTTTTTTAATTCCAACAAATACACTGTAAACATGTACGTTAGTATTTTGGGTTTCCTCATGAATCCCATCTTCTTCTTTTTTTAATCAATGTCAAAGAAAATGTAAATATCCATGGGGAAAAAAACATTTGTACTTGTAAAGTAGTTGTGTTTTCATTGTTTTTTTCAGCCTACTTGTAATAAAGTTCATTGTTTTTATACACAAACATCTTTTTTTTATTTTAATTATTCGTTTTCCATTAAATCCATTATAAGTGCCAGGAAGTCTTGTGAGTTTTTACACTGTAGCCATGAGATCAGAATCTGAAGTATTAAAAAAAACACACACACACACAATTTGTCTCCAGCAATTTGAGCCACATTATAGTATAGTAAAAAGCAACAATAACATTCATGTTGCAACATATAAGTTGTTAAGAAATATAAGAATGCCATTACTTTGACAGTACCGAACATTGACAGCTGTGCAAATGATGCTGACATCCATTAAAAAAGGAAGTGACCAACTGAAATAATTATGATACAATGACAGTTGTGCAGAGAATCATCACACAAATGGAAGTGACCAGTACAGTGCCATGAATGCAAATGTGCAAATGATGAGTACTTAAAATATCCAGTGGTGTGGAATAGTGAACAGCAACAGTTATGAATATATTGCGAGCTGAAACCACGATGAATACTGTAACACTGTCACACAGGATGTGCAAAATTGGCACGAGTAAAATAATAATAATGATAATCAATTTAGGTTAATGAGTCAGATGTTTATGTAGTGAATGGCAAGAGGGAATAATCTAATAGAATGTCTGCTGGTTATAATGTGGATAGTTTGATAGCGCAAACTGAGTAAAGAAGCTGGAAGAGGTGGAAGAGAAAGTCCTCAAGTGGGTAGTGGGATACAGATGAATTATTATTATTTATTTATTTCTTATTTTTGACTGGCTGTTACAACCAGATTGTCTATTACTAAGATCATTTATGAGCTGTTGGATTCATTTAAAAGTATTTATTTATGTATTGCGGCACTTCCGTACAGAAAAGAAGGGTCAAATAGTCATTTTGAGACTTGTAGTTTATTTTATTACACAATACTCAGTGCCCTTAATTTTATATTGCACTCGACAATACCCCATGTATTAAAACTAATAATAATAATAATAACAAATACTAAACAATTAAAATTCGACCTAAAACGAATAATTTTCAAACAAATACAAACTTAGAAAATCTAACAAACCTGCTCTAAAAACTAATTAAAACCAAGTGAATTTAAAACACAATCCTAATCATAACCCTTGTGCACCGGTAGCACGACACACCCGTTTTAGGTGGTTTTGTACTGCGTGAGTGAGCGCACGCGCGTTTTTTGAGCGGCAAAATGTGCCTGGAGGTGGTAACGGTTTTCCTTCTGGAACGTCCACACTAGGGGGCTGTCGTATCAACTTTATCCATGCTCTGCTCGGAAGGGAAGGCCATCTCGTGATGTGGATTTTCCAGCTCATTGAAATTTCCCATCTGCTTCTCAGCGCTCAACCCCCACTTCTGTTCTCTAGCACTCAATATCCGGGTCACACTCCCCACTAAATGGAACCGTGATGTGAGGTGAGCTGGAAGAGGATTGCCCACATATAAACAGATGGTCAAAGCAGGTTCCTTCGGGCTGGACTAATTTGCGAAAATATCTGCTGAAGCTGATTGAACCTCTTATAAGAGGTAAGGATTTATCATTACATGAAGCATTGGTTTAACAACCTTGTGCTTTGTCAAAGTTATTATTCCCCTTTCAACTTAAAATTTTAAACAAACCCTGTAGAATTGGAACAGTAAATATTCAGCATGTTTAGCTCAGTGAGTTTGACATGACAAACCCATTTTTCCAAAATTTTAATAATGTATGTTATACTCAACTTGGCTACTCTGACCAATCAGAGGACAGACATTATTGTGGGGCGACTAACATAAGAGATTCCTAATCAGGGGAAGAACATCAGAGGTGTAGTGAGAAATTATCCAAATGACTTTGTTTCTTTATCTCCGACTCCATCTCTGTCCATCGTTGTGTCTTCTTTACCCTGTCATGGTACAACATTTGTCTCATTTAGTAGCTTAGCAACCAAGTGGACACAAACAACCATTCTCACCCACATTCGCACCTATGGCCAATTTAGAGTCTTATCATACTATCTTAACATTCTTGTTTTGGGAAAGTGGGAGGAAGCCAGAGATCAAATCTGCAAAGGCATGTGGGAGAACATGCAAAACCCACACAAGAAGTTGCGATTCGAACCCAGAACCTCAGAGTAGCAATTATCGATCCATTTGTACCTTGAGATAAAAGTTTAATTTGTTCTATGACCATGCACGCTCATAACACACTCGCATCTCAAGTCGTTTTACCCCATTGGAATGAACAGAAATTCCATTAATGGCAATGGGGGTTAAAAAAAAAATACTGTATAGAACTCAATAGTTTGTGCTTTATAAAAAAGAAAAATAATAAAAAAAATGTATGCCCTAGTTAATTAGAATGTAACCTTTTTTTGCCACTTTTTTTTGCTTCAACTCGATGGACATTTTGTGGCTCCTTCTGGTGGTCATGCTTTAGCCAGCTGGGGGCAGTACAATAAAAAATACTGTAGTATAGTACTGTATATATGGAGGCGGTCTCAATATCCTCTGCAAGCCAGCAATTGTAGTGGTTCTTTACAAAGGATAAAGCATATATGACCAGATGTGGCAAATCCAGGTCCGAAAAGTAAAAACCCTGCCACAGTATGGCTTTAGCCCCAGGTGCTAGCTAACTAGCTTCATAGTGTTTGTTTACCTTTAAGGGAGCTAGCAAGCTAGCATCAGGGGCTAAAGCCAAACTGTGGTAGGGTTATTATTTTCTTGACCTGGATTTGCCACCTCTGTATATGACTGAGTAATTGTTATATTGTCTGTCTGCATGTTTTACTTCACCGTGTCAAATAGTCATTGCTTCAAGTGTTGAGAGATGCTATTTGTTAGCCCGTCACGATGCACTAGCATTAAGTTTGCATTTAGCATTTAGTTTGGCCATAAACTTCAACTGGAAGTGCCAATTAAGTGCTCTTTTTTTTTCCCCGTCTACATATTTCCCTTATACTCTAGCGTCCCATCTTTATGCTTTCTTGCAACCCCCCCCCCCCCCCCCCCATCCCTTAAGTCCATGCAGCTGTTCCATCACAATTCCTTTTTTCACATCATGTGTGGGAAAATGTTACTTTCACTTTGGTTGTTTTCCAATTACATCGCTTCCTGGAAAACATGATGACTCAGAACTATTCACGTTGTAATGCCTTGGACAGCTCTCAAGCCAATTTTAGTCGTTTCAGCCATCTGGGTAGTTTTCATCTTTGATGAAGATATTTTCCACCATCATAACGTATGCCTTTGTGCATGAAAATAAGAAAGTAGGTGAAATAATTAATTAAAGTTGCCATCTTCAACACAGTAATTGCCACTTTAATTATCCAAAGGAACAGTTAGGTGCTTTTTGGCCAGGCAGTGGAAAATGCATACCGTTATCCCCAGTGACTAGTTGTGAAGACATCAAACACACATACAGTGACACAGCATAAAGTGGGTGTAAAACATGGAGGTCAGATTGGAGAAGAGCTCATTTATGAAAGCTGTCGAGCGGAACAGCTGGCAGAGCTCAAAGGATTCGAACTGCTGTTGTGTGATTATGGAGAGTGAACCAATCAGCGCACATTTCAAACGCGTCGCTGGCGTCACACCTCCCACTCGGTGGGGTTATGCGTGTGTGTGCGTGTGTGTTGGAAGGCCTACAGGAAGGTACAGGAACGCTTGTGTAAACGTGCCATCTCTTTCCTGCGGTTAACCTGATATTACACTTTACAATCGACACTGCAAACATGAATCGTAAATTCCAGGAATTAAAAGTGATTTGAAGTTTTCATAATGGAAGTCAGATGACGGCTGCGGTTTCGCCACCGCGCTCTTCCCATCGCTACTTATGCGAAGTGATTGACGGCCCCTGAAAACAGGGATGATGTTTTCATTTATGCATGTTGACACCGACACAAGGAGATTGTCTCCATGTTGCCTTAGATACACATCGAGCTGAAAGCAACAGATGCAGGGACCAGGAAATCAGGGGATTTGATGTGAGATGGAGAAGGATGCAGGCAACGGGGGGGGGGGGGGGGGGGGGGGGTGCGGCTGTTCAGCCAGTGGCATGACTGCACCTTGCTTGTGATCATAATGACTGTAATGGTCCACCATTCACTGATCACACAGCTGCTCAAGAGAAAGACGCAGGCCATTTAGGCTGAAAGGTTGCCATGGCAACCACCTGTGACCCCCTTTGGTGCAAATCACAGGGTTGGAAGGGTCTGTGTTTAATGAGCTTGTGTTGCAGATGATGTGGCTCCCAAAGCTGGAAGCATGGACTGTTTAAATGTTGCTTGGTCTCCAGCGCGGTTGCTTTTAGATCAGATCAATCGTGTCCTGATGAGATCTTTGCAGGAATGGACATAGCCTCATGGTTAGCATGTTTGTTTCAATCTGGACAACCTGGTTTCAACTCTATCTATCTATCTATCTATCTATCTATCTATCTATCTATCTATCTATCTATCTATCTATCTATCTATCTATCTATCTATCTATCTATCTATCTATCTATCTATCTATCTATCTATCTATCTATCTATCTATCTATCTAGCTAGCTAGCATGTAAGGTGTTGCCTTAAGAGACAGTTCAAAAACAGCAATTGTTTCACATGGTCTTCCATCCATCCGCCCGTCCGTCCATCCATTCATCCATCCATCCATCCATCCATCTATCTATCTAGCTAGCTAGCTAGCATGTGAGGTGTTGCCTTAAGAGACAGTTCAAAAACAGCAATTGTTTCACATGGTTTTCCATCCATCCATCCATCCATCCATCCATCCATCCATCCATCCATCCATCCATCCATCCATCCATCCATCCATCCATCCATCCATCCTTCTTTCTGTCACTGGCACTGTTAGAGGTTGCCAGCTATGAATGTTCGGCTTGTGTGTGTGTTTATTTAGTTGAGCTTGTCACGTGCATCACTCTCTTTTCTGAATGGCTTTAAAATTGGTAGCAGGGGCTATTCCAGGTCTCCGTCTTTTTTCATAAAAACGCATCTGTGGGGAGCCAAAACAGGCTCACGCCATCCTCCCGTCAGTTTGAACAAAAAACGGTAATGCAAAGAGACGGCATCATACAAATTTAAGTGGAGAAACAAAAACATACAAACAGCCAGCTAGCAGGGACGCTCTGGTTTGCTGACGTCATATCTGATTCAGTCGCTTGGAGCACGCCCACTGGGCAGAACTTGCGCGGGTATTTAAAAAATCATACTGTGTTAATGTGTTTTGATTTGATAAGTCGCTCATTTTGTCATGTTTATTATTTTGTTCAAAACGACATATTAAGATTTGTCCTGAGCCGACACATACACAAACATTCTTCACGTTCTTCTGGGCGGCAAAAGCCCAAGCCATCTCTCATTGAGTCAACAAAGGGCAGAGCAACTGCAAACAGGTTAAATGGCTTGAATTATTAATGATTCAAGGCTTCTTCTCTACTACTGCATTTTGAATATGCAGGGTGGCATGACTCAGTGTTAGAGTGGTCATCTCGCAACCCTGAGGTTGTGGCTTGGATCCCAGGCCATTGTGACCATGTCGAATGTGATATTTATGAAAGTGCAAATCCAGGATTCTTTTCTGTATTGACTTAAATGCTAAGTGAGAAAAACAGCTGACAATTTTCAGGGTGGTGTTGGGTGTTAATTAAGGTGCAAAATCCAAAAGGTTGGCAGCGATTCAGCTTTTGTGTACCGGTACATGCGGATATTTGCACTGCTGCTTTGTTGTTATATATTGTTGTAACAGTTAATAATAACAGCATTGCTTTGGACTGGTTGCTTGTCAGTCTCGCATTCACACCTATTGACAATTTAATTAAAGTCTTCAATAAAGCAAACATGCTTGCTTTTGGAATGTGGGACAAGGCAAAAAAATAAGAAAAAAATGGCAAAATATTAAATAACTTTGAATATATTTGTAAATAGTGATTTATTGTTCTTTTTCCCTCCAATCATACTTTTTCACTGTACAATATAATATAAACATGTCATTTGTGTATATTTTCTGTTCACTATGCCTAAGGGAAAAAATAAATAAATCGCTGTCCTCCCTTGACGTTGCCATATTCATTGAGGCATGTAAGAGTGGGTTGTTGAGGCCGTTGTATAGGACAGAGTATTCCTCGAAATGATGAGTCACAGCTCTGCTGGATGATTTCACAGAATGACAATGAATGAATGAATGTGCGTGTGTGTGTGTGCATGTGTGTAACAATACGGTGATAGAAAATGTCAAACAGCACAGTGTAAATCTCCCACTGACCCCACTCACTGTGAATCACTCTCCATCTCTGCAAGCTTCTCTCCTCTTTCTGTTGTCTATGCCAAACGTATCAGCCTACTATGCTTCCTTTCATCTTCCACGCAAGCGTCTTATGCAGTGCTGCTCATAAGCGACTGGCTGTGAACCATAAAGGGGATTTCTCTCTTTTCTTGCGCGTGCATCGACCCTCTGTCCACCTACAACCTGCATAACCCACATAACTCATTGTAGTTAAAAACATAAACAAATACTGTGGCATGCTTCAAGACAAATTTGAATGTGTATGCACTTCCTGCAGTAATGAAATGAAAAATGAAATTACTTACTTTGTAATTGAAGCAAAATGATCTGATCTCACCTGGGGAAGTTCAAAATTGAATAACATGGCAAAAATCATGAAACAGTGAATACAAATTCAGAACAATTATCAGAGGTACTGATTATTAAATGTAAACAAATGTTGAAACAAGTTAAATGTTCTTACACAAAACCTGCCATGTACGGAGAAAAAAAAAGTTTTATTATTCATCAAAGTTTTGTGAACATGCTAAACAAGGGGTGTACGAAAGCTAACAAAATAAGGGAAAATTAAAATGGATTAAAACTGTTAATGAATGAAATAAAAACAAATACAAACTAAAAATACATCTTGCATTTATAAGACTAACTATAATTATCGTGAAAATGTCCTTCGTTTTGAATTCATATCATACATGCATATCATTTTAAATGCATTTAGGCCAAACAGTCGTTTCGTGACTTTTAAAAAAAAAAAATCATATGCATTTGACAAATATGTCTTATTTTAAAAAAAAATACAATGACTTCAATAGTTAACTCACGATTAAGCACCAATTTTATATCTGTTCTAAATATACAATAAAATGTTAAACTAATAGAAATGTGGCTTCATATTTTAGTCATTGATACAGTAATGTCATAATAATTCATAAAATTGAGTTAAAATTAAAAAGATGTACTGTATTTTTGAAATTGTAAAATGCAACTTGACCCCAGTCTCCACAAATATATGCATTATTATTAAATTTATTACTGCTAAATTTTGACATGGATGTGTCTGCTGTGTTGCACCTGGAATTCTCTCAGTACAGGCTTTCCAAGTAAAGGGCAGTTATTAATCGCGTGTTAATTTTTTAAAAATCAACGTAACTTAAAAAGCAAAAGTTAAAACGAAAATAAAAACAATATAATATAATGAAAAATCCCAAAGTATTATAACCGTTGAGCCACCACCTGACAAGTCATGGATAACGTTCACCTCACTTGGTGTACTGGCCTGCCGCCTGCCATTGCCAGGTGACGCCATCCGTGGTGTAACCCCCCCACCAGCAGCTAGGATAGGTTCCAGCTTCCGGGCCACCATGACCAGGACAAATGACACGAATGGCGGGTTTGGCATTTACATTCTCTCTCAATTGTGCTCATTTTATTCAACATTAAGAGAGCCTACATTGTGATTAAAATAATTGTCCGTGTCTGGAACATGAGTTTGTTTGGATGCACTGACAACAGATTCACAATTTTCTTCTCTTAAATATTGCCCACTCTCAAAACACAGCTGTTCGAGGTAAAGTTTGAAAGGATTAATTTTAATTCTATCTGTCAAACACACAAAGCAATGCTGGGGGAAAAAAATGGTACCTCACATTACCACATTAATGGTGGTAAAAAAATGAAACATGATTTTGTAATTACATGTAATTACTAAGTAATAACTGTAGACGGGGATTTAAATAAATAATCCACAGGTTGTCATGTTGGAGGAGGTGTGAATGCTTCAAGCATCTGCACTGCGTTATGTGACACGTTTTTTCCTTTGTTTTTTTCCCCTTTTACAAATACACACCGCACAGAACCATTTTGAATGGATAAATATACACATCCAAACTTCATCTGCGTTTTCCATCATGCAAATGGCGCTCGCACATGCTTGTAGAAATCATGAGTGAGACCACTGCTGGATGTAAAGCAGCAGCTGCTTCTTAAAGGTTGCTTGAATGAGAGTGAATGCACCTCGGGGATGCATTTGACTGGAAGGAGACGCAGGCTGTATTTTTCACAATTGAGATGGTTTCAAGCACATTTCCATGCAGTTAGTGCTAGTGGAAAGTGAAATGGGATCTATTTTTTCATACATTGTGCAATAAATCATGCTGTCTGGGTAGATCAACACACATACTTTACATCATAGATGAAATTTAATAATCATTGAATTTGAAACCCAACAGCTATTATGTAAGGTATCTTGTGTACTATTGAGCACACAAATCAAGAAATGCATTTGTCCAACAAACACTCAGCTGCTCCTATTTTCCCACGCAATGGGAACATTTGGATATTTCAGCAGCAGTAATGCAAATGTGCAGTGTAAATACAGAGGAAATTCTCGACATGAAGGCACGAAGGTGCTGAAACTTACACTCCTGTGCGGTGTTTCATTGCCGTTCTGAAAACGTTTCAGCACCTCAATGGAAATCAAGTGGGTCTTATGAAGCCATCTTGTTCAAACGCCGAACATGTCAAGTAGGCATGGCAGCTTGGCTGGCACACTTTCAAAGTGGTGAATTTGCTTCCTCTGAATGCAAAATCTGGCAGAAAGGTGACATGAACCTTTTTCTTTTTTCAATTCGAGTGAAGCAGAACTCCAATGTAGCACTTTGGGGCACAAGCTAATGCAAACGGATTGTGTTCGAAAAGTTGACCAATTATGAATGTTCATCGACATCCTTCATCCCAGATGCTGTCGGGCCAGCTTTTTGTTTAGATTCGGTAGCTTTACTGTCAAAGTCACTTTTGACCTGTTTATAGATTATTCAGTTTATGTGTTGTATTCAGGCCCGGCTTTGGGCCTAAGTTAACTAGGCGGTCACCTAGGGCGCCATCTATTGGACGGGGCGCCAAATTGCAGGGCAAAAAAAAAAAGAGATTACAAAAAGCCCTCAGGTGTTGCATTAAGAAAGTGGCGAAAGGAGGAGGAGGAAAAAAGGGTAAATCATTATCACTTTCACTGCCATGGAGGTTAAAAGACGTCAAGTAAAAACCTACGGAGGGCCGCCAATGACGTTAAAAGACGTCATCCAATTTTTTTGGGGAAACGGGTGGAGGAAAGCCTTGGCCAGCTGTGGTGAAAGTTTCAAGCAGATTAAGTTAGCCTAATGACTATTTTTGGCCCCTAGATGGCAGCAATGACTCTCTTTTGACAAGATTGGGTAGGCGTCAGTAGAAGACGTGAGGCGGAGCTAGAGGGGACAATGGCTGGGGAAGGGAAGAGAACATGGCGACCGGTTGCAAGCAGCTCACGCTCGAGCAGTTTTTTTCAAAGACGAAAAGCATCGATCAACGCTAAAGAGCACATTGATGACGACGATGATCATCAGCGATGATGATAATGGTGACTCAGAGGTTGACGCCGAAGTTGGAAGCGCTGACGCGGCGGCTATGACGACGTCATAAAGGTTCACGGGTTAGCGATGCTAACACCGGAAAACGCGGAGCACAACCGAGCACGCTCAGGCGGACGTTCAATCGGATGACGATGAGTGCCCCGAGTCCAATGCATATTCATCGGAGGAGTGGGTACAGTCTGCTACTTGCTATTCCCCGGAAAAAAAAAGGCCGTCAAGAAAGTGTAACGTCTGCACGCGAAAGGAGCCATCGTAAGTGAAACTAATCTGTTATGCAAATCCTGCTGCGTCTCCTTGCATGCGTGGGAGCGTTACAAAAAGAAAAACTGTATTTGAAACATCCACATAATTGTAAATAGTACCACAGTTGCACACATTTGTAAATAGTTTGCGAAATTGTTTTGTCAAATTGTTACACTGTTGAATGAAAATAAACGTATTTTGCAACCAAAAAACACTTTCTCATTGTTGGTGATAGCGTTTTGCAGAAGTAAAGCACTATTTAGGTGTTTGTGGCATCATTCATGGACAAAAAGAAGTGTACAATTCACTAGAGTGCATGAAATAACATTGTTTCACAAAAAGCTCTTTTTCTCCGCTTTTTGTTTCAAAACAGAGCATTTCGGTGAAACTAACCATTTTCTATTGTTGATTACCGAAGAACGGAATAAGGTAGAAACAAACTTTTTTTTCTGATGAAAGATGAGAGTTCAATCTTTCATTTGGTAGTATGTGTGTTTCCATAGTCCAAACACAACATTTTCTGTGGACCTTGAAAGATCAGTCAAAATGCTTAAATCGGCTGGCACTGGCGACATCCCGTTTCTGAAAACGTCTGGCAGTCAAAGAGTTAATGTCTATAAAAATAAACATGAAAATAACGCCGTAGCTTGCTCGAAACTTGGTTACTCCATTATTACATCTATGCTACCAAAGCGAGGCAAACTTGCTGGCTTTAATATAAAGCGGTCAGTCCAGTCCAGATACCTGCAAATACATTTGCATTAATCACATTAATTTATGCAAGATAATAATTACGCACTGGTTTAATGTAAACAAATATAAAGTAAAGGCATACTTTATTTATTGTATTTTTTATTTGTAGTTGTCTGTGAAATTTGGTGTTTATTTGTGGTGTGCTATTAAATATATATCTAAATATTTTATTAATGAGGGAGGGGGGGGGGGGGCGCAGTCTGCACCTAGTGCACCAAATTGCTTAGGGCCAGCCCTGGTTGTATTGATGGAAAGAATACGTTCAAGAGGTGGTGAATGCTGATGAATACAAGACGCAATAGCTGTGGAAGGAAAGTAGCTATGATTAGTAAAGGGCAAGACAGACAGTGACTCATGGAGATGAAAAATGGAAAGGCAGTTTGTCCTGATGTCATAACTATAGCGATAGGGCAGTATCTAACTATGGAATTTTTTAACGGGTTGTTGAATACAATTCTAGAATAGCGCAGGAAATGCATGAGAGCTATGGCTATCGTGAGGTGTGCTAACCGTGTGACAGAGGAGTTTAGGGTGGAGGTAGGATTGCATCAGGGATCAACTCTAAGTCCCTTGCTGTTTGCAGTGGTAATAGATAGGCTGACAGATGACGAGGTTAGACTAGAATCTCCACGGACCACCATGTTTGCAGATGACATTGTGATCTGTAATGGAAACAGGGAGCAGGTGGAGAAAAATTAGAAAAGTGGAGGCATGCACTGGAAAGGGGAGGAATAAAGATAAGCTGAAGTATAGGAGTAGTATGTGTGTGAATGAGAGTAGTGGAGAGGGAAGAATGAGGCTACAGGGTGAACGAGGGTGGAGGACATGAAATACTTGGGGTCAACAGGCCAGAGCAATGGTCTGTGGAAGGAGGAAACTGATCCAAGCTGGTTGGAACGGTGGAGGAAAGTGTCAGAAAGGTGATGACAAAAGTGGTGATAAGAGATAAGATAAGCTTAGATGGAAAAGGATTACGCACTACGGCGACCTTATATGCGTAACAAGCTGAAAGAAATGGAAAAAGTCAAACCTCCAGATGCATATTTTGGCACATAACTCAGATGCGAACCTCAACCAGTGATCCCTGCCAGCCACAACAACAGCCTCCATCAATAATTTGCAGCTGTGGTCTTCCGTGACACAAACTGCTGCCCCTTGACTCCATATTCACAATCCAACCAGAAATGCAAAAGTCACACCTAAAGGAGACACTTCATGCATTTTTTTTTTTAACTATTTAAAACGGTTCCCAAATGTCATACTAACCTTTCGAATCAAGATCAAGAATTTTTTTGCCCGGCCAATGATGAGTCTGGATTTTGTTACTAAATTGACCGCGGGTAGAACTTTGGGGGCACTTTGTATGTGGCACATGGACACATCACCAAACACATGACACATTTTTAGATACTGGCAAATGAAATATTTAATTAAGTGTAATTTCACACTTGATGTTCTGTCTTGTATATTTTTCTACACAGACATTATAAAGGCAATTTTCCATAATTTGTCCCCTTCAAGACTTTCCTTACTGCTGACATCCGAAAATCTCTGCCTGGAAAACTTAGCTGGCATTGTTTCATGGAGGTCACAACTTGCGCCTGCAAAGTCCAGACTGATTGTTTTGGCACACGGGTAAATATCAGCCAAGAACATCTGGTTGTCATTTATATCTGCTGCCTTCACTTGAGAATTTTGGCAGACACCAACGTCACCACCATATCATCTCTGCTAACAACCTGCTGTGTCCATCACTACATACAGATTCGGAATTTTACCAGACGTCTGAACTTCCACCAACAACAACCCATTTGTGTGCCTTGAAGTGCACACTGTATTTTATTGGGAGTGACAGCTGGCATTTAAATGTTCAAATGTACATATATATATATATATATATATATATATTAGTGCTGTCAAAGGTAAAGCGTTAATTGATTAATTAATCACAAAAAATGATCGCATTAATCATGAATTAACGCATAATTTTGACCATAGATTATCCTTTAGCGTGACAGCGGATGGCTACATTTAAGGTAGCACAGGTTGTGTTTGAGCAATAAACATAATTTCATGCATTAAAGTAAAGCATTTCATTTTTGTTTGCATCACATTTATCACATTTAGAATATTTGTTTATGTCAAAATACCGGGGTCATTTTTTTCTCCATTTTAAACTCTGCAAGTAATTAACTGATTAGAAAGAGGATGAGCTTGTGTAGTAGATCAAAAAATGTTGAAGACATCCTCATAACATTAAATGTCAAAGGAATTAACACATGACCGGTACGCTTCAAATTTGGCGGGGAAAAAAGTTGGCTGAAAAAAACGTTTTTATTAGGCGATTAATTGTGATATATCAGAATTCTAAGATGTGATTAATCTGATTAAAAAATGTTATCGCTCCAATATATATATATATATATTTTTTTTTAATCATCGCTATTACATCCACCTACACGTTTGCCTGAAACTCAACTGTTGTGACTTGTATGCAATGCTACGGGGGTGTAAGACAATAACAACCGTCATTCTGCCTGCGCTGGTTGTGTTCACTGCATGAAAACAAAGAGGGATGAATAACAACTGACGATTTTAATGAATTTTATTTTTTGTTCTAGGAGTGGAATGCTGGTTATACGGTGCATACTGTATAAATACTACACAGTAAATTCTGTCCAGTAAATTTGACTATTTAGAGTGGAACCAAATATACTCAGTTTTAGAGTAGGCTAATATTTACACTTGAAAGAGAATAAAATAAAGGATTGAGAATAAATAAAAGTCACTCAAGGGTTGAGGAACAAACTCACTATTTTCAGCTTGGGAGACTGCCACACTAAAACCTGAGATATGACCCTCCTACTGTTGGCTTAAATCCAGGAGTTTTGGAGTTACGAAGATTCCAGCTGACACAAGTTTGTTCCTCAACCTTTGAGTGATTTTTTTTAAATCTTAATTTGACTCTCTTCTTAGTAAATACTACTCTAAAACGGAGTCTATTTGGTCCCAGTCTAAATAGAGTCAAATTTACTGTGTATGCCAAAAAAACATAATAAATCAGTCAGCCTGCTCTCTAGTGAACAGATGGACAAATCAACACACATTACCACACATTTGTTTCAACTTTGGCAGCGGTCTGTGCTCTACTGAGTGATATTTGTGTCATATTATATTCATCTTACAATTGCTCAAACAACAAAACAAATGATGAGCAAAATATAAACACTCAATTCCATAATTTGATAGCACAAACGCCGTTTCTGTCTTTTTCAATTAAATCATTGAGATTACTAATGGCAGCCACTGTAGTGCTGTGTGTGAAATAATGTTTTTTTATTTCAACGTATTTTAATAACCACTATTAATAAATACTATTAGGGGCATAGTAAATATGAGGAAAAGAAAATGGGCCATCACATTTGTATGCAAAAACATACGCACATATAAGTATAGTGCACCATTCAAAAGTATGCATATTACATAATTTATGGCATTGTCAACAAACGCTTTAATAGCAGTAGATTTCCTTGCAGTTGCATTACACTATGCGCTGCAGAGAGAAAAGAACAGGCAGTGTGTCATTTTATGCTAATAAATACGGCTGACATTTGAGACATAAAAATCCTTGCAAGAGTCTTTCAGGCAGAGCAAAATCACCATCCATACTGACATGACATCATATAAAATAGTGTTGGTTGAGGGGAGGGTCTGTGCTAAAGGGGTAAGGGTTGAAATAAATATATATATATTTTTTAAAACAGGATCCATCATTCATTTACTCACGTCTTCCTCAACCCTCTTGCAAATCTCTGACACCCCCACGTCCACTGAGTCCCCACCCCCTAAACAAACTCGCACACATGTTGAAAGACGAATGTGCAACAAATGGAAGCAGGAGGTGAGTGAGGCGTGTTATGTGCACTATGGTCTCCCCCCAACACACACACACACACACACGGAGGCCGATAATCTAAAGCGGCCCAGTCGGCTGGGCTCAAGAGGAGGGACGGGGCGGGGGCTGTTTCACTGGGATGTTATTTATTGGCCTACTTGGAGGCCCCTGCTGCCTCCTGCACTCCTCGTCACACCCATTGATCTTGTCCTGATCCGCCCCCACTGACGTCTCGCCATCGTCTTCCTCCCCTCTTCCTCCCAACGTGTTCACTCCAATTTGTTGGAAACTTGAGCCCATTAGACTTACACGAAGGGTCATTAAACATAGGATCGGTCGTGGATTTTGAGTGAAAGGTTGTAACTGTGTTAGTCACTATTATACTCACCTCACTGTGGTTGATGAGGTGGTCATCATATTACCAAGTATTTCATCCAAAGTGCTTCCGCAATAAAATAAAATAAATGACGACCACATTTATTTCAGTCTTAGGTTTTGTCATTGCAGAGATTTCATAGTTTCAAATAATAACCACAATATTATTATAATACACCTCTGACAGTGTCAATAAAAATGAATGTTATTTGTAGTGTTTGGAGTGAGTTTCCTTAGATTGTAAAAGTATCCATTAAGTGCAGATAAACAGACCATTCATGGAAAACCCACCGCCAGCTGGGCGTGTCACATGCAAAAGTTTCATTCATCGTGAGGGACGCACAAATGTATGCAAAGACTTTTACACACTTTTCACTAAGATCCATGTCAACTAAAAGGGAATATTGTGACATTTTTGTTTTTTAAATTGCCTGTACTGTAGACATTTTTAGCTATAGTCTTTTGACTAAAATTTAATTTGTAGTCAAAATGTAGTCATCTGATTGTATTTGAGTTTTAATCCAATTTTAGTCAACAAAAATAAAGAGCAAATTTTAGTCCAAATAAACAGCAATTTTAGTTGACTAAATTGACAATTTAGTCAACTAATGTTTTCCTTCAGCATGCATTTCAACTCTTATGCAGAAAATTACAACATAACATAATAACCTATTTGTAACTGTGGTTTAACACGCAAGACACATTTAACACTGTGTCTTCATTAAACTTTGTTTCAATGGAACATGTTGAACTGACAATGATATGCAGTCTTAAAACTTAGTGTTCACCTAAATAAATAAAAAAGAAGAAGTCGATAATTGCCTATAATATTACAGCTGCCCAATGGAAACATGTTTGAACATTAATAAATAAAGCCCTAGAACAATTTCATTCCTTTTTCTGATCGGATTTTGTGAATTTTTGTCACTGGGTTGTTTTTGTTTCCGTTTTAGTCATTGACGAAATTGTCAGTCAATTTAGTTGTCATCATCATCTCAATGAACGGCTTCTATTTTACTTTTCGCTTCCTTTTTCTCTGAATTTGGTTTTTTTTCGTGATAAAAATATGATACAATTTTTCTGTTGACAAAATTATCACAGCTGTACACAATTTGTCAGAAAAGTTAACATTCGGGTAAATCTGCCAGACATCTGTGAAAAGTGTCATCGATCACCCAAGCACTTAATTGCAGTGTTAAACGCGCTAGCCGTGTTAATCTTAGTTTAGCTTAGCGTTTAGCTTGGCTTCTGTGTCTTTTCTCGTCATCCCTTCCCTTACCAAAAAGTACTACACATTAAGTACATAATATAGAGTATACTTAAATATACCTAAGTATATTTCTCGAGTGTACTTATTCTTGTACTAAAACTAAACTTTAAGTAAACTCTTTGGTACTAAATTGGCCCATTTTAGAACACTTAAAAGTATACTTAAGTATATTATAAACTTCACATTTACTTGGTGGAGTATACTTTCAATAAGTACAAGAAAAGTAAACAAAGTATATTCTCCTAATTTTGAGTATACTTCAAGTACACTTAAATATACTTCTTTTTGGTAAGGGAGTGTGAGTATGACACTTGTAAGAAATGTGTCTTATTTGTCGCCACGGAGGTGATAATTACTGACTTGGGAGCAACTGTACAAAGAGTTTAAGCACACTAGTAGCCAGCTGAAGCTGTTGCTATACTAGCCGCTTTTGTGTACGTAGCACTTGTGCTACTTACGCACACTGTGCTAGGCACAGAGCTTCTCGACCTCTTGCTACCCATAGATATCTATAAAAACTAGATGTCTTACGACTCCAAATCCGAATCCAACGTCCGCACGGGGCGGCCATTTTGTCTCAGGCATGCAGTCTGTGAAAGTGAGTGATCTGAACAAACGTAAACGCTGTTATCTCGCTTCAAACTGGACGGATTTACACACGGTTTGCTTTCTCACAAACTTTAATAAAGTAATAAATAATTCTATGTGTAAATGTATTCACTATATGGATCATTAATTATTAACAAGTCTGTAGTACAATAACTACGCTTATAAACTGAACTGATAATCAGTTGATTTTTGGTAAACTGCAATTTTGAGTTATTTAAAAG
The DNA here is from genome assembly GCF_051991255.1 of Vanacampus margaritifer. Lineage (NCBI taxonomy): Eukaryota > Metazoa > Chordata > Actinopteri > Syngnathiformes > Syngnathidae > Vanacampus > Vanacampus margaritifer. The sequence goes on from NC_135434.1 coordinate 19,603,643, forward strand.
AACATGTACGATAAAAACACATAGTAATGAATGAGAGAGGCGGAGCAAGGTGACTGTGGCAAGATGGCCGCCCCGTGGACGTTCGATTCCATTGGCCAGCAGCACGGACGAGAGATCTAATTTTCATAGATATCTATGTTGTTACCCACGTTTTAAGTGGTTCTGCTTATTTTTCTACTTTCTACTATCTACTTACTTTGACGGTTGTCTGCATTTGATTCTTAGGTTTGCTATTGAATGTGTTTTGACCCACAGTCTGCGATGCAAAACCACTTATTTATAGCCTTGTAGGTCACGTTTTGAATCATGATTTAGGCCCGGCGATGAGCTGCTACTTTCAGGCAATGGTCAGACTGCACTGTCCGAAAAAATAATCATGTCAAAGCCAAAAGGTAAACAAGTAATGGCAAGCTAATAACATATTGGTAGCCCTTCATTTAATCCGTACCGAAGACCTAGCACTCAGTTTCTAAAAGATTGGTGAACCTTTTGGATACATCAGTATTTACTTTTTTCTTCTATCTCCGTGTGCCTGATACTTCTCACGGAATTCTAGGCAACGCATGGAATGGGCCGATGGTGATTGAAAACATGTGTCTTGGATGAGGAGCTTGCCTTCCTGAGATAGCGGAATTCAATGTCAGACGACTCAGGCGCATGCAGCACACCGATCATATGCCTTTGCTTATATACGCCGCCCTTCCCCCACGTGAATGCATGCTCCTCAGTGTAAGTAACACAAGGTATGCGAGGTTGCGACACCTTCCCCGATGTGTATAACACACTTTCTCTCAGCGCACGCAGAAGCCTTCCTGAAATGCAACATTGATTCTGTGTGTTTATGGGACCTAACTCTTAAGAGTTGTTATTCGGGTTAGACCTCATTGCCAAATCCCACCCACTCCTCCGAACTGAGGGGTCCGACATGCTGACAAACGATCTCATAGTATCCCACTGTCCCTGCGTCACATAACATAAAAGGCATGCAGTCACAGTGCAATTGCATCGCTTTAGGAAGGAGGTGTATTTTTTACTGCTGCACCATTAAGAATCAGTTATTTTTTATGAGTCTAGCCGCCAGGCTAGATTTCTGGCTCTTCGGAGTGTCATGTCTGGTCCTCTGCAGCTACAAGCCGTTTTGAGAATAATGCACACAGGCAAGACTACTGTACCTACATGAAATTGGAAATTATTGTTGGTAAATTGATTATGCTACATACAATGAATCGGAGGTGGGGCTCACTGGCGAGCACCCATGGGGCCCGGCTGGGCATAGCCCAAAGAGGCAACGTGGGTCTCCCTTACCATGGGCTCACCACCGGAAGGAGGGGCCAAAGGGGTCGGGTGCAGAGTGGGCTGGGCGGGGACCTTGGCGGACCGATCCCCGGCTACAGAAGCTAGCTCTTGGCACATGGAATGTCACTTCTCTAGTTGGGGAAGGAGCCCGAGCTGGTGTGTGAGTTTGGGCTCTGGTACCAGTCCTCTCGAGAAAGGTTAGACTCTTCCACTCTGCAGTTGCCCACGGTGAGAGGCGCAGAGCAGATGTGGGCATACTTATTGCCCCCAGGATCGGTGCCTGTGCGTTGGAGTTCACAAAGGTAGACGAAAGGGTAGCTCCGCCTTCGGGTGGGGGGACGGGTCTTGACTGTTCATCTTGTAACATCTTATATATAGAGTTAGGGTTAGGTTCTTCAAGTAACAGCAGCAGAGACAGCTCAGGGTGAGGTCTACACCAGTTGTCTACCGGAACAGCTTTCTGTGAGGCAAATAGTTTCAGATTCTAAAAGATTTTGGGCTGGTCGAGACCATGTACTTTCAGAACAAAAACAGGAGCAATCTGTTGTAAAATAACCATTATTACAGCATATACTTATCATTCATGTGATATGTTCCCAACTTGGACCTTTTTATCTGATTATCATGCATGCTTAAATAAAATGATGTATTCAATGATTTTATTATTCAGTACAAATCACCATCATTGCAGTAGCGCTCAGCATCTGGCTTATCGTGGCAGTCTTGTTCAATCTTGGTGCCACAAGCATTCATTACAGCGCTCATCACGGCACCTCCATAAAACAGCATGTAAATGCAACTGTGTGCTGTGGTGGGATCAATACAAAGTGATGCATTGTGCTCCACACTGCGTTACTGTGCACGGTATGCTGCCTCAGTTGATCCATAACGTTCTCTATCAGCCATGGCTGTTGCGAGGCAGCTTGCTGGGTTGCAGGAGTTGCTGCTTCTCTGCGACTTGCAGCCTCTCTGTGAGCACGTCGATAACGAGCAGCAGCCTCTCTGACACAATCGTTTACCGCCTGGAGGGCTCCGAGACAGAAGTGGAGTGCGCATGCCTTCCTCTAACCTACTTAAGGCCCATGCTGCCCACATGGAAGTGTTGATACGCAACATGAGATGTCCTGGTGGATTCCAGCCTGAAAGTAGTCTGACCAGAATAAATGTGTGAGATAAGTGCCTGAAGAACTAATGATGGGTGTGTGGTTGCTTTATTCATTGCTTATCCATAGCACTTGCGTGTTTACACAGCAACAGCTTTTTTTGTTGCATTAGCTATTTTTATACAGATGAGGGAAAAAAATTGTAACGTTCCCAAAAGTGCTGCAAAGTTATTCAAACGTTTTGATAAAGTTGTTCGAATGTACTACAAAGTAATTCAAACGTATTAATAAAATCGTTTAAACGTCTTGATAAAGTCGTTCGAACCGGTTGTTAATGTAGCGTAAATACTAAATACATTACATTTTTTTTACCATAATGCCACAATTGCGCATGCGCAAGTCAATATCCCGTGGCATTGTGGTAAAATAATGTAATGTTTTTAGCATTTATAGCCTACATTTTACCAATAAGTTCAAATGACTTTATCAATGCGTTGGAACGTTCGAAGCGGCTTCCTTCTTACGCTTTTAAATCAGCGTAGAAGACGCATGCCGTCTACATGGTGGAAACGAAATAGCCTTGCCGGAATCCCTGCAGGAGTACATTTATACACACACGCACTACTTGAGCCTTGGTCAGAAGGGGGTGCTTTAAAAATATATTAAAGTTGATAATAATAATAATGCGGTTAAGAAAATGGATGGATGAATAATAATAATGCATTCAACGATTCAGATGATGTCATATTTATGAATGAAATACGATAACATCCATCACATAGTGGGAGTGCAAGATCCGAACTACCAAAATCATGTTACATCACCTGCACCACAAGTTAGACCTGGTTACATCGGGTGTAAAGTGTAGTCTCCATTTTCTGTCACTTGACAGACTTGACTTGACAAAAAATGTGCCAGTTTTTAGGCCGAGCGCAAATGTGTCTATCTACAAAAATAGGGCTTAATATGTAAACATGTAATTAACTAATTCACTGCCATTTACGGCTATAGACGTCAAAAATTCATTTTCAACTATTTCTATTAGTTTAACTTTTTTTTTCACTTTTGCTAACAAGTGTATGAAAACCTAGCCTTTTTTAATTGTAAATTTAGAACAGATATAAAATTTGTGATGTAATTTGTTAACTAGTGAAGTCATGTGATTAGTTGCAATAAAAAAAATTAATCTCCTGACGCCCCTAATTTAAAAAAAAGGGGCGAATACATTTTTTTATTCGTAATTAATCACATGACTTCAATAGTTGACTCACGATTAATCACACATTTTATATCTGTTCTAAATTTACAATAAAAATGTTTTTCTAGGTTTTCATAAAAAATGAAATGAAATGTTAAACTAATAGAATTAGTTCACATGAATTTTTTATGTCTATAGTCGTCAATGGCAGTGAATGAGTTAAAGAGCTGGTTTTGGGCAATGATCCTTCAGCCCTATGTTCGAGAGCTTGACTGGTATTTGCCAATTGTACCGGGCAGTCTCATAATAAAGCTCTATGAACTCTGCCTCATAAAAAGTGGCCACTCATATAAAAACACCACTGCAAATGAATCATATTGCTGTGGTTACAACTACAAGTGCATGTAGCAGTAAAAGCAGAAAAAGAGGAAAAATAGGCTCTTGCTGGAAGAAATCCTGAGAGGCTCGGTTGTGTGCTTCTCCTCTAAACCGAAGAGTACTAGCATAGTTTCAGTGACTCCAGTTGGCTCCTTAATTCTATTTGCCTCTCGGGGGAACATCCCCCAAAACCTCTCACACACATTTTCAGAGAGCTTTGTTGGGTAAGCGGGGGGAGGGTGGGGGGAGGCTCTATGTTCCCAGCTCCCACCGAGTCTGGAAAAGACACATAAATCTCACACACACACACAGTCATGAGGCAATGGGGTCTTAGGACCAGAGGCCTCTTGCCTTACATTGGAGGGGGCTTTAGAGGAGGAAGAGGTGGGGTGCTCAAGAGGATGGAGGAAGAACTCATTCAACTTTACTGGTGTTGTATTTGTCATAGTATAACTATTTCCCTTTTACAATTTTTCATTCACATCACATAATTAAAACCACACTGACAAAAAAAAAAAAAATACACAATATGGGCTGTCTTGCTTTATTGAAACGCCTTTGCGATGCACAGTGTTTGACTAGTTCTATCTTTCCATTATCGCGGAGGGCAGTTTGAGGTTTCACATTCTTGCGTTACCTTCTCGTCATGTCGTAGCCATCCTAAGTCAATTATGATCACATCCATTACTGTAGCCTCACAGTACTTCACCCATTGGAAAAATAAATGCATAGACAGAAAATGGGGCTAGATATGGTCTATTATCTGAATTCTGCACCCGTTGAGGCCAGCGAAAAGCAACGGGGGAAAAAAAGTATTTTCTTTATTCCTTAAGCAACGAAAATGATTTGTTGTCATTTATTTGAATCAGCTAATACAACCAGTGAGTTGTGTAAAGCACAAAATATTGTTATGACAGTTTTCTCTGCCACATTGCATTTGTTCTGTCCTGTAGAATCTGATCTTGACTAATGTGCACCCCCCCATACACATCTGGCATGCAGAGCATTTTTTAGTCATGATTGTTTCCAGCTGATGTATGGAAATCAAATATTTATTTTAGTTTTTCGGTTGTGCGTCTTCTAATTCAGGAGGGATCCAGTACTGTTGACTGCTAGATTTTAGACCCTCCATTCTATTCCGTCAAGGTGAATACATTTGATCACAGACCATAATATTTTTTCAACAATGTTAACCTTGGACTTTAGACTGTCTGAGCGAATTAAATATCATGATTTACGGACTAAGCACATTGCAAGGCAAAACCTTTTTACATCTTGTGTAAATCATCCAGTGAGCCATCTTTGTCCAAGAGAAACGCTGCGTATTCAGCCTGGACATAATGTCAAATTATGGCAACTGGATTGTTGCAGGAATTAACTGCATGCATAGACAAGCAACGTCAAACCCAATCAGCAAGTGAAGGGCAGAAACAGAGCTTGGCAAGTAAAATGGTCAAAAAGAGCAAATGGTGCATAATGTGCTACTTAATTATTCAAGTTATTGATTTGCGTTTTTAAGCTGATTCAGCACACTGTGGTTATTTCATTCACACTCACACAGGCCCCCTGCGGGCTTAGAGGAAACAGTATTTTAAGATGCATTATATTGTGTCAGAGTCAACATGAGTGTCATGCGCCTGTACAAGCTTGCAGCAAGCATTAAACAATGCTGAGTCCTATCCTATTGCTAACTTACTATTGCAAAAAACATAACATTTTATCATGATTTTCAAGAAAAACAGTTCAGGGATTTCCCAGGGGTTGTTAATGTTAAACAATAAAATGGGCCCTATTTTGATGCCCAGTACAAGTCTGTCTGAGTCGCAGAATATCACCACAAATTTTAATTTTATGCTTTCTTAACCCCTTCAGACCCGCATCTTTTCTGCTGGCCTTTTTTTTTTTTTTTTGTGATTTTGACTCTTTTCCCACATAAAAACAACTTGGATTTTTTGTGGGGGTAGGGTTATCTCATGTTTTTATTTGTTATGGACGCCAGGATAGTATGGCTGTAACGTGTTGTAAACTTACCAAGCTTATAAGTAACATTTTTAATATGAACATCATGCAAATCAACTTGCGATTGTGATTGGTTAGCTAAGATCCAATCAGGAACCAGAAGTGTTGACATCATCCAAATTATGCGGTTTTATTGGTTTAGACACACACATGTCATCTATGGGTCCGAAGGGGTTAAATGGGATGGTATTAAAATCAAATATGAGCTATAAAATATAAAATTTGAAGATGAAAAATGGTTGGGATGGTCCTTTCTAAGTGAGTCACCGTGCCCCAAAATGCAAGTAGCGTATATTTGGACTCACTTGTCACAGGCCACATCAAATGGGAAATAATCTATGCAATAATCAAATATGAATTTAAAATTTAAACAAGAAAATATCACAAGGAGCAACAATAAAAGAACCAAAACTTGTCTGATGATGCCTCAGAAGATGAATTGTAAGTTTAATGTGATCTTCAAAGTTGAGACTGATTTCATCTGTTGAGACGTCAAATTTCCTAAACTTTTAAAGGGTTCAAATCTTGGATGAGCTTGTTACCTGTGATTGGAATCAACTTTCCACTGATATTTTAACAGTTCCTAAAAATTTCAGGTTATTATCCTAAGGTACTGGTTGCTCTGGACATTTGAAAGGACCAAAACTTTCAACCCATTTTTCTCAAAACAAGGGATTTCAACTTGCCAACATTAAAACTGCTGTAGCTTTGTCAATGTTTGAGGTACTGTATGTCGAAGTGTAATATATATAATTTGAAAGGAAATAAAGTGTAGAATTGGAATACGTGAATATCAACATTTAAACATTTTTGACCCATGAGGTCCTTTTTGCCAGAGCCAATTACATATGAGAGCATCTTTCTGCCACAGGACATTCGGCTCACTAATTACGTCAGCGTAATTATTCATTTATTTTTCCTATTTAGCATCCTTTAATCAATTGAACATGATTTTGGAATGTGTTCTGTTGATATTGGCGACGACCGTTTGTGACAGGGCGATATAAACTGGCCCCAACTACAAATCAAGAGTCAAGAGAGCTGCTTTATGATCAGGAGCTAGCAATTAGAAGAATAGAAAATGGCCATTAATTTCATGCAATTTTAAGGAAAAATGCTGCATTGGGATATAGAGTTGTTGTTTTTTTAATTAACTGTTATTGTTTTTTTTCGGGGGGGGGGGGGGGTGAATTTTATGTATCAAACGTACTAGTGGTGTCGGTACTTAGTATTGTTATCACTGACTACTTAAGAGTTAAATACTTGTACTGGTATAGGTATGGTATGGTATCGAACATCCCTAATAATAACTGGAACAATGATTTGATTTCTACAATGATTCAGAGGGATTGTCCCACATTGTTGTCATATTTATGAATAAAATATGATGACGTCATCCAAAACACAGATCCGTGCAGCACTGAATCTTTCTGCCTTATTCTTATGCCAACTTATGTCAAGGTGAGACTTGTTGCACACATAACGAAACCAAAACAAGTATTTAATCATTAAATAAGATGTCTATTAACAGATACTAAATGTGATCCTAGCCAAACAGAAAAACTAATTTAGCTGTCATGAGCTTGCAAAATTTCTAGTGTCGTATATGATAACACGTCAAAGCATGCTGTTATTATCAGAGCTGAACGTTGGCTGGGTGAAATGAATGCAATGAGAAGCAGGGAGTGGGTTAAAGGTCACATCCTGTGTATTAATCCCCCGCCCCCCTTCCCCCCTGACTCCTGGAAGGAAACATAGTAGAATGGGCGCATTAGTGCCACCTGGCTGTGCACAGACCATTCCCAGGATGTGTGCACACCCAAACAGAGATGGCGACTGCATCATAGACGGCAGAGAGAGAACGGATTAAGCATGCACATGATATAATAAAATACATCCTACTCAATGCAGATTGTATTATTGAATGTATTCATGTGTGCAGATTGCAGCAAATGTGTTATGCTAGTTCAGGCATGGCAACTTAAATGCTGGAGGGGCCACAATTCTCATGGTGTGCTACTGGGGGACCACCAAGTACCAGGCAGGTCCTAAACGGATGTTTGCAAAAATGCCATTTTAAATATGGACAAAATGTATGTACTCTAAACATACAATATTTCATTTTTCACAATAGATAATGCATGTACAAAAGTTCCACTCTCCTAACCCAACAACAACAGGTTTAAAGCAAACAACAAAATAACCACATACTGAGATCCCAAAAAATGCATAAAAACAACACTTCAAGGATGACACAACAAACCAACTCAAAAATCAACTCACTCAAAGTTGTAATATTATGGATGTACTATGTCAAAATTCTAGTGTAGGTGCAACTCTGCTATTTCTGCCATCTAGTGGTGAATGGTCATATTACAACAAAAAACTATAGTTCACGCATGCATATTCACATATGGGCTTTTAAAATATATATATATATATATATATATTTTTTTTTAATTTTTACAAAAGAAGAAAGAATTTAAAAAAACAATTCAAAAAATTATATTAATCAAGGGCTTGCTGCCTATCCGTCTCCAAACAAAGTTTGCTGTAACAAGTTTTGTTCTGATCACCCAACAGAGCCAAAAAAATAAATAAAAATGCTGGCGTTAGCATTAGCTTGTTGGTCCTGTGGGGATCAATTTGAAATTTGATTGGTTACAGAAACAGTCTAATTGCTAACATAATATATATTATATGAACCAGCGTGACTGACTTTTATGGTCCTGCAAGATTGACTTGGCAGTCGTAGTCAAACACTAATATAATTTCTAAAATAAATATTTACAGGATATGAAAAAGCTTTTGGGCCATATCATCATTGGGTTAACAGCCATCTTAGACGAAAGCTTTTGTCACCACCACAATGCCATCTTTGAATCTGGTGGCACACTGTCCTCCGTGCCCCCATTGCAAAATCGACATTATGCTATTTTTATTTGAACATAATGTACTACAAATACTGTACACTACGCCCAGATTCTCCATACTGTCCATACTGGCAAATGCACACAAAGACCCGTGTTACTAACTCATGGCATCCTCAATGTGAAAAGCCTTGAGGCGCTTCCAAGGTGGATGGATTGGTTTCTTGGCGTTCACAAGAAAACGCTAGCAGGCTGGATGTGTGCCTCTCGATCATATTTGTACAGCCCACACAACTCCCACTCTCCCACATCTGACCAGAATCTCTCAAATCGGATGTGACTCACTTGCTTTGGCAGTCTCAAGTGAAATTCTTCTCCTGTTAGTCTCCTACCATGGAGCTCCTTCCCTTTACTGCCTCACAATGGAGTCCAGTCACAATAGAATCCTACTGAAGTGTGTTGCCAAAAGAACAGACTGTCTTGCGTGTTACTTTAAAAACGAGATATTGATTGCGCTCACCTTAGCTGTAGTATCCAACACATCAATCTGTTTTAAAATAATCACCTATCAGAATAATGAGCTGTCACATAGATCATTTTCTGAGCACGCCTTTATGCCTGAGGAGAGACAGCCAGATCAAGCAGAAATAGGAACGCTGCGAAAGGGAATGCTTGGAAGCGGTATCAATACTTGCAGCGTTGCTTTTATTCTCATCGGAGCGAGTCAGTATTTCTGCATCAACACTTTCCAGGACACAGACGCTGCTTCAGTGCTTTTTTTTGATGGACTTTCCCTCCTTCCCGGCCAGGGCTGTGTGCCTTCTGACCTTGGTGCCAGCAAAGACAGGCTGAAGCAACCGAATGAGATATCTGCCTCGTAAAAGGCAGCACATTCCTTTGTGTGTCTTTTAGAGATGACAGTGAAAAGGAAACTACATATATCTCTCGTCACGTGTTGAACTTGTACTTATAGCTCTTGAATCTTGTTCTGCACTGTGTAGTCATATATATATATATATATATATATATATATATATACAGTATATATATATATATATAAGGAAAAACACCCCAAAAAGATACAAGTGCATCAAAACAACTCATTCCACTTTTAATTATATCAAGATACGTATCGAATCGTCATTCATTGGTGGGATATATCTTCAAAGGGAATGGCAAATTTACAGTATGGACAAGCTCATTCAAATGTATGTAAAATGGAAACAAAAAAGTCATTGCATCATACCCTCTCAAACTGAGCCGTACAACATCGAACCAAATCAAATCAACTCTAATATATAAACATATTACTGCTCATACTGTTTATATATAATGTCCTGTATATTGTTATGTGAATATCACACGTCCCCCTTTCTAGTTACCTTGTTTGTTGAGTTTTTACGCAGACAGTGTTAAACAACAATTGACTTTATTCTAAATGAGACAATATTATTTAGACAAGTAGTGGCACTGACAGTGTAGTGCTTCACTCGCCTGACAGCTTGACAACTCCAAGGTATTGACTAATTGTAGGCCAAAGTCAGCTGGGGCATGCGCCAGCTCCCCACAACACTTAACAACATAAGTGGTATAGAAAATGGATGGATGGACAGTTAAATACATTCTTCGGATGTTAGCAGTTAAGTGTTGCCTATACAACAGGGGTGGGCACACTCTGTCCTCGAGGGCAGAGTCCTGCAAGTTTGAGATGTTTCCCTTCTCCAACACAGCTGATATATGATCAGCTCATCAGCAAGCCCTGCATAAACTTGGTAACAATCCTGTTGATTAGAATCAGCTGCGTCGCAGCAGGGAAACCTCCAGAACCTGCAGGACGCCGGCCCTTGAGGAGCGAGTTTGCCCACCACTGCTATAGAATATGTCTTTCATAATCCTGTTGACAACTTGCCCCAAAAGGACCCACAAGTGAGTCACGGCCATATTGTGTCCAAGTGACATACAGTACAGTCCTGCCACAGTTGATTCATGTTAAATATAATACCACCAAAGAAAGCGCCGACCTCCCTCAAGGTTGGACTGTCGACAAGTCTGTGGCGTATGTGTGTGTGTGTGTGTGTGCGTGTGTGTGTGTGTGTGTGTGATGGGGGTGGGGTGGGGTGGTCTATGAATGCATATTTGTGTAACAGTTCCTGCAAGATCTTGTTGTGTAGTCATCAACTCTTGATCACATTCAAAAACATAAACAGAATAGGAAGAGTTGAACAAACTGCTTAACTGTCACAAAATACTTGATTGCTTTTTTGTTTGTGTTGTGGAAGTATTATTTACTTTAACTGAAAATGCAATGAGTTAGGTTGAGTTTGTTTTTGTTTTTGCTATAAGATTTAAAAAAAAAAAAATGCCCATGACAATTTATAAGTGAGATTAGGGTCTTCATCTCACCTGGGCAAAATACGGCCAGGAGGCCAGACCCGATCCGTCCACAGTCTTTGACCGGCTCTCACAGTCGATGTAAAATGTTGTGTTTGTATTTTGTGTGCATATAGTTTGCTCGTACAACTGAAGTAATAAGCAAGACTTTTCTGTGTTTTATTTATAATTTGTGTTTCCTAATTAGAACAAAATACCACATCTCGGCATGTCGCAATTTATTGAACCAGGACAAAATTAAATATATACAAAAAATTATATATATATAGATATAAAATTAAGGGCCCTCCTACAGTCACACAATCTGGTGTGACTGTGAATGCATACTGATTTTTTATTTGTTGTTTTTTACAGTGTTATTGAAGCTTTGCAGATAACACTGTCAGATAAACAGAGTGTTGCAACAAACCTTGAGATTTTTATATTTAGCCGACACAAACTCAAAACTAGTGACTGTACTTACATCTTGAAAATGTGTGAATCCTTCTTTTTGCTTTTTACGGACACTTGAGTCTCAACGCACTTCTTACTCAAGTTGATGAAATGCAACTGCTTGTAGTGGAGTACAAATGTTTGAAATGCTAATGTTGCTTGCAATGTAGAAGTATATGTAGCTTACAAAATATCTTTCAGGTCATTTAGAAGAGTATCTTTTTTTCTGATTACTTCTGAGGTAAAATTAATACAGCAGATTACTTATTACTCCAAACTGTGCTTATTTCAGAGTAGCGCATGGAGCGGCTTCTAATCAAGGTGTGATTTCAGGTACAGTGCTTCATGTTTTATTGTATTTATTAACGTTCAACTTTGGGGAAGTACTGCTTGCACTGTGCTGTTATTCTACTGCACATAGTTCTTCCTTTTTTTTTCTTTTAGAAACCTAACATACTGCTTTTCTTGTTTTAGAGGCGATTTTACAGCACATCTTCACAGCCAAATCGACACTCTCATTTTGACACACTCAGTAATATCCTTAACATGATCAAAGTGTAACGCAGGGGTGTCAAACTCATATTAGCTCAGGGGCCACACGAAGGAAAATATATTGCCAAGTGGGCCAGACCGGTAAAATCATGGTATATAACAATTGGCGTGCAGTGCGGTGCTGGGTTCCAGTGGAAATAAGCTAATATTGTTCCCAGAATGCATCAGTTTAATTTATAGGACGTTAATCTATGTCATATGTGTTTGTGTTACCACTAGCATGTGTGCCTTATTCAGCATGTTTGATTGATATAGGTCTATGTTGTTTTTATGTTGTTTTTTCAACAAACCATAACTTTTAAAATAATGACATCCAGGTCACTTCCATGTAGCAGTTCCAAGTTGCTCATCTGAGGTTTGCTTGTGAAATTACAAATTTATATGTTTTGATTTTGGCCGTCTGTTAAATTGGGTTGACGTTACTCTTTTTTTTTTTTACTCTACAAGATCATCTGGCGGGCCGGATTAAACCCCATTTGTGGGCCTGATCCGGTCCGCGGGCCGTATGTTTGACACCTCTGGTCTAGCGTGTAATTTGTTGACAGCTGAGTAATGCGTGGAAAGCGTGTTATTGACAAGGATTTGATTGTGTGTCTTTCGGGGGAGAAATTGAGCCGTGAGTTTCCTGCTTTTAGCTATGCAGCTGAAAATCTCGTCCCACATGGATGGCTTACTCAGCCTTGACACAAACACGGACACTCCCGTGTGATCTCCCTGCTAGAAAGTAGATGAAAGATCACTCTTAAACGCACACACAAACAGTACACAGAGGGAGGTGTGTGACAGCGATGACTTGAATTACAGTATCTGCTGTTGCACTCTATTCTTATCTCTGCACTGATAACCACAGACCATAAAGCTCTGGTGACGTTTCACCTCATTTCGGGTGCAAGCGACTTCAAGCGTGCATTATCTGTGTCACATGTCTCATGTCTCCATTGCACAACTCGCTTGACATCTCATTCCAAGAATGATAATCATGCGTTGTACTCGCAGAGGATGTGATTGAGGACAAAAAAAAAAAGCATGTGTGTCCATTTTCATGGCTTGTAAGATATAAGAGTGTTCTGGTCCGGGTGTGGAGTCTTCCACAGCTCCTTTAAAGTAACCCATCCCCCAACCGAGACATTTTTTCTTTGCACTTTCTGTGTAGGACTACATTACGCCGGCTTCCCCTCCCCCTGCCAGGAGAGTCTTCTGAGCTGGTCCCTTGGGTGGGTGTCGGTGTAGAAAGCAGGCCTTTGGCCCTGTCCATGGGATGTTATTGATGAAGTGAGGTAATGGATGTACCCGCTGTGCTCCCAGGGACACAGAGGATAAATCAGAGTGGGTAAGACTCAACCAGCCATCCCACCTCTCTCCAGACTCAAACGCCATTTCATTAGCTTTATTTATGGGGGTTCTGCACTCTTCTGAACCCCTCCCCTTTCAACCTCCCCCTTAAAATGTCACTATTCTTCTGTTTCCTCCCATGGATAGTGTTATCACAAGCCCTATACATCCTTCCCCATTCCCGGGATTCCCAGTGTTTAGCCTGTCCCACACCTGGGAGCCGCTTACGCTCCAGTGGACAAAGACCTCATCTGGACTGATGATGATCTCCGAAGGGGCCAAACACTTAGTGCTGCCTCGGCATCTGGCTTATTATGAGCACTGCAGGTCCACCAAGGACGGCGTTTCTTGCACAGCCGTATTTGTGCTGGGTGAGCAGAGGCGAGTCACCTCTGGACTCTTGGCGCAGGCTGTGGGCCTGAAATTGCAGCCAAAACCTTGTTTGTCCTTGCTGGAAAGAGAACGGAATTTGTCTCTCTTTGAAAGGAAGATTAAGTCAACGATTGTATCACTTGAGATCAAATGTCACGCCTGTCAATTGTACTTAGAGTGTCTCTGTTCAATGAAATTTTCCATTCGCCTTGAACAAGGTGAATAAGTACGACGCGTATTAGGGCCACGTATAAATGTAATTTTTTTAGAGGGTGGGGGCAATAATCAGAGAAAAAAAATTGCTAATTTACCACTTTATGAATTTGCGATTTTATAAAGTGGCAGATTTGAAAGAAAAAAAGTCTGAAACTTCCGAGAAATACACGTAGCATACCACTCGGATGTTTGTGCCGATATTTTTCACTTTCAGTCAGGTTTTTTAGATTATGAGATAGTAATGGCTTTAACCGTATCATGTTAAGCATTCGCACTTTGAAGCTTTGGGTACTGCCAGCGACAAAGACGCTTTGCTTTGCAAAGGTCTACATCCTGAGGATCAAACATTTAATATAATTTGTTAAAATAGATATTTAACTTGTACATTTATGTTTCCAGAAGTATTATTTACACATTCATACAGTTTGGTATTTTTTGTGTGCAATTACCTAAGCTGATGTGTCGAATCTGCTGCTCTCAGTCATTCACTAACATTTACATAAAGTATGCTAGCTTCTGATAGGTTAGTGTTTAGTCAGCTGATAGGAGATCAGGAAGTGTTGTCGCTCTGGCTACCATGTATGACGAATAAAGTTTAAATTAAGAATAAATCAGTCTCCATTCTGCCTTTTCATTTTATAAACAGTGTCCTATTAACCGCCAACAAATCTTCACATTAGAGATTAGACTATAGCTGCACTACGCCTTCGTAAAGTCTACAGTCGCAAATTTGCCATTTTATAAAATCGCAAATTTTCACGTTTTTTCTCGCAAATTTGCCACTTTATAAAGAAAGTTTTTTTCTCGCAAATTTGCCACTTTATAAAGAAAGTTTTTTTCTCAGAACATTGCCCCCACCCTCTAGAAAATATATATTCATATGTGGCCCTAATACACCGTCGTAAATACGTATCACATGGCATGAGTGAGAAACAGTCAAATAACACCTAGGACGGTAAACATTCGTGTTATTCTGAAAAGTCTCACTTGCACGAGTTGTGTTGATAGATCCAGCAAAATAAGCCTTATCATGTCTCTCAATCTTATTTTTTCAGGGCACAGAGCCGACAGGCAGTGAATCATACTCTCCAGGCATGTTTTCTCCATTACAAAAGAAAAAAAGCAGCAATGTGTTCTTTTCGTGAGTGTGTGTGTGTGTTCACCCAGTGACGAACATGGATGTCATGACAATCTCGCTGAAACACGTCCAAACAAGGTCCATGGACCATGGAAGCTAACAGATGGTCGACTGCGCGCTTTGATGCTGCCAGTTTCGTCGCAGGGGCTCGCTTGGATGTTGTGAACGTGTCTGTTATGCCCACGGCAGGCACTGACAGCGAATCTGGGAATGATTTGAGGACACCATGGTGGCTGGAATATTTTAACATACAAAATCACTCTGCTCTATATTACCTGAATATTGCTTCATATTTTGTAACCTGAATTAATTCTTTCTATAGAAAATGCATGTGAATTGTTGAGCGAGGCAAAAATGTTCGTGCTACTTTAGGGCCACAGCATTATTGCAGTAATTACTTTTCTGTCCTCTGATATTCTTGCTCAAATTTCAAATCTCACTGAGCGGCGAGTATTTGCGAAGGTAGCAAATGTAGATTTTTCGTCAGGGTTCACCATTCCAGGTTGCAAACGGTCGCGTGGACATTCGCCAGACATTCACCAGACATTCGCAAACAGTTTTAATGGCCGCAAACAGTTAATTTTGTAGCCAAGACATTTTTAACATTTCAAAAGTTTTTACTATAACAGTAAAGGTTATCGGTTTGGTGTTTATTTTTAGAAATGTACAATCAAATCAGAATCAAAGAGATTTGATACATTTACCTGTCAAGCACAAATTTAGCTAATTCCATGTCACTTCTGAATCCTCATAGTTGCATGTGACCCCGTCCACATCTGAAAGGCAGCTCCTTCTCTATGACTACGTTTACATGCGGTCAATATTCAGGTTAAGGTAAAAATTCCAGTTTCTGAAACATTCTGGATAACTCCCATATAGATATCCCAATCTAACGTCAGTACACATATAGACATCATTTCTGCTTTAACTTCCTAAAGTTTTCCCATTTTTTGTTATGTCTTCTTATTTCTGCTTATTATCTGTCTATAGACACTGTGGCATTTTCACCGTAGAGACAGAAAATAACGTAAAAATGCCACGGAGAATTCGATGTATTCAAGTTAGGCTTGCTTAGCGAGTGGCCACACAAGATGGCCACCGCTTACATTTACTTCCTGAACACCAAGATTCCTTGCAAATCGAGCATGCACAGAACACAAACCAAAGTTCTGTTCAAAGGCGGTACCCCATTTATACCCTGGGATCAAATATTCGAATTACAAAAGGCGTAAACCAAGGGTCTTATTTGGGTTTACATTGGCTTTCAAAACCCGAATATTGCCAATATTCGGATTTTGAAAGGGTTATTGTTATTTTAAACATTTTGAGGGCTGATTTTTTTTTTTGTGTTTGCAAATCATTTTTCTTATGTACTGTTGTCAGGTCATACTGACAATTTTGACAAGAAATTTAAAGTGATTTATTTTCCTCTCTCTTTTTTTTTTTATTGCAAACTCTGCCTAAGTCATATGTCAGAGGTTGTTCCTGTGCCCAAAATGCAAATTGGCCTCAAAGTGCAAGTTTTTGAACACAGGTATTTATTTTATAAACATTTAAAACATGCCTATGGGTTCCAAATGGGTAGTCATCATTGTTTGTGCATGAAACTATTCATGAACAGAAACAAAACTATATTATATTATATTTATACTAATAGATGCCTGCACACGTTTCAAACAAGCAGTTTGTCCTTTTGGGATTTCAACTGTGCAATGATTCTGTGAAATGTGATTTTTTTTTAAATGGAATAAAAAAGAGCGAAAAATATTTTTGACATACAACAGCATTCGCCTGAATCCCTGTCTCTTTAAATTCTCACACTTACAATATGATCAGCGATTACACTGAATATTCAATGACAATGGAAATTATTTGAAATGATTTACACCATCACATTAAATCTAAATTAAAAAAGGACTCCAACAGTTATCACTGATGAATAAATATTGGATTAGTACATGATTAAAAACATAATTCTCCTATGTACAGGATTATGTTCTTAGTGTCTCACCAGCAAAAGATAGTCTACATGTGATTCTAATAAAAGGAAGGGGGGGGGGGGCGTGGGGGGATGACGGAAAAGCACACGCTGGCCGCTGGCCAGGTGCAGACAGACTCAGGAAGTTAAGCCGGAATTCCAACAATGCAGGCAGTTGTTCGACTTTTCAGTGAGATGCTGCATTCGCTGCTCTCAGAGCTGTCTTTGTGGAGGTAAGGTGGCATTGAGATGACGTCCAGCGCTTGCGAATACATCGTGGCCCTGACGCGACACAGGAAACCTTGACCCATTTCATATTACTTGCGCTGCGTCTGATATGTAAACTAATCTTCCCGGGTCACTTGACTCAAGCCTGCTTTTGACAGTAATAAATGCCAGTGTCGGTTGAGTGAATTATAGTATAGAGCAGGGTCAGAGAAAGAACTTGGCATGTAATTAAACCACTATTATAAATTACACATTGTTCGAGTTAGGCTCTATGACTTTCATATAAACACCCAGCTGGTATATGGGATCAATTAGTGCTTTCGCGAATCTTACTGTAAATCCAATTTAATGTACAATTTGCTTCACACCAAAGATGCTAAGGAATCTGGCACTGTTTCTTTTGCAATCGAAGCCAATCACTTATATCGGCTCAGTTGATCTGTGAAACCTTTTTAAGATTTCTGTTTTGATTAGGATGTTCCCTCCAGCCTTTTCCCCCTCCCGTGTCAGAACTATAATGAGCGTGTGCGATACACAAATCAACCGACGGCCTTTGAAATCTCTGTTGACTGCTTAGATGCTGCTGTAGAACGCTCAGAGGCGCCTTTTTGTTTTGAACACGAGACTCCAGTGAAACATGGAGTGAGAAACATTTGTGTCTTATCAGCCAGTTGACAAATTGCATTGCAGCAATGTGGGATAGATTATTCTGACATACGCTCGAGCCGGCGAGGCCCAGGCGAAATGAACTGTTGTCTTTGCCGCTCTGCGACGGGTAGGATGGAGAGAGGGAGAGAGGGATGCACTGATGGTTAGAGGGGGTCTCCCAAACCGCAGAGCAGAAAGAAAAACACAGGGAAGAAAAACAATCCCTGACATCACAGTGAGGTCTGCCGCGCCGAAATTTAGCTCAAGATATATAGCCTGTTGGAATTGTGTCACAGTTTCATTGCATAGCCAGTTGGCCAACGTTATAAACACTAGAAAATGCCAATTTCATTAGGCCCAACTCATTTAGCATATATTTTTCGTTGCCAGTACCTGCAGTCTGTGTGTAGTTTTGTGACACAGAGAGGTTCCACACCATTTAGTAGGACATCAGCTTGAGCACACTCATCAACTATACACACAGCGTGTGGCGCTCTGATCTCCAAAATACATCCTTCAATGTTAAGTCACTGTAGTCACAGCTTGTACTTCTCAGTGGGCATCAAGCAGCACAGATGTATGCTCCCTGGCCTATAAGCGCTTGTTTTGAACCCCTTTTGGAACCTCACGTCCAATCTGTTGTGAGAGTAAATACACAGGGGGGGTGGACCACTGATTGGGTCACTGATTGTCAGAGCAAATGATGTAAAACTATTTTATTGATCTTACCGCAAGCACACATTTTGTCTGTGAACTTTTCACCCACTCCAATTGAATGTTTGTCATTCTATACAGGTTGTTTTGTACTGTAGTTAGTTAATTAAAAAAATTTTGGGGGAGTATTTGGCTGTGTGATGTGAGAAGAAAGTGAAACCAATAGGGAGTCCTGTTTTTGACTATTTTACAAGGTTTTAAAGTTAGAAGTGGCAGTGGAAATAGGGATTCGGAGGGGTGCTCAGTTACGGCCAGCCTTACTGTTTTTGTTTATATTCATGTATTTGAATATAAAACACATGCTTTCATACAAATGTTTACTGTCTGTAATTATGACATTTTGAGGTTATGAACTCTGTGCAATAAACTCGTTTTTTGATGCACTAAAAAAGCTGCTCATCATGTGACACAACAAGGCACGCTCAGTGACTGCTATACTTCCTGTTTTTTTTTTTATTTTCATATTTGATTGCTATATTTATGGCCAAGAAATGTTTCTACCGTGAGAGTAGGTTGTGTCTATCTATCTATCTATCTATCTATCTATCTATCTATCTATCTATCTATCTATCTATCTATCTATCTATCTATCTATCTATCTATCTATCTATCTATCTATCTATCTATCTATCTATCTATCTATCTATCAAGCTATCTGTCTATCCATCTATTTAAACACCCACCCACCCATCCATCCATCCATCAATGCATCCATCCATCATCTATCTATCTATCTATCTATCTATCTATCTATCTATCTATCTATCTATCTATCTATCTATCTATCTATCTATCTATCTATCTATCTATCTATCTATCTATCTATCTACCTACCCATCCATCAATCCATCCATCCCAACTTATGTGTATATGTACTGTATGTATTTATGTATTATGTTGTTGTATTTCCATGTCTGCAGCCAGGCTGACATCACAAAAGAGAATATGTTCCAATTGCCTTACTTTGATAAAAAAAAAAAAAAGTAGAAAAAAAACTTTACGGAGCCAAATACCCATTTGACATAAGAAAAATCGCACGACAACACACACAAAAAATGTCCCCGTAAGTAATACTGAAACAAAGATTCTGTCATCTTGATTTACTCACAAATGGACTTTCTCACAAATAGACTGTGAAATATGAGCCAGTTTAATTGAGCACAATTGAGCAATTGAGCACAAAGCTGATATACTCGCAAGAGTCCATGAATGATTCTGTTGTACAGTACCTCAACTGGAAGGGCAATAGAAGAGCATAGGCGTGAATGTGTGACTGTCTGAATATACATAAAGGGCATCTATAAAAATGGGACCATACATATAAATGGAACTCTGATGACGAGTGACATGAGGACATCATCATTCGTTATCACATTTTGCTCGGATGTGTCCAGAGGAGGGAAGAGAGAGCATGCGGTTTTGATGAGAGAGCGAGCCATGGTGAGAGAGGGAGAAGGGAGAGGGAGAGGGGAGAGGGGAGAGGGAGGGAGGCGGTTCAGTCCCGCCGTGGTGTGTCGGCCGCAGGGAGCAGCAGATCAGCGCATTGTGCGGGACCAGGCACGACATAGCTCAACCTTCAGCGGAACAAATGACAAGGAAAACTACTATTCGGTGTGGAGTAATTCACGGCGGACGTGCGCCATTGAAGCGAGAAGCTCTCTAAAATCCGGACGTTCGCTGACTGTACAACAACGCCATTGAATGGTCCCCGTTTACTCCGCCGCTAAGGTTAGTTAGCCTCCATTGCTCTCCGTCCGTGGGTTTGGGGGTGGTCTGTCTCTTGTGTTGTTGGACCGCAGGCTCGAGCTATTCTTTGGAGGAGAAACCTATATAGCAGTATTGACCTTTTCTACGCTACGTAAACATTGCAGCTCCTCGTTTTAGCAAACGATTAAGGGCGAGGAGGCGTCACGTCGATCTACTTTCTAACGTCACCGCGGCGTTCTCGGTTCGCTGGTCATTGTCAGATCAAGTGAATTATTTTATAATTCACAAACACGTGCTACATGGCTAGGCTAAGCTTGCTGGTGGCTAAAGGTGCTAGCGGACCAAGCTAGCTGTCAGAGCTGCGGAGTGGCTGCTTTACGTCAAATTTACACCGCTAAATACGTCCTACAAGCGTGTGCTCGATTTAAAATCACGGCACCACATACTAAACTTCAAGGATAGGCACATTTTAAACTATGTCCACCCTTTATTAAGCGTTTGTATAATTGTGTCGTTTGTGTAACTTTGCTAGCCTGCTCAAAACTACTGTATTCACAAAGCGCCCGGTTTGCGTGTGTAAACACTGCTTTGCAATACATTACAGTCACTTTCTGTGTTGTGTTGGTGATAACATCCCGTTGGATGATTGTAGTTAGAAATAAACCAATATGCGGTGTGTCGAATGTTCAGTTAGAGACGCTAATAAATGAGATGTTACAGTGTAATAGCAGCATTCATGGTATTTACGTAACATTTGGGCTTGATTGTTAAGTTTTCCTTTAGTGTGACGTAATTATTGTTGTTAAGTCGATTCCAGGCCTGCTACATGTGGTTTGAACGTGATGCTGTCAGACTTTTATGGGTTCCCTATCGTTTAACCGTTATCTCCTTATGATTTGTATAATGAAGCTGTACTCTTTTGGAAGACTGTGTGCTTCCAGTGAATTGACCTAATCAGGTGTGCCAAACAGTTGAAAACTAAATTAATGACTATTATTTTTTAGGTTGTGTTTGAAACTATTTGAAATACATGGGAGGATAGAAGAGATTAACTCAGAATTGGTAACAATCAGTGATGCTTGAACTTCTAAAGATGAGTTCAGTTTTCTCAGTGTAACAGGGCAGTAATTAATGGTAAAGGAATGACAGACTTTAGACAGAATATAAAAAGTCTCATGCTTGTGTTTATGCTAAAGGGTTGATTTGCAAAAGAGTAAACATTCAGATGGCAGCATTGTCATTGTAACGTACTGTATATACAATGGAATTAAATTGTATCATATACCAAAAACATGAATTCATATGAAACCTCACTCTTCAACACACTTGGACATTTGATCATTTAATCAATATGCACAAAAAGGTAAATGTATACATATTGCACATGATGAATTAATACAGGCTAATAATCATATATTAATGTAATTTAATGTGAAATTTCTCAATAGTCAACATGTGTTTTTGAGCCTCAATATACACCATATACTGCACCTAATATCATATTTAATGTACAGAAATCTAAATTCAGTATATCAGGAAAAAATGTCACTTTTTCACCTGGATTTATTAATTTTACATAATGTGTTTTTTTTTTTGTATTTTGGTACTATCACTCAGCAAACATAGTTGTCTTTAAGGATTAAAACTCTTTAAAAGTTAGATGATTGGAATTCCAACTACATAAAATCCACCTCCATGGCGGGTTACGTTCCTGTACTCACGCCAATCGACGGATGTAAACGTGCTTCAGTCGGTGCTCAGTCCGTGTATTTTTCCGAGGCATCATGTGAATTGT
Organism: Vanacampus margaritifer; assembly: GCF_051991255.1. Classification (NCBI taxonomy): domain Eukaryota; kingdom Metazoa; phylum Chordata; class Actinopteri; order Syngnathiformes; family Syngnathidae; genus Vanacampus; species Vanacampus margaritifer. Next base: position 19,626,010 of record NC_135434.1, read on the forward strand.
GTAACCGCATGAGTGGTGGCTGTCGTCATCGATGGGAACTGACTATTAACGGAAGTGCCCAGCTCTGACATATGCACCCATGCACACTAAGAGTAGAACGGCATTTAAACCCTGTTTGAATGGTTCAGTTTGACTTATAAGTTAGGTTTGCATGTGTTCCTTCGGTTCTTAGGCATGTGCAACTCTTTCATTGATTGAGGCATAGCAATTGAGAGTAGTGCTAATAATAGCCAATTAGTGTTAATGCAACTATGCGTTTGGCTAACAATGCAACACTCTTCTTTTTGTACAATTGAATTGCTTGGTTGTACACTATCGGTTCTGCAAACATTTGACGACACTGAAGACTTATTTAATAAATTCAGCTTTGATTTAGGTGAGTATTGATTACACCAGTTGGAAATCTACCTTTCTTGAGCCAATTTTACATTAGAAAAATTTCACAGGTAACTGGAAAACAAAACTATCAAAAAGTATGAATACTGAAATCATTATCTTTCCTCAATTTAGTCACCAATAACCCTGATGAACTCCGCCCCCACGACCCTCTCCCCGACATCATAGACCACCATAGGTGCTCACGGATATGCTGGTTTTTGCTGTGTTTTAGTGCTGGTCTCGCTGTTACACCTGCAAAAGCAGCACAAAAACACAGCAAAAACTTCTTTTTTGTTTTGTTATGTAGGGATGTGCTTCCTCAGTGTGAAATCTGGGCTTGTTTAACTGAACACTAAGCTAATACATTTGCATGGAGCCATGGCTTATTCTGTTGGATGAATGTCAACAGTAGGATACAGGCTGATTGTATCTTTTGCCAGTCATTGGGATTTGATATATTTCTGATGGCTAAAATTTATGTGGATAAAAAACAACACAGTCAACAATGATGATAACAACTAGGGTTGTGAATTGCGTAGTACCTGGCAATTCGATCTGTATCACAATTCATAGGTCACGATTCGATTCAATGCCGATTAATCCCAATACAAATCTACAAATCGATTATTGAGATTTTTTTAAACTCAAATTTAAAAAATACTAATCAGTTAATTTACATGTACACTGTAAGATTTGTATGAAAATTTATTTCAGGCTTATAACTGTGAGCACTGTATTTAACAAACAGGTTTTAGTCTGTTTCATATTTAAACAGCACTGAAAGAAAACATTAAAACTAAATGTTCCATTAATATAACATTCTTCCATGCTTTGTCTTTGTTGAATATTTCCATGAAAAATTTATGTTTAAACATTGATTCAGCCGCATATTTAATCTTGCACACTGTAATATCGCGATATATTGCCGAATCGATTTTTTTAATACCTCTAATAACAACACTGTGAACAAATACTTCTTGTAATCATTCTTTCACTTTTAACCTAACTGCAGAAAAGATAGGCAGTACAAATTACCTAAAAAAAGTAATTCTGGCTTTGTACAACTTTGTGGAGAAGGATATTGTGATTCTTCTCATTTTACTCTACCACTACTGATAGCATGTGGTGTATGCATTGTGTTAATATAAGTGCTTTTTTAAACATAGCTAGTTATTTTCACATCACATTTTTTTTTATATCTAAGATATTTTATTCTACATTTCAATGCAAATGTTCAAAACCGTTGAGGATTGAAAGATAATTTCACTTACCAAATAATGAAGTTTAAATAATTTGCTATTTAATGTGTTTTGTTGTGAATGTCTTTAATGTTATGTTGCTTTTATGGTAATGTTTGCATTAATTGTGATTTTTAACTGGTAACCCAGGAAGAATAGCGACCACTGCGGTTTTTCCAAAAAACATTAAATATTGTGGTTATTCACCTGGTTAAATGACTATGCTATATGTAGATTGATAGTTAATGCACCTAGCTTTGTTCAAATGACTCACTTGATTATTCACTATGAAAGATAAGAGACATGATAACTGTTTGGGTTAAGGAGAGTTAAACATGAGTGAGGTATCCGCCCCACCCTCATAAAGGAGGTGATAATCCCGTGCTCAGTATGGTGCCTCTGGGAGACTGTTAGGCTGCTAGTTCAATTTCTGCTCATATCATGAAACACAGTATAGTTATGAAACTGGAAAGACTATCAGCTATCATAGTGATCCCACCCTTAAACAAATAATTAAATAAATACATAAATCAATTAACCAATGTATTTTTTAAATGTATTTATTAATTAATACAAGTATTTTTTAAATACATAAATAAATTAATCAATGTATTTTTTAATGTATTAATTTATTTATTAGTACAGTAAATAGATACATAATTAAATTACTAAATGTATTTTTTTAAGACATAAATCAATGTTTTTTAAATTTATGTATCTATTTATTTATTTATTTATTTTTGTGGAGCATACACGTCAGTCCTACCAAAAAATCCCACCCCGTTGATTACAATCCAAAGAGCAATATATGCAGGGATGGGTAATGGGTTACTATATGATCAAGATATTTTGACAAGAGGAGTTCCTCACCATCGCTTGTGTGGCAGTATGTTCAAAGCGGCATGGAGTAAATGAAGTGGTTGTGCAAAGTATGTCCACAAAAACGGAAACACAACTATCCTGTTGAATAATTTGAACAAATTCCACCCAAGCGATGATGTGAAAAGCTTGAAAATGTGAGCGGAGTTTGCACAACCTGCCCATGTAACATTAGCAGTTACTAGCAGCGCTAGCCCACCGTACAGCCACCGGACCAAAGCAGCAATCTTTTGATCGTGCACCTGTGCAACTAGCAATAATGTTAACACTGTATGCAGGTGTTATGTATTTTTATCATCACTATATTGAGTGTGTAGTAATATGATATTTTTTAAAAGATTTTGATTTCAGTCATCAGAAATATATCTTTTTGTAGGCTCTGTATAGTGGCAGGCAGAAAAATCAAAAGTTCTTCCATGGGATGGCAAAAAGTACAATCAGCCTGTGTGTCCAACTGTTGCCATTCATTCACCAGAATAAGTCATCCTGAGTGTGAATAGGGAAATGACCCAACATTTGTATGCCACTGTGCACAGTATTTTCCCTCTAGTAAAAATGCAGAAACTAAGGAAGGAAACATGAGGCTGCCCGTGACCATGACACAGCCTCCCATGAGCACGGCCTCCTTCCAAGCCATCTTCCTTCTTACTGATTGAGAAAGAGCAGCTGTCTGACACTTCTTCGAGTGGATTTCTGCTAACTTCCGTGTGGTAATATTTTATGAGTTCATCACAGTCAAAGTTCCATTTAACTGGATATATTCCCATTTCACATTATTTGGCCGTGACCTGGCACGGCTTTAGCACTTTACTTATTTTCAAGGATTAACCAGTGGAAGAACAATCTCACTGACGTTCATTTAGAAGACATCTGTTCTCACATTTCCATGACAGCTCAGCGAAGTGACCATATTGCTTTCGTAAACTTAAAATTAGGCTTCTTTTTTCCCTGCATTTCAAACATGCGTTTTGCTCCAAGGCAGTTGAATGGTCGGTTCGAAGAGAATGACTCATCTTGAATTAGTTATTTACTCATGTAAGCGAATTCTACGTAGTCTAGGAGTTGTAAGCTTTGTCAGTCTCTAGGGTTGGTGCAAAGTGATGAATTGATCATTCTTGAATCTCCTTCTTCCCCCCCACTGGCCAGGTCTTTGATTTGAAAATGGTTACCAACTTACCACAGTGGCTAACACACTTTAATATATTTAATATGAGTGTTTTTAATATCATTTAGTTATAATTAATTTGATATGTTCCCAAATGTCACGTTTCTTCCTCTTTTATGGGACAGGATATGGTTTTGTCCTTGATCAGAACCTATTTAATGATAATAAAAAAAAAAAGTCCCTGGGTGTGGTCACTAAACTCTTTGAAACTGAGAGCTACTTTTTTGGTACTAATTCATGTGGAGGCTTACAAGTTTGACAAATTCTTCTGATATACCAAATTTGCGCAAATTACCAGAGGTGGGAATTCCGTGAGTACTGATGAAAGTTTTGTTGCTGAATGGTGAGAAATTAAAAAAAAAAAAAATGGACTAAGCACTGATGGAAGTGGGTTTTTCGTCTCAATGTAATCCTTGCTAACTGTGTCAAGTATTTTATAAACAATTATTTCTGGTTTGTGTCCACAATTACTTCCTGTTTGGACACGTATGCTGCGAGCAAGACGGCAGCGTTAATGCCGTGTGATGGACTTTATATATTGTGTGTTATATTTAGTTTATTTATTGAATGTTTGAGTTTTGATAATTGTAAATATTGGTTGCATTTACTATGGAATAGCTTTGTTTTAGTTTTCACGATACGTGTTGTGGTTCTTTAGTAAATACACTGCTTGTGTTGCGTATGCGTGTGGCGTACATACTAGTAGGAGAAGGAGAAAAAGATCTGTTGGTCCTAAAATAGTGCTGACAAACTATAATTTTAGCAGTGACAAACTATAATTTAGCTACGACAGAAGTGTTGTTAAAATAAACACGTATAATGATGACGGAATTACGATTACAGTTTGGTTTGAAGTAATAACGGGCTGACGATGACAGACGGGTGGCCCGACCACTGACAAATGTTGGACTGACAAAATTTACTGACATGCCTACCTCTACAAATTACCTTTAATTAAATGTTATTAATAATAATAAACAATAATAATCAATAATTTAACAAGGTAGGAAACATAAATACCAAAATTCATCTTAGGTTTTATAAATCTCTGCAAGATTTTACATTTTCAAATGATCACATTTATAACATCACTAGAGAATCACAATGTCTTATCACAGGTATTGGTGAGCTCATTTTAGAACAAGCCTGCAGGCAACTCATGTGGTCCTTGGGAGCTACCTGGTGACCGCAGGCACCATGGTTTGTGGATTACTTGACACTTATACATAAACAGTACAATGCTATAAGCAAATCTCATATTTTCATTGTAAACAATCAACTAAAAATAGCCAACTTGTAAAAGCAAAGGGAGTTGCAAGATTTCAGCATGATTAAAGTGTTACGTGAGGCCCAGATTACAGCGGTATTTCGTTTGTTTATCTTTCACACAAAGCTTTCTATTGTGATGTTCTTGCCTGTGAATTGCAGTTGCAGTTAAAACCAGTCACCCCTTTTTAGGAGAGGCAGACAGCGCATTAGCAGGGATTAGAAATGGCTCTGTGGTAAGTGATTCACTTGACTCTGTTGCGCAACACCGATGACATCATGTTATAAGACATTACTCTCATTTGGTTCCAGGTTGCAGTTGTGGGTAGCAGTTGTGATATATTTATCTCATTTGATTAGCCGGACTTTTCTGCTTGGAATGCGTGTTCGTACAGCATGGGTTGTTTGTCATACTGTGCATTGTGCAAGGCATGTGTTTAAGGGCAGTCCATGATATACACTTAAGGGGTGGTGACCTTGCTTTGGAAAACATTATGTCATGTAAGAGTGAAAAGAATGAGAGTGAAGTACTTTGTGATTGCTGGTTATGATGCTTGTGCTGAACCACTTTATGCCTGTCTTGATATGCTAAGGCTTCATTTTAGGGGGAATCCATCATTTAAACCTGCATCCCAAATCAAGATGTGTCTGAATGGAGCTGGTTTTATACTGTGCGGTTCAATTTCAGATTTTTTTTGCTTCTAAGTGGCCCTATTCAGATATGCGTCACGTTGCTTCAGATATGCGTCACGTGGGCTGCATAATATGGGCCAAAATTCACATCACAGCATAAAATTGCATCTCTTCACGGTAATGGTTTGGATCATTATGTAAAATTAAGGGTACTAAATATTTTTAATTCAACATGTATCTCAAACATGCTATTTTTGGTATACAGTACTTAATGGAGGGGGGAAAAGGAAATGTGCATCATGGCTCAATTTTGGATCAACTTGTGTGTGTGTTTTTATATTAAAATGCGCACGCTGCCACACCGACGCTCGCTGCCACGCCGGTCTTCCGGGTTCTCCCCTGGAGATCCGTGTCGGGATTCTCAAATGCGGGTTGCAGTCGGCCACGAGCGGCGCAAGGACGTACGCACGCCGCTCACGCTGCCGCCTGCCTCGTATGCATAGTGGAATCCTTTGGCACAGCAAGTTGCAGCCCGAGGATGAACAGCATTGAGCCCGCTGACAAGTTGGCCGACTAGCTAATTAAGACGAACTTAGCAGCAACACCCTGCATTATGGGTCCGAAGAAAGCTAATGTAATTGCTGAGAACGATATGGAGGAGATAAAAAATCTTTGAATGCCTTGACAACAGAAATGCAGAAAATGTCAACACAACAAACAACCATCATGAACCTTGCACTTGAAGTGAAAGAATTGAGGAAACAAAACAAAGAGAAAGATAAGAAAATAGTTGCTCTAGAAAATTGCTTGGCGGACTTGGAGCAATACACACGACTAAATGATCTCATTATAACTGGACTGGATGTTAAACCGCATACCTATGCCAAGGCAGTCTCGACAGGCGGGGACTTAAGCAAGGAGGAGTTTGATACGGTGGAGCAACAAGTGGTCCGGTATATGAACAGTAAAGATATTTCCTCGGATAGTAAAGACATAGAAGCTTGCCACAGCTGTAAAACTAAGATTTATGAACAGAAAACAAAAAACTGCCTTACTCAAGGGGGGACAAATGTGTACATAAATGAACATCTGACAAAAAAAAACTCTGACATAGAAAGACAGGCTCGACAACTACGGAAACAAAACAAGATCCAAGCTACGTGGACATCCAATTGCAGGGTGTTCATTAAATTGAATGGAACCCCTGACTTAAGTTCTCCTAATTAAGGAGTGCTCTGAACTTGACGCATACAGTTGACGATCACAAATCAAGGGAAATGAGGACTTCTGAACTAGCTGAACACAACTCACATGAAACATAGACCAAGATGATAACTTTTGTTGCAGTATTAACAATGATTGCATTTACTGCAGTGACAAAAAGTTTAATCAGAGCATTAGATCAAAGGACAAACTATATATTATCAATTTCAATCACATTAAGGAATATTTACAGACATTCACACAACCATTCAGTATTATTGTAATATCAGAAACTTGGATTACTATGCAAAAAGGGATGGACTTTGAGTTAGAAGTAATATTAACAGGAACTGAAGTGAAAATTACTAAGGGTGCACCGATCGTTTGGCCTGCCGATTTATCGGCCCCAATTTCCTTAATTTTGGAAGATCGGTGATTGGCCGATCCCTTAAAAATAAACGGATCTTTTCCACCAATTTCATCTCTCTCCTTTTTTCATTTTTATTTGAGAGAACTACTTCATGTATAGTTAAAACAACCCATTTGTATTATTTCACTGATATTGTTCAATGTTTTCCAATAAAACAAGATTGGAACACTGAAGGTATATGTTACTTGTAATGGAAAAAAAATCGGTATCGGAATTGGCAGGTCAGACTTTTAAATGTTCGGTGATCGGCCAGATAATTGTGATCGGTGAACCCCTAAAAATTACAAAGTATTAATTGTGAAATATTTTTACAAAAAATTGTATTCAATATTGCATATGTGTTAAACATTTGTTGAAGGTGGATTTGAACCCAGGAACGCTGCTCACCAGCCCTTTCTCTTAACCATTAAGCCACTTTAGATATAGAACAATCTGTGACATTGTATGTAATTGCAGTGAATATGTCAATATATACTGAAAGCTTGCATTGAATTTGAATTTTGAATATAGAACAGATGATTTAGAAACAAAACTTAATAATGACATCAATAGTAATAGATGTGAAATCATTTGACAATGATTAGTATTCAATATTGCATTTCTGCAAGAGTGGTTTCTGTCAGGGATTGAAAGATGAGCATCTTCCAGTGTGGCATACAGAGACTCAAACCACTTGTCTAACTTCTCTATTTCAATGAAATTATGATGCATTTCCTGATATGATAGTCAGTTGGTTAGGATGTAAGCATAATTGCTATGTACAGTCATAGGTGGGATTCAAACACGCAATCTCTTGGTTACTGGACAAAGGACATAAAGGCCTCATATTATTAAACTTCTCAACATACTAAAATGGTTCTCAAATGTGTAAAAGACATGTCTGTGACATGCATTTGTCAAAATTGACTTTGGATCTAATATTTTTGCTGTCCCTCAATCCGCCAAAAAACGCTCTGTTCAAAACAGCCTGTTTTAGGGGTGTGTCACTTTTATGTAAATAGCTGCACCAGGCCACGCCTAGGCCATACCCTTCTCTCTCAAAGGGGTAGTGATTTTGGTCATGGTAGCTATGTGCTAATGTGAATGGAAACGACTGGCCATGGGAGCAGAAGAAAAGAAAATTACAGACATGTCTTTTACATATTTGAGAATTATTTGAATATGTGGAAAAGTGGCATAACGTTTTACCATAAGAAAAAGTAGCATAACGTTACTACAGAGACTATGCTGTAGCGTTAGTTTGCGATTGTTTAGGCAATGGTTATTTTGCCGAAACCGGCAAATCTCCCGCGAACGTTAATTTGCCGTGAATGCTTGTCGATATTTACAAGCGGTTATGAATAACACAAATGTGCACATTTAGGCCACTGCGCGGTCGCAACGTACAAGCAGTTTCGCAGAGACCACTTAGCGGCCAGTTAGCATCGCAAAGTCATGCCAATTAGGTGGCGAGTTGCCAGTCACGGCAAATTAACCACCGCGGATTGTATCTTGACAAAACAATACGCAACCGCTTCATATTATCCAACCACCATCTGCTTTATCATATCTGACCTCTTGCAACCAAACAACCTCCACACGACAAATGCAGCTCCCACTTCAGGCACTAAAAATACACCAGTAATATGGTAGAAGGTGCACATCTCGTATTAGAAAGGATAGGAAGTAAGGCTAAGTAGAAAATGTTAAACTTACATCTTTCCCGTTTGCAGTCGTGTCACACTGTTGGGACCGATCCATTATGTTTAAACGTGTTGCAAAACGTTTTGCAAATCCAGCTCTGAACAGGCTTTCACTCACAAAACAGTCCTTTGAGAAATGATGTCGGTACACGTCTTTCAAAAATAAAATTAATCCACTGTCTACTGAAAGACTTGGGACAAAGGAAGCAATCACTTTTTCCTGATCATTTCCCCTCTCCACAGAGTAGAAGGGGAAGAAAAAGAAAGGAGCAGCCAGCTTCTCGAATTTCAGTGGGCGTGACAAACCTTTACCAGAGGTGGTGCCACTAACTGGCTGGGTCGAGTTCACTTCCGTGTCTTTTTGACGTCACTAACTCACGGAAGTTTAATCTGCCCGTTTGAAGCACACATTTTAGAAAGGAGGAGAAAGCTGAAGAAGTCTCGGACGGACTTTTTTCATACCTGGTTGGATTGTAGACAGGCCGGGGATGCATATTATTGATAAAAAAAAAACACTTTAAGTGCATTTTCATACTATGGGACCTTTAACCAAGTGCGCCACTGAGCAGTATCTTATAGATTTTATTGACAGAAACCCCTATTCAATGTTTCTTACTGCAGTAAAAGAAGAAATATTGGATATTGTTAGAAGTTTTAAATACAAAAAGTCAACCAATTATAGTGGAATAGATATGACAATAGTGAAAGAAGAAATTGAAGGAATTTCAAAACCATTAACATATATTTGTAATTTATCATTCCAAACTGGTACATTTCCAACTTTCAAAAATGCTATAAAAAAAATAAAACTTTAATAATTGTTTGGATGCATTTATAGAAAAGCACAAATTACTCTCTGACAGCCAGTATGGTTTCAGAGCATGCAGATCAACTTCACTGGCAATAACAGAAGCGATTGAAGAAACAACAAATGCTATTGATCAGCGAAAGTATGTTATTGGAATATTTATTGATATCAAGAAAGCTTTTGACACAATTAAACATATATTAATTAAAAAACTGGAACAATATGGCATTAGAGGCATTGTGTCAGACAGGATTAAGAGCTATTTACACAAAAGACAACAGTATGTGAAGCTCAGTGATCTATCTTCATCCTACTTGGATATTGTATGTGGTGTGCCCCAAAGGTCTGTTTTGGGCCTCAAATTGTTTATTTTATATATCACTGACATTTGTAAGGTTTTGGATGTTCTGAAACTTGGTCTTGTTTGCGGATGACACCAATATTTTTTGTTCTGGGGAACATTTAAATTAGTTATTGAATGAAATCACAGAAGGAATAAAAATATAAAATCTGGTTTGACAGAAACAAACTATCATAAAATTTACATAAAACAACATTTGTGTTGTTTGGGAATTGCAGAACAAATGTACAAATACAAATAAAGATTGATGGGGTGCAGATTGACAAGGTTCAAGAAAATAATTTTTGGGGGTTTTATGAGTACAAAGAGCCCTGACTTTTTAACTTTTTTACTCCGACAGTGCCCAGGGTTTTCCCTGTGTACAAAATTTAGAGGTGGCCACCCCCACCTTATTTGCACGCCATTGACTGAAAATGAATGAATGCTTTAACATGATAATAGTCATATTCTTATTGGAACTATTATTCTTATTATTGAAACATGGAATTATTATATGTTTCTTGTAAAAAATGAAAGCGAGTCAGTTGAAATTATAGTACATGCACGTCATGGCGCATGGTCAGGATGTTCGATACCACTTTTTTCCCGACCGATACGCAATTCTTGAGTAGCCACCACTACTGATACCAAATACCGATACCACTAGTAAATAAAATTCCCCACCCATAAATGACAGATGATTCGAAAGAAAGACCTATACATCCCAATATATTATTTTTCTTAAAAATTGCATGAAGTTAATGGCAACTTTGTATTCATATAATCTCAAATTTCTTGTCCCTGATGGTAAAACGGCAGCAGGAGAGCGGCCAATAATGGTATCGGTCACCGCCGTGAGTACTGATACCTTAAGACTAGTATTGGCACCGATACCGATACCTGGTATCAGTAGTCACCCATTATAGGGAAGGGTGGAGTGGTGGAGGGTGATGTCATGCGCATCCCCTCGGACATTTAGTTTTAGCGTACAACAAGATTGGGATGGAAATTGGAAAAAAACAACAATAGTCCGGCTTTGAGCACAGCCTAAACTTCAGCTCAGACTAAAAGAAATCTGAAAAAAATGAAGTTTATTCAAGCGCACGTACTTGCACGCATACCACAGCTTGACAAAAAGGTTGCAGTTACGCTTTAAGCCAGAGGGTGGCAGTCATGAGTAAAAAAAAAAGAAGAAGTTATAAACTCAATGGGACAGACAGATAGACTGACAGACAGTAAATCTGATTTGGGTATTTGGAAAATGGACCTGCAGTGTAAATCCAGCCCTTCAAACCCTGCACAGACTAGACGCCTTCTGTCAGGAGGGGCAAACAGAGCCACTCGGGTTGCATGCTTCCACACACAAGAACATTTCAAAGCTCCTGAATAATTAAGTGGCATGAAGAGGAACTAGGTCAGCCCAGAAAACAAGTGCACCCCTCAGTTTTATTTCCTGCTACTTGACATGTGGAGCTTGAATTGCAGGTGGGCTTTTGTAACAATGCCAATACGCAAGCAAAGCTCTCATAATTTGAGACCTCACACGCCAGCGTGTTTTCACACCATGCCATGAAGGACTCAAAGTGTCAAAGGAGGCATGCAGTTTTGTGCATCACTATTTCAAGAATGTCCAAATGCAGCAGATATTACAACTGAATTGTCGACTCAAGGCAAAATTAAATGATTGTTACATTCTGTAGTTAGATATAGAAAATGGTTTCCAAATACTTTTTTCTTACGGTTGGATTTTGTCTCCTGTAGGGATGCGCATCATTCATTTATCATTGACAATTGCTAATTAGAATATGTTTTTTTAATGCTGTGGTCAATCTAACATTTGTATCATTGGCGTTATGTGATTTATTGATTCAGGTGCGAGGTTGGTGAGTGAACATGGAGCAGCTCAGTTCACACTTTAGTTCCTGGCAACTTTGGTGTTTTTGCATTTTATTTTAGTAGTCACACATCTACAGAATGCCTGTGTTGACCTGATTTTGATTTAGGAGAATAACTGTACCTTGACGTCTACTTTTGATAATATGCCCCTTGATGAAGAATTATTTTGGATAAAAGCAATGCAGTGAAAGATGTGTTAAACTATAGTCAGTGTAGTTTGTTTTCATGTTGTGCACTCATGGCTACAGGGAATTGTCGTTTGAGGTTCATGGACAGAGGGAGGGTTGAGCCTTATGTAATTTCACGGTGTTGGCAGCAAAAACAGAGGCAGGAAATGCAATAGCTGAACTGCTGTTCAGTACAGACACTACACAACTGAACCACCACATCTGGTGACAGGCCAGCCAATCATAGGCTATGTTAGCATGGGAAGCATTACCATAGAATGACATTGAATGTTGAGATGATTCTATTTTTTTTGTTACACAACATTAAGATTAGGTTTTATTCATTATACAGTGGATCATTTCCTGATTACAAATGTACAGATCACTGACAACGGTTCTTGTTAACAAACAAACACAAAAAAACGTTTGTGAAATTCAGCCACTCTTTTGTTACAAGTATTCATCGCAACATGCAATACTGAAACTTTTCCGTCAAAGGATCATTAATACTTAATTGTTTAAGTGTGTTTGTTATCACCCATTGTTAGTTGAATGTGCGTCTAATTGACCATTAGTGTTAAATTCAAATTAAATTAGTTTTGCTTATTTCTTCCTGTTATCCCGTGACTGACGTTGAGTCATCTATTAGGTCATGTGGTTGCTGTGAAATTTGTTGCGTTTGATTATGTAGACTGTCAGTGATGAAGCAAAATGAAATACTTGATGATTGATCATAACAAGTGTTAGTATGTGCGGTGTAAAAGCTGCTAACTTTTCCTTAAGCGGTTTTGGGGACACACATTTCTAACTTGCATAGCACTGTTATATGTTGTTCTTGTCATATACCTTGCACTACATGTCCATAATTTCTATTTTAGAGCATTTCAAGTAGTATGGATCATGTCCTTACGTATGAATTAAGTGACGGTTACAAATACAACCTTGGAATGTCATATCCAAGACTGGCTGACAAATTGGCCTTGTTTCTGCAGTCTGCACCTCAGACATTGGGACCCAGTGCCAAAGCTGTGATGACAAGATCTTTATATCCTTCCCCTTTGCAGAGGGAGCAAAAGGTTGGACATAAAACCGTAACTAGTATGAACATATGGTTATGATATACAAATGTTGAAAAGGGAAAATTAAATATTATAAATATAAACAAATGGGCTATGAATGCACCTAAGACAGTGGGTCAACTGAAATGATTGCACTCCAAGAGAGTCACCTCGTTGGATGCCGTCTCGGCTCAACCTAATCCTTTATTAAATGCAACATTTTTTGACAAATCCAAGTCATTCTCGCAACTCTCCAGAGTCAATACTCACGGAAGGTCCATCAATCCGTGACTGGCGACGCCAGTTTGCTGATGAACTAGATTAGAAAGGAGGAGGTGCTGTCGCATATGTAAGTGTTCTCCGGCCATATGAAAGCCAGAAGCCGGGTCAGGTTAAATCTTTTCCGTTTCAATAAATAATAATAAATAGATAATCGAGTCTGGATTTTTTTTTTTTTGAGAGAGAGCTCAGGATTGTTCATTGGGTAATCTTACCAATTCAACATGTCATCATCATTGCTCTCTCTCTCTTTTTGTGTGCGTGTGAGTGAATGTGTGCGTGTGCATATGTAAACCTATTAAAATACTCTTCACCTAAACCGAATACTTCAGAATCCCGCTAGAGTCGTGAAGTTGACAGGAGACCCGAGGAAGGATCAAAGAAAATAAAGAAAAGTGAAAACCAGCACAGACCAGACACCACCTATACCCACAGGGTTACAAACCAGAATATTTCACCAACCCCAGAAACATCTAAATTCCAACAAATTAGGGAGACCTCTAGAGACCAAAGGAAAGACTGAAGAAAGGAAGGAAGGATAGATGAAGGGAGATTCATAGATATCAGCCTTCACCAATTCAGCGACCAGATGAAGAAGTAAATTGTGTTTGAGTTTTGGTAGATGCTGGTGTGGTGGATCTGGCATGCATGAAAACCTCCACCAAAGAAGCGAGCCGTCGACCAAGGCCAGGACAGAGCAAGCACAACTCCCCAGGGCCCCCAGGCAGTGGCAGCGCCAGGGCACAACTCCCGGTCCCAGGGGCCACCGTCCGTACAGCAAACCCAGGAGCCAGGAGCGCCCCCCCACCCCAACATGGCCCGCGCCCCAAGCCCAACAGAACGGGGAACGGCAGGCCCACCAGGCACCCCACCGGCCCACAGCCCCCACGGCCCCCCCTACCCACACCCGCCAGTCACCACAGCCCAGCCTCCGCCGCCCCCAAACCCTCAAACCCCCAGACACCCCCCACCCAGCCACCAATACTCCCACCCAAACAAGCCGCCACCCCGCCAAACCCACCCCCACTCCCGCCAGCTCCCCGACCCCAAAATCCCAAATAATCGAGTCTGAATGACAGACTTACATCGACAGGCAAACAATCTGGCGTCTCACTTACAGTAACTAAATGGGCGTGTGACATCCTGACAATGAGGTGACATCACATTCGTCCCAAACATGGCGACGAGTATTAAAATAAACGAGCTGAATTATTTTGGCAAATACAAGACAAGACACAAAAATGGCAACACCAGGCATTTATGAAACTTCACAATATATACTATATACTTCATAATGTTACTCCGGAGCTACACTTTAATGTAACTATATCAACGCTACTGCTCTGTGGCATCACCCAGTATCCGCAAATACGCATTGACATTACGATTAAATGTACACAATAGTGTACATTCATTGAAAATGAGTTTTTCAACAAGATATTTTTCATAGAAGTATTTTTTCTCTCTGGATAGCTGTGTTTTGTAGCTTCTTTAACCAGTCTAATACTTGTTCTTGTTTTGATCCGGTAATCATGATACACTTTTCAGCCATATCGGCCAGCCCTACATGTGCACACAAAAAAACAACTAATAAAGACTAACAAACAATTTAACTAATTAAAACATTAAAAAAAAACAACAACACTAAAAATATAATAAAAACTTTAACAGTAATGAAAAAAAAAAGTTAAAAACTATCTAAAGCTATTGCAATCATGGTCTGTGATGCCTGCTTAAGGCTGGAGAATTGGCTCGATTTTAGCCCCGAATTTCCCCTCCTGACAATCGTAAGGACGCGGCAATATCCAAAAGATAATTCCTGAAAAAAAAGAAGAAGATAATCCTGCCGTGCGTGGTGTGTTCAGACTGATCTCGGCCGCTCAGAAGGATGTTTGGGCCGCTCTAATCTGAATCGGGCATATTCAACATATTTGATTGACTCCTCACTGTGTGCGGTGTGCCCCGAGGACAAACGAACACTCGGCCTGTTGACAGTGACGTGCAGCCAATCAGAAAGCAAGGCAGCGAGGAAGACGGTGGGGAATCCAAAATCGCAACAGTCATGGCGCAACAGAAAGTCCGTGCTTGTGCTGTTTACACTTCTTTAAACAACGCCTTTAGCTGTTTAGCTGCACACAAATGGCCAACACAAGTGTCAGCCCTGAGTGTATAAACTTTTAAATCCAGGTTAAAAACTTTGCTTTCCCCCCCTATACCTTTGATTAAGGTCTTTCAAACATTTTTAAAGCATGTTTTTTCTTTTAACTATTTTAGAAAACGACTCTAATTTCTTTACTCTAACTTTACTTTTGCACTAAAATTTTGGTGGACTGCAACAATGGTGTTAGAGGCTCCTCTCTCCATACGTAACCAGTGTCGTTCCCTCCACCTTCGACCCACTCGGGGTCCGAACCCGTACTGCCACCACGTAACCAGCTTGGAAGCGGAGCATGCTGACCACATTAAGTGAAATTCCCATGCCGCAAGCTCAGCGGCCAGCACCCTCTTTGAAGGCTCTGAGGGTGATGTTTTACAATCCCACAGCTTTAGCAAATGGCAGATGAGCTGACAGACAAATTAATTTCCCCTTTTTAGATGAATAAAATAATCTGGATGTGACTACATTTTTAGCTTCTTTATTAATATTCAACAAAGTTGCTGCTCAAATGAAATCATTGATTAGAAAAATGCCCCTCAAAGGAAAAAAAAAGTTAATTCGAGCCTTACATTTGATCTGTAATTCTACCTTTCATAGTCCTTGTGAGGATAAGCCGCACAGAGAGACGGATGGTTTAAATGTAAAAAGAAAAAGAAAAAACTTTCCCTACCTCATGTTTATAGTCAAAGGCTTTTAGGAAAGTTTCGAAAGTGTAAACAAGAGGCCAAACCACACCGTTCTTATTTGAAAACAGCGAAAGCAAGGCTTATTTCCCGCTGCAGCTGTGCTCCCCGCTAGTATTTCCTCAGCCATTTGACAATTCATTGGAAAGGTGGGAGTGGCTGCAATGAGGCATTGACTACTGAAGGCTGAAACCCACTCCACTCTGTGGAGAGCTCTAAAAAGTGGCTAAGTAAAGCTTGCTAGAGTGAGAGAGTGAGGTGACTGAGTTCATCCCTTCTGTTGGCTGTGAGCCAGCGGCTTGCCGGTGGGTGTTTGTAGCAGTGCCAGTGCATGTGTTTAGCCTCTCGTCTGGAAGGCCCCATTCGCCTCAGAGTTTATGTCAAAGCTCTTTCATTGTGCTGGTCACCCTTTCTTGATTCAGGTTTTTTTTTTTGTCCTCTGCAGCTCTTGTAACCGCCGTACGTTTTTGTCCTATTCCGGGAATGTCTGCGCAGTCGGCATGTTTGGAATGCTGGTTAGTTCATATCAACCAGCACTTTTTCCTGAATATATTAGCAACCTTAATTAATATCAAGTAGTTTAGGCGCCTGGCTGGTCTTGGCGTGCGGGTTGCATTCCTATAGTTTCGACAAAAAAAATTGTTTTGTGTCAATCAATTTTTGTGGTTCACTTAACCGAGTTAGCAGACTTTTTCCCCACAGCCCTCCACAAAACCAAAAAATATGGTTTAAAATGCAAACTTGTATTAAACATTACTTTTACTCAAATATGACAATCCTTTTGCACACAATAAAATTTTGCTCAAAACATATAACAAAGTTTTATTGAACAATAACATTAAACAACAAATTTCACTTAATTTATCATGTAGCGTAAATCTGGTCAATTAAGTAATTAATCACTCAATGGTGTAGTTCGTAGTTTTCAAGCTGAAAGCAAGATTCAAATGTAGGTTTAATTCAAATAAATATTAATATAATATTGATTGATATTGATCATATATAAATATTGATTGATTGATTGTGTGACAGTGGGGAAGTTGACATTGTGTTTAGAGTGATTTTAGGTTGGACCAATCAGGCGTTGTTAAGGGCTAGATGAAACAAATAAGCGGTTGGGGGGGGGGGCATGGGGGCACAGCTACGAATTCAGTTCTCGCAAAATTACTCACCATTTCTTTGTTGAATTCGAACAGCGAGAGTCGCTTCATGCATTTTTATCTGGTAAAGATGTTCTTTTTTTCTTTACATTTCTCTCATTGTTGAATTTTATTTAGCCTGTAGCAATGCTGCAACATTTTTCAGTTCCATGTATGATATTAAAAACTAAACTAGACTAAAAATTAATGAATGCCACTAAGAGCATGGAAACTGTTTTGACTAAACCTAATGCGACCAAAAGCGTGTTAAATTAAATGTGCTTAACTTGTTTCTCTGCAATAGGCCTATAAAAGATAAGCTTGCATATCATCTCCCATGCCGATAATCTAATATCATGAATACATTATCAGACTAATAGAAGCTTAGTTTTGCGTGACTCATCATCTCATCTGTATTTGTGTCAATAGTAAAATTAAACACAGACACAAACTCTTTGACATTTCACAGCTGTCTGAGTGTAGTCTTACTGTCAACCATATCCCAATCTGGCTAACTTCACTCTGCTCTGTGTTTGGGTTAGATCTGATTTGTTGCATTAACTCTCACTTAGTTCACTGAAAAGTTATGGAGGAGCAAGAGGTGAAGTAACTGTCTCCAAAATTGTACATCCGAATCTGTGCAACTCAAACTTTAAAATGAAAGTCCCATCAAAATGATGAATAAATAAATTAAAAATTTCAAGCACACATATATTAAAAAAAGAAAACAAGAGAGGGAGAAAAATCTACTCAAAGATATTAAAAATCATATGAAACAAAAACATAACCTATACACATTTGAAAAAAGGAAGTAGAACGAAGTAAACACTTTTTAACTCCTAGCCCTATATAACATTCTATAATAATTCTATCATAATGAAACATTCTCAAACAAACCCTCATTAGAAAAATTATTTAAAAAAAACATTTTTCTTAGAGCACAAACTTTCCACTACACATTCACTGATCCCATTGTGCACAGTGCACACACAACTGACAGCACTGATAACAACCTGAACCTTAAAACACATTGCCCTGGGAACACCTATTGCTGCCAGAGAGTGTGATACATTCTTAAACTTAGCTATAAATGAGTGTGGCTCCAAAACTCGCTTGCTTTTTATTTAAACTTACTGTCGCCTGCGGGGGATTGTTCGGTTTTGCCGACAGTTGAACAGCATGTGGGGTTTATATCGCACTGATGTGGTCTTCTCTTTGATAGTTGCTATAAATGACTGGTATTGTTCTTCAACATTCTAGTCCGGTATGGTGTATTAACTTCTCATTAAAATTCGTTAACCCTACAGTTACACATGCTTAATTTATTTTCCGTATTCACTGTAAAAGCAGTTGTTTTGAGTTTTTTCTTTCATCCTTGATATGTGAATATTTTAGAAGCTGTATTTGAAATGTATTGTATTTGTGTTCATAGTTGAACTCTAATGGCAATATTTGTTTTCTTCTTCTACAGTGTGGTGGCTTAAAGAAACAACCCACAATGCACATAAAACCCATCTGCGTTGCAACCACACCTACTTCCTGTCTGTAGAGGAAGAGGCTGTGCCAGGATGTCCTCTCATCCCCAGTCTGTGCCACCGGGCCGGAGGACGATGGACACACGGCACCTGCCAAACCCTGCCACCTTACCATTGCAGCTCCAGCGGGCACACACAGTAAGATGCCCGGCACACAATGCGTTTAATGCCACCTCCCCCCCATACTTAACTTTCCAAGCCTAAACTTAATTTTAAGGACTTATGATTATTGTGCTTATGATACTGCCTGCTTAGTGAACATCTTGTAATTACTCCGACACGTTGGAGAGGGCACGACCCCAACGATTCTCACTTGTGGTTTTCTTTAGAAACATTCCTTCTCACAATGTTGTGCACACAGCTCAGTGTCCTCATTAGTTGTTTGAAGTTCATGTTGTCATTGTCATGTAGCGCATAGTTTCCACCCACACCCCCTAATTATCAAGATTATGTCCTAGATATCAGAGGCACAATAACCCCTAGTGTTTCTGTCTTTGTACTTTTACATTAGGGTAAGGTCAGGTTTTTCCCCAGCAAGGTTGTTTCTCTAGTTAATCCTTAACTCTTGTCTTCACATTTCTGATAAAATGTGTTCACAGGCAGTAAGGGCTGGCTGGTTATGGCAAAATATTAGATCTGCATCATTCATGGTAAATAAATCAAATTTCTTATTTTTCTTCATTTCCCTCTCTAGGAAGTTGGAATGATGGACTACCACTCCCATCATGCTCGAGACTACAGCTCGCACTTGGCTCAGCCTCATCGCCGTCGACCCTCCTTGCTTTCCGAGTTCCAACCTGGAAATGAGAGGTAAGCTTATCATGCTCAAATACAATCACTTATCTGAAAGCAGACATGTGCGTGTCAGATTCGATTGCCTCAGTGTGCATTTGCGTTTCAAATATATTGCAGCTAGAGACGTCTATGATTGCAGCAGTGATTCCGGCCAGGCAGCCCATCGAAAAGTTGGTAGCAGCCGCAATGATTGCTTCCTAGGGGCAACTTCAGAATAAAAGACAACTCCAATGTCCATGTACAGTATTACAAGTTGTGAGGCTTTTATTGTGAAGTTGCCATCGCGGCGCAAATAAACAAACGTTATGGTGGCCGGCTGGACTTTGTTGTCTCTCACGGAAATGGCTACTAACTAAAATCAAGCAGTTTTTTTCCACAGCCTCATTGAGTTCTTGATGAAGGTTCAGTTCCAGCACTACAATATCCATGTGTGCAGCACTGTGTTGGAGGCTTTTTTGTATTCTTGTTTGTTCAACTGCAGGGGGATTACTTTGAGGCGAAAGCTTGTAGTTTGTTAGTTTGGATTTGAAATATATATTTTATGACACCAGTCCTGGAACTTTGTGGTACTCCTCGTGAATTAAGTTATTCCATGGCCTTAGTCAATGTAATAGATCTTTGTCTAATTTAGCAGTTCATCTTGGACTAAACTTTCAAGCAATGGGAATTTCTGTGATTCACCGCAATTACTGGTCAGAAAACCATAACCGTGTAATCAGTTGTTAGCCGCTATGCTTGCTGTTATTTCACTTCAGGCGAAATTTTGTCAGTGTCTCTTCCAGCTGCCTGAGATCACCTGGGCTACATGGGTTTTACATATGAAAAACATTATGCTGCGCACAAATGAGGTTGCAACATGGTTGTAAAGAAATTGTATGGAGATTGAGTAACAGGTTGAGGTTAGTAATTCTATATCTCCTATTATTGCCATTGCAATAAACAAAGTGGTTTTCTTGATCTGATTCATAACTTGTACATTGATGATGTTGATTTGTTTGATGTAGACCTTAAATAAAAACGTTAAAAAAATTTCTAGTTAATTCTATCTACTATACATATATACAGTATATATATACATATATATACATATATATACATATATATATATATATATACATATATATATATATATATATATATATAGTAGCCTTTCAGTAAAAAGCTTCTGTGCCTTGTAGAGTTGTTACCCTTTGGCAAAGAGATTGGCAGGCACACAAACATTGTCATGCTTTCGCAGCAACGGGCTGCTATCAGCACACATAATCAGAGCCAAGCCAGTGAGAAACTAATGGAGCTGGTTGTTAGGTGTTGCTGTGTGTGTTGTTTTGCCCTCTCTCCTCCCCCACCCCTACACACATTTCATTCTCTCATCCTGCAGACAAATCCTCCCCAGGGATCAGATTATTCTGCACGCTCACGAGAGGAGGAAAGAAAATAGGGACAGAGAGATGGGGTGAGGAGGGGGAGTTTGAGCTTGATGTGATTATGTAAGTGCCAGCCATCTATGAAGATGAGAAAGAATGGGAGTGAACGCGGGCGGGGGTGGTGATTTGGGGAGTTTCACCATCTGGCCATGTGGCTATGAATTTCGGTTGCATTGTTGTTGTTTTTCTAGCAGTGGTTAGACAAGCTAGGCTCTCATAAACACCCTTAATTAATTGTCCTTTCTCAGTGTGTGCCCAGTCCTGCACATTACACAAGTTCCATAATTTATACATTTGCAGTAGCAATCTGAACTCTTGGCAGAGGACTGTCTTGATTACACCACCCCACTAGCACCCAACTAGACAGAGAGGATCCATGCTTCTTGGTATGTACACAAACCACACACTAGGCCATTGTGGACCAAGACCATCAATTATGGTTGTGTATTCCCCTGTGCTCTTCGAAAAGACACTTCCATTTTGACACTGGCAGCAAAGTTACCGACATTATGGCATGTGACTACAGGCCAAGAATGGAAGTACTATTTCTACTACTGGTGTATTAAGTTTCTGATGGGGTTGCTTTCCTTTAGAGCAGTGGTGTCCAAACTCATTCCTCGAGGGCTGGAGTCCTGCAGGTTTTGGATGTTTCCCTTCTCCAACACACCAGCTCATCAGCAAGCTCTGCATAGGCCTGATAATGATCCTGTTCATTGGAAATGGAAACAGGTGTGCTGGAGCAGGGAAACATCCACAACCTGCAGGGATCCGGCCTTCGAGGACCGAGTTTGGAAACGACTGCTTTAGAGTATTCACAAACACTGAAATTACTATGCATTCCAAGATAGAATAGGTTGTGGTTTCTGGGCAGTTTTGATATATAAGGTTTTATTGTTGTTTTTATAATTTGTCAATTCCCCACTTAGTTTTCACTTTTCTTTGTTTAACACTTTTCTTTATTTAACACATGGATGGTTCTTATCTTCTGTTACACCATCTGTAGGACTAACTCCTGACTCCTTGATAATTGGGCTGAGCTTTGCTCAGTGTTTAAGACATTTCTATTTCTTCCTTAGACTAAAATAATGCAATTTGTAACTGTAATTGTCCTAATTGAGTGAGCATCAATGCTTTACTGTACCTTTTTGTGAACAGTGCACCCTGATGGACCATGGTTTTTCGGTTTGGTAATGGGGTTAATACTTTGGACTAATCTGGCTTGAGTTTTTCTGGTCCACACTGGATCGGATTTCTTCACAAGATCACTCAAGACATAGCAAATATTTTGCTGAACGCTATCAAGTAAATGCATCCACGTCAATTGTTGAGTTCAGTATGGACTGATTTCCATCCATTTTCCAAACGGCCTATTCCTCACCAGGGCCGCAGACATCTAGGATTATTACAAAAAAAAGTGGGATATAATCTATAAGCAAACATCAGCACAGCATTCTCTTGTCCCCCCCCCCCCACTTTCTTTTATGGTGACTTCAAGTAGTAGTATTGGTAAGGGATAGCCACTTGATTAGGATAGCGAGGTAGACCGCACTCAGACTTGTTATCTCAAGGGTTTTGCACATGAACGCTAAGTTATGGAGAATCTGTGCTGTATGTGTATGAAAATGTATAATGTAATTTTGCAAAGTCAAATAATCTGTAAGACATTTATATTCAAGTGTAATGTTGTGAAATGAGTTTGAAATTTTAATAAAGTGAGAATTGTAGTTTGTGTTGCATTATGGTTTAAACTGTCATGAACTTATTTATAAACATCTGTAGGTGATGCATCATGAAGGTTTTATTTGTGCTTTTTGCTTACTCTGACCTTCCTTAGTTTACACACGTTTTCATTTTTATTTTACACAATTTTGTTGTTGTTGCAGAGGACAAGAGCAGCATATCCGCTATGAGCACATCTACTTACCGGAGCCTAGCAGCCATTCAGAGATGGACTTTGGAGAGATCAAACGGCCTCGTTTGGAGATGGGACCAGATTCTCTGATTAGATCCTCATCCCATCGGTCACAGTTGCCTCTTGGAGGACCTGAGGATCTTGCTAAGGTCAGTAGCCTCTGTATAAAAAACAAGAAACAATTTTGACAGTCTGTAACCTATCAAATTAATTTGATCACTTCACAGTTTATTACAATTAGTGGCTACAACATGTGCAACAAGGGCCATATTCTTATTTGTGTCTAAGTGCTTTTCGAAGTGCCTGAGCTTGTATGTGTACTCTCCCGTCCAGACTTCTGAATTCTGTCTGTGCAAATGAACACAGACACATCAAAGAGGCATGCTTTATTGACAGCGCAAGCTGCCTGGATATCATGAAACATGTTTTCCCCCCCCAAAAATCCAAAAGGCTTGTCTTTAATTGCTGGCCAGCACCGTTTTTTTGTTGCAGTCACTCCTCACAGGTGTTAAGTGATCATTGTAAACAAACGTTAAAAAAAAGAGTCCTCGAGTGCCTCCTGATATTATTCTCTGGCAATAAACAATAAATATCAAGCCTAAAATTCTGTAATAGCCGATTCACAGTATCTCTTTGATTCTCAATAAAATAAAAATTTTTCAGTCTATCCGCTCTATTGCTTTAGATAGTTGAAGTCAATTAGCTTGTGGGGGTGATTCCTCTGGTTTGAGAGCTAAGCTTTCAAGTCATTGTATAGGTAGGTGTATGCCAACGTTGCCATACTGCATTAGAATGGGCTAAGAAAGACAATAGAAAAAATAACTTTGTGACACTGGCAGTTTAAATCCATTAATAGCTCTATGATGTGGCATATATTGTACTACTGCCTCTGATGTGCATAAGAGGAAATGTGCTTCTGTCTACGGGAGAATACACAGAAGACCAAGTTTGATATAGAAAGCCCACACTTTAAGGTTTGTTCCAACTAGAGCGTATATCTGCCATTAAGGTGCGTAAATGACAGCCTTTATGATGTCATATAGATGGGAGAATTTGCACAAAAATTGCACACTTATGCTTACATGCATTAAGGAATATGGCTCTGAATGACCTCTGCCCCTTCTGCAAATGCCAGTATGCAGCACTAGACTGATTCAAACTACAATACAACACCCTCATAAAACATGTAATGCTACAATGTGCAACAGTTCTATTACTACTTTACTGTGTAATCCGTATGTGTTTCAAATGACAAGAACTGTGAATAAACTTGACTTGTAAGCAGTACAAAGGGAATATGACAATATGCCAGTTTTAAATGTACTTGAAATGAGGAAACAATTAGGACACTTTGAATACCTTAAAGGTAAATTTAAAAAATGCAACAGGTGAGCATTTTTTTTTTTACTTTTACGAATTTACTAGTGTCTAGAATAATTGAGAATTGATAGTTACATCAATGAGGACTCGCCTCCCAGGAAAGGTTAACCTTTTTTTTCTTCTTTTTTTCTTTTTTACGAAGTAGCTGTGTTTAGTCATAGTTAAATACGACACTTTATTCACCTAATTGTCCTAAATTGAAAAAAAAAATTGAATTTGGGGAAAAAAACAACAAACAAAACTAAATGAGTGAGCTTTGTGCATCCTCTCCGAAGGTACATACTTGTAATAAAACATCCACCCATTCATCCATTTTCAACCTACTCTATACATGAGGCAGTCCTCATACTCACGCCTGATTGTAATTCCTTAGATAGTACCACAAGATTCAAGTCAAATTTTCTTTTCGCCATAATCTCTTTTTCTTTCATAGTATTGCTTTTCTCCTTCAAAATAACAGATGAATACCCTACAAGGAATCATAGAAACTGATTCTGCGTTATTGTATTATATGTGAGCTGTAGCAGAGCTAGGAAGCATTAATTAATTAATTATAGACATGACCTAAATTCCAAAAGGCTGGGGATGAAACTGCAGATGAAAACATCCCACGTGCACTGTACTATAGCACTGCTAATTCTGTGATATTCCTGACACCAGTTTCATAGTTAAACAGAGAGCATGAATTCAAATCACAAGTAGCAACAAACAGTAAAATATATTCGGTAATACTTATAGTTGCTTGTAATTACCCTCACAGCAATGCTGGGTGTAAATTCATTATATAAGTCCTGTCAAGTACAATCACTCCTTGAAGTGCACCAAAAGATGGTGGACTAGAGGGGGAAGTGCAGCACAAGCAAGACAAGTGTGAAAAAAATAAAGGGGGAGATGTGAGACTGCACATGTAGACTGATAAAAAAACAAAAACACGTTTTTTTCTCTTTTTCTTGCTTGAAAAAAAAATACTTTCTACTTGTTCATGCTTAACTGTGTTTCTTTTTATAGGATCGTGGACATGGCATGGGGAAGCTCGAGCCAATCTCCCCTGTGAGCCCTGTACACATGGACCCTGATTTGGATCTGGTGCCAGCCCGCTTTTCCAAGGAAGAACTGATCCAGAACATGGACCGTGTGGACAGGGAGATCACTATGGTGGAACAGCAGATCTGCAAGCTTCGCAAAAAACAGGTTTGCACGGTTATCGTTCTGTTAGTGTCAGCAGTACAATGTCCTTGTCGTTTAAGGATGCTTGTTTTAGTTGTTTATCGCTGGTGTCGAACCAAAACCTTGTACCTCCAAAGTTGTCACTTTTCAGGAAAGGTATTTTTTATATTGCATCCAAAGACAACAAGCCATTTTCAACACATTCGATTGGTCATTAATTCGTAAAAATGACACCCACTTGTGTTGACTGACCAAAAGTATAAAGTTTTTAAAAAAAATATGAAATTTGCCACATTGTGACTTAGAAAGTTTCGGCCCGACGCCAGCACCATGTGTAACATTATTGAGGCTGGAGCTATCTCAAGTTGCATATTTCGAGACTGGTTATGAAAGAGATGCTTATACTGTAAATACATTTATACTGTAGATATATAAATAATACTTTCCTGGGTAATATTAAGTTTAATGAACCCCTACTCTGTTTAGGAGCACAACACCTTTGCGCTTACCCATCAGTCTTGCATATCTTCCTTGTTGGCATTCTTGCATGTGATGATTTGCTGTGTTGTGAGATGCAATGCATACTCAAAAATATCCAGCACGGTGCAGATCTTAAGAGTGCTAAAATCCTTCTTGAATTTAACATGTGAAATGTGTATGAATCCTGTCTTCAAATTATTCATGTTTGACTAGCTTGTGTTATTTGTCATGCCTACAGTACTGTACTTTTATGACGTGTTATTTCTGTAGTCAAGCTTTGTTGCTGGTTCATGTAGATAATGCCACAAGCCCATGCAGTCCTCCAGGCAGCTTCATTCCTTTCTGTTTCTGTCTTCACTTTTTATTTAGGAGAAAAGTAGGTTAAAAATACATAGAGCTATAAATAACATTTTCCCTAGGGGAGGAGTTGGATTATGGCAGAGGTTTTGGGACTGCTAAAGCACTCACATCCCTTCCACTCTGTCTTCCTTTTGGCCGACTGCAATGTTTAGTGGAGAAACAGTATGGTCGGCTTTGGCATGCCAACATATTAGTTAGTGCATTGGATCCTGTTTTACACCTGGTGCAAATCACAGTGCCGATTGTGTCTTTTCAGTTGGCTCATTCGCCATATTTGAGCAGCACATTTAGCCCACCCTTGCGGTCACGCGTGTTTTGATTGAACAAAAAGCCCCAAATAAATATTTCAACTGTAAAAGGTTCCCTTGTCGTAATTCTACAGCATTGTACGCAAGAGTATGCAACTCAATTTACTAGTATTTTGGGGTCTTTCGGTTTTCTTGCCTTCCGCACACATGAAATGAGTGACGACTAGCTTAGCGTCAGTCACCGTAGGCACGCAGCTCGAAAGGGGCTTGCCGTATGTACCCAGTCATACTGTCTCTCTTTTCTTATCTTATCTTATCTTATCATTATTTTATCTTTGGGCTTGAGTGTGACTTCTCTTTACACAAAAATGCTATATGTGTCTGAACACAAGGCATCCCAATCTATAAAATTACTATGCGGATTATACTTAAAATTTTGAGCATGGAAACCAGCTAATCAGAGGATGATGAGTGCAAAAGAAAATCAGCTTTTGAAGGGCAATTTTGGGAAAGGGGAGATAATATTTCAGTGTTTTTTTCTTCTCAAGAAATTACGGTACAGTATTTGATTAAAACCCCTTCAGACCCATAGATGGTCCCAATGGAGATGACACATTCCCGTGTCGAACCATTAAAACTCATAATTTGGATGATGTCAACACTTCTGGTACATGATTGGATCCTAACAAACCAATCACAATCGTAATTTGATTTGCATGATATTCATGTTAAAAATGTTGAGATAAGCTTGGTAAGTTTAAAACACATCACACCCATAGTTATCCTGGCATCCACTATAACAACTAAAAACATGAGATAATGCCCCCCCCCCCCCCCCAAAAAAATGTACATGATGTTCTTATGTGGGAAAAGAGTCAAAAACAGCAAAATAAACGATTTGGCGATTTGGTTAGGAAGTGCTGTTTTTGCTTGAGAGCTCTGGATGAAGGGTGATGTAACAGAATCTCACAACTGAATCCCCCATCCCCCGAAAGAACACAGCTTTTAAGTTTTTGTATTGTTTTATATGCTAAGGGTCATACTTTTGTGTGTGTTTGTTTCAGCAACAGCTGGAGGAAGAGGCTGCCAAACCTCACGAGCCCGAGCGGCCTATTTCCCCTCCACCCAGCGAGGCCAAGCACCGCAGCTTGGTGCAGATAATCTACGATGAGAACAGGGTTAGTGGAATAAACAACGTCATTACTTTTCACAAAAAAGGAGATAGTAGGCGGGATTATTGATTGTATGCATGCCCATGCATGCGGGTATGCATACAATCCAGTGTATTGTGATTATGTCAATAGAAGTTGTCAAAGGATTCTTAAATAGTTAGAACAATATGGTTGCTAAGCACAAGCATGAGTAAAAACAATTCTACTAGGGGTGTGCTAAAAAAATTATAGAGAATATATAGTTGTTGGCCTCTTTACAATATACTGAGATACTGAGGAAAAATCCGTTTCTCCATTTAAATCAATATGCAATATTATGAATTGAAGTACACTGCATAATTTAAAATTTTTTGTTAAAAGAATGGAAGAAGTTTGTACGTCAAATATATTTTGTCAGTGGCACGTCATTGTATGCAGCAGTTTCATATGATTCTCTATGCTCTCAGTCCACCTAGTGGCTGCACCTTACTTTAAATTTTTACATTTTATATCATACACATCAAAAAGGTTAATCTTGATCGAGACAGGATCCAGCAAAATGTTTTATTAGGTTCATTTTTAGAAGATATAGTTGCTTATGATGTTGAATAATAATTCATAAATGAAATCATCGTGGGTATATAACTTTAGTTTGTGTGTCTTTAAAGAACAGGCGAGTTTATCTTTAATCATTGGTTGCAGGACCATTCAGCCATACTATGAAAAAAAAGTACAACTTTTCTGGTTGTTCCTTCAACTTACAGTATATTTAAATTTGAGTTTTGGTAGTTGAATAAATTCTATGTTTCAAGCTAAATGAAAAATCATGTTTATTAATTGTAATTTAAATCTCAATAAAAATAATAATAATAGTGATTAATATTTTTTTCCCTTTATCACCCAGCCCTATGAATATGTTGAAGCAGTAGACAGGCCTAATCATTATTGTGTCAGCTCCTCTAGTAGTGGCTTGGGTGAAAATGACTTTTTTTTGCTAACAAAAGAAGTTATATACTCCAGGTTTAAGCCAAATAAATCACAACACCGGCCTATATAAGTTTATGTAAAACTATGTGTTCAACCAGTTGTGTCACACATGACCTGTTTCATACAAGTAGTTAAAATATAAACCCATTTGTCGACTGCCCAGATGACCATGACTGTCCTCTCAGCATTACTTACCGTGGCACTCAGTGAAATCAGTGCACATCAGTAGAAAGTAGAAAGAACGAATTATAGATTGCTTAATTCTTATCTGAGATGATGCAGGGTGTAACAGTATCTCTGTGTTCTGACCTCTGCAACACTTTCCACTTCCTTTTTTTTCCTCCCCTCCTTCCAAGATACATTCTGGCCTATTGTCCAATTCCGGCCTGCCAATTGTATATTTATCAGCCAGCCTCAACATGCCTTCTGAGAATTTACACGGATAATTTTTACCGGCAGCCCACTCACAAGCCCTGATGATGCCTCCACTTTTCTTCTCAATTTAGCTTCCCTGAATCAGCATTACAATATACCTTAACTTTTTAACTTCTGTGTCTTTCCAATATTGTACATGATCAACCTGAAATTGAAGTTTGCACAAAACTCTCTGGGTTTTAGTCTTTGTTCAAAATAAATTGAAGTGCAAAATAATACTACAGGTTCAACTGTTAACTGTTAAGCATGGCACACTATGAAGTTGAGAAATAGGGCGGTACAGTTGAACATTTTACCACAATGTAACTACTTCAAATCAGTCGATATTGATGAAATATAGATTATTTTCTTACCTGTTCAAAATAAGAATAATATTAAATGAATTAAAGTTGAATATGATAAAATACAACCATCCAGAGGAAAAATACCATTTACTTTACAAAATATAACTACATACAGGTACAAATAAGTAGGCAACAGGTGAGTAAATGTGTAAATACATTCAAGTAGCAGTGCTGTTAATGTGAGTAACACCAACTTTCTACCTATAGAAATCAAATCTCAAATTAGCATATGAAAGAAAGGATAGACAGGGATGGAATAAAAAAAAAATCAAAAGAGCGCTTCGTCAGCTATGCAGATACTGAGTTTGCAAATACAGTAAGCATACATTTTGCTAGCAACACACTATTAATGCACACTAAGTATTAATATAAACATTGTAAACATACATACTGACAGAGATTGCACTTGATTGCGAGAAGATTGCTATGAATGCTGCTCACCTAGAAAAGCTTTCTGTAAGCCATGCATGATATTTATAACCTTAACCACTTGTTGGGGCATCACAATACGCACTAAATTGCAGTTGTAGGCAACTCAAGAAAAAAAAAGTTTGAACATTGATAGTCATTTCTGGTGACAGGTGACTTTGGCTGCTAAATGCCATCTTGGTTGACAGTTAAAACAGCTGTAAACAAGTTAATCCACTCACCACGCCAACTTCTTCGCTCCCCTTTATCCAAGCCTTCTCTTTTTTGGCTTTGTTGCCGGCAGCTATTGGAAGCTGGCTTTGTTGTACACCCCCACTCCCACAGAGCGCAATGATATTGTCTTACATTGTTTTTATTTCACGACGCTGTGTGCTTGTGCTGTTGCTGCATGTGACGAAATAAGTATATTAGCGAAGCCGATTGGCTGTCGGCGACGCCACGAAAAGTTCACATTTGTAAACGCCGGTGAAATGGGCCAAGCAGCAAAATTTTGACTTCAAATGCTTCATTCGTGCCACCTGACACACATTTGAAGCTAACCGCGTAAACGGCATTGACTATACAGTATATGGAAACGCGCTGCCAGGAACGCTCAGCTCACGTTTGGTCTGACCACAGCATTAGGGGACATACACTTACTGTAATCCATTTTGATGTTGTTTTTTCAGAATGTGACAGGTGAATAAATGCAGGCTCTAGCAGTATGCCTCCAAATTACAATGCACTGATTTGCTCGGGGTAGAGAAAATGGCTTTATATTGCTCTACAGTATAACAGCAATAATAACTACATGGATTTATGCAAAGCACTTATTTGCAGTAAGTGGTAATACATTATAAATGTCTTAAAAAGTTTTGTTTTCTAAATACAACACTATGCTATTTATGTTTTATTGTGTGTTAGCAGGAAATATATTGAGCAATTTTTCCAATGGATTCAGGTTGGTTGGTAATAGGGGCTCAAAGAGAAAAGGTTGATGTTCACGCATAGTGGCAGGCCTGTTCTTACCTTAAGTCACCTCACCCCTAAAATATCTCGTATGGAATGTGAACTTTTCATTATTTACTTGCACCATCATGTTGTCTGTGAGCTTTACACAGAGCTTTTTTTTCCTCCAATATTTTGGTTACCTCATTAGCTGCCTGAGTTGCACAATTTATAAAAGCAGCTCTCAGAATGATGCAATGATTACAGTTCTACACTGGCACAAATTCAGATTTAAAATATAGTTCAATTAATAGTTTTCTGACAGTGTCAATTAAAACTCACCTTTTTTTTTTTAAAGGCAGACTTTCGGATACAGCTTTTTGATACATTTGCAGGAAGTCATGAAAGTGTGGCTAATCAGTCAGTGCTTTTAAAAGAAGGGATGCAAATCAAATTTAGCAATATTTTTTTAAGTCACCTCACCCCTAAAATATCTCTTATGGAATGTGAACTTTTCATTATTTACTTGCACCATCATGTTGTCTGTGAGCTTTACACAGAGCTTTTTTTTCTCTCCAATATTTTGGTTACCTCATTAGCTGCCTGAGTTGCACAATTTATAAAAGCAGCTCTCAGAATGATGCAATGATTACAGTTCTACACTGGCACAAATTCAGATTTAAAATATAGTTCAATTAATAGTTTTCTGACAGTGTCAATTAAAACTCACCTTTTTTTTTTTTAAAGGCAGACTTTCGGATACAGCTTTTTGATACATTTGCAGGAAGTCATGAAAGTGTGGCTAATCAGTCAGTGCTTTTAAAAGAAGGGATGCAAATCAAATTTAGCAATATTTTTTTCCCAGAGTGAATTCCAGGGTGATTTTCCCAAAGCTATAGCCAGATTGATTTTGTGATTCACTCATTCTGGGACTGCTCTACTGCGATTTGCTCAGGAAAGGCAGGGCATTCTCTACATTGTTTCAGGCTGATTGGACGATGCGCCAACTTGTGCTTGTCTACCAAACTTTTGTTTTGACCAATCACGACAACAGATGTGAATGTCGTCGTCTGTTCTTCAAAATGGAAACTGGGAGTAAATCTGAGAGTACACAATTACTGTAATTGCAGCGTCTATGCATTTATCTACCAGCGTCGCCATGTTAGGTCCGTTTGTTTCCCACGACTTTGACACTTGTTGTTTTTGTCACAGCTGCATATCCCACCCCCAAACACAATGTTGCTTTGTGATTGGTACGAACTATCAGTGGTTTGCATCTGTAAAAATCAGCATTCTCAGTACAAGATGGATTCTTGCGAGTTTGTGAACTCACAAATACAGCGAGAATTAAGCTTACTGAGCAAGGTTAAGTCAAGCCTTCCCGGGGAGAAAATCTTGATGAATTTTGAAATCTCAATCTTGCTATTTTGAGGACAGCAAAGCCTCCCCTCGCCTGCTGCCTTCGCTTGCTTCTTTTGACTCAAGAGTTTTTCTTCTGCCTGCTTGTTGCCTCCCTCTATGCTCAGGGAAAGTGAGTTTTTTTTTCTTGGCTGTCAGAGTAGTGATGGGCTAAGACACGTAACTATGGCCCAGCTTGGGCTAAAAGCTCTAATAATAGTCAGTGTATCCATCTCTCCATGGATGCATCGAGTCACCCAGCCGACTCTAGTGGAGTCCAAGCGTTCAAGTGAGCGTGCTTACTGTGTTGTCATGGTGATGACTGAGGTGCAGGCAGCCGTCTAATCTAGTACTTCTGGTTGTGTTCTCTTACCAGAAAAAGGCAGAAGAGGCACACAGGATACTGGAGGGACTTGGACCCAGGGTGGAACTGGTGAGTTAGATCTGTCATATTCCTGTTTCCATATTATTATTTTGTTGCTCTTTAATTTTTTATTTTCATTGTAAATAAGTGACATGGGAAAATGTAATTGAATTGCATCATTCTTACCAATCAAGGACTCAAGTGTTGAGCAGAACAGCTCTTCAAGGCTACTCCACAAGATGCATTAAGCAGTGAAAATCAAAATCAAACCAAGCAGATGTTTTCTGCGACATATTTGCAAAATAGAATATATCTCGTTTCCTTTTGGGTATTGTACTTTATTCCTAGCAGAATCTATTCATACATATTGTATTGCCAAACGTCAAAAGTCTACATCCATCCATCTGTATCAGTCTTGCACAATTGGTAAATTTGGCTCTCTGTGATTAAGTAGCATATTAACGAGGTTACTTCATTAATTAGAGATGTGTCCCTCACTTGCTATTTTAAGAACGGTTGGCAAATGATTAAGTCCCACATCCAATCCATGACAAGGCAAGAGATCGATCCTGATGGATTCTGCTGTTTCCATGCTGCTGCAGAGCTGAACGTACTGTGAAACTGTCTATTTTCTTTCAGCCACTGTACAATCAGCCCTCTGATACCAAGCAGTACCATGAGAACATCAAAATGTAAGTCAACTCTTGTGCTTATGCCTGCACTACTTTTCATGCCAAAATGATAATACAAATATTAATAGATTATCATAAAAATATGGTATGCTTTCTAAAAATAGTGATTACTTGACCTTTTCTTTTATTTCTTAACATATTCAGATTTCTAAATATGGGTTACATATCGCTGGCGTCGGACCGAAACCTCGTCCGTCACAATTTGGCAAATTTAATACTTTTTCAAAAATCTCTTCTTTTGGTCAGTTTAGTCTGCGTGTGGGTGTCATTTTGTAAAAATTATTGACCAATCTAAAGTGTTAAAAATGGCTTGTTCTCGTTGATGATGCAATGTTAATGGTTGAAAAAAAAAACATGGCGTTTTTGGGGTCTCCTGAAAAGTGACGATTTTAGAGGTACAAGGTTTTGGCCCGACGCTAGCGATATCCATCCATATATATGCATCTATATATATTTTTGTACGTTTATTTGAGCATTTTCCCGTGACTTTGTTCATTTATTTATTTATTTTTAACATGTGGATAATAAGTGTTAAGTTTATCAACTTCACTTACACTGTACTGCACTTGACCATGATAATAAACGAGGCACAAATCGGCGATAGTCAGAAAAAGCTCTACATGGGGCTAATGTTAGTAATAAGGTACATTAACATTAGAGCTGCTCAATGTAGAATTCTGCCCCAAAATATCTTTAAAATAGCCTTTTTATTTGACCATTTATGACTCAAACATCTTAATAATTAGCTAATTAACCCCTTAGCTGTTCACAATGGGCAAACCTGCAAGCCTCTACCTCAGTGGTGTCCAAGTTTTGTCCTCGAGAGCCCCTATCCAGCCTGTTTTCCATGTTTCTCTCCACCAACACACCTGATTCATGATCAAGATTGTTATCAGGCTTCTGCAAAGCTTGCTGATGAGCTGATCATTATTCAGCTGCGTTGAAGGAGGGAGACATGGAAAACAACTGCTCTACCCATAGTTTTCACACATTATCCCGCCCTCTGGATGTGACACGCTTTGTGTAGGTGAAGAAGGGAGTGTGCAGTTTCATTTTTCAGCCACATGTGGCAGGAGCAATTAAAAATTCAATTTCCTGCATTGAGCAGCTTTAATATCACTGTAAAGATGACGCCTATAGGACCCAGGACTAAATAAAATTAACTCGATGGGCGTCTTCGGTAGAGAGGTCCGTATGACAATGATGACATGACATGGTGCCCATTTCAGTCTGAAATGCTTTCATGCACATTTTACTTCACGCTTCGTCAACCACATGGCAAATAAATTTTCCAGTTTCTTTGTATGAGGAAAATGCAGAATGCCAATGCAGCTCAGCTTTTGATTTTTTTTAATGTGCTTTATACATTTGCTGTGCGCTGTGAGGGTGAGAGCAGTGCACAATTGCGCACATGCGCAGCTTAGAGGGAACATTGATGAAGTGTAGTTGACGGGAAGCTTCATCAATGCCAAGAGATATGAGAAAGTCTTGGCCCTTTTGAGGAAACATCTATTCCACATGCGAACAGGTTCTTTATCATATGAAGCAACTCCCTAGGCATGTCAAAAAATCTGGTTGAAATGTTGTCCTTCAGTTTGTGGAAAAAGTCTGACATTTCTTGAGCTACTGTGACACTGGGTGATGACTTGATAAAAGTCTCAAAGAGTGGGAAAGTGAAGCATTCTATTGTTTTTATTGGATACGAAACGTATTAGTTTTTTTTCCCAAATGCATTTTTAGTTACTACTCTAGTATTTCTCCCTTGTAATCTCAGGTTTAGTTTTTTCAGGTGATCAAATATGTCATTCAAAAAGCACATTGTCTGCAACAGAAGCTCTTTGACCTCCCGTGGTTCGCAGATCTTGTCCAGCGTCTGTAACAGAAGCTCTTTGGCCTCGGCCTCCTCAGACTCTTAAGGGCATTCACTTTGCTGAGCCACCTGACATGATTGTGTAATAATAGGCCACAGTGCTCAGCAAACACATCAACAAGTAGTTTAAGACAGGAAAATGATGTGATAAAATTGGGACATCACGGAATAAATGGTAGTTTTCAACTCACTACTGAGCTGGGTGCATTGAGCATTATGAATGATACAGTTAAACTTCATTTACGGTGCCACGGCCGACAATTGCGGACACAGGCCTTATTATCTTTAATAAAGTAAACAATATTTTCAATAGTTGAGCGTTGTCATAGTTGTTCGTAGATTCGTCCACTCCCTGCGGCATGACATCAGCAGCCCTCAGTTTGTCGAGAAGAGTTGTGAAAATATCCGTGGCCAAAGCGTCAACTTGTCTGGCAGCTGTGGTATTCAACAACGGTATGGATTTGCCAGATGCTTATACCTGTTTTTAATTTGGTCATCAAGTTACCACCTCATGCAGAGCGGCAAGCATGCAGTCCTCAATCATCTCAGCATCTAGGAATGGCTTTTTCTTGCTCCCCAGAGTGAAGCTATAGATGTCGATTTGTTCCGCTTAGTTCCATATTTGCACTACACATCTACTGCTAAAACTGCAAAACTGCTACTTTCAGTCGTCTTGTCACTGTTTAGCCCACAATAGTATTTCTATCTGTATACACATACTGTATATCTTACTAGGGCTGGGTTTAAAAAAAAAAAATGATATATCGATATTGAATCGATATTCCTTTTTATAGTCCAATATTAATTCATAAAATCATGAATCAATACTTTTAAATATGGCTACCAAATGCAAATGTGCCTTTCTGTTATTCAGAATTCCACAAGAGGAGCCCAGTGTTTTTACCACTTTATTTACTTAGTGCTGTGGTTGTAATTTATTTCAATTATTATTTATTGTTTTGATCAGATCATGTTCAATAAAACATACATGATTAATGTAACTGGATTGGATTCAATTCTAAATGTAAATATTTTTATAAATGTTTCATACTAATGCGCCAATTAAGAGCAAGAGGTTTCTATTTGAAGTATTGATACTTCTGAGAATGTCTTCCATATAAAAGTAAATTGATACTGCATGAAATCCTTAACTGAATCAAAAATCAATGGTGAATCGAATCGATTTTGGAAATCTGAATCGATACCCAGCCCTATATCTTACTGCTTGGTCTTCTTGACCACTTGATGGCGCCATAGAGCAAATGAAGAACCACAAAGTTTTGAACGATGTGCAAACCAATTTGCTGGAAAACCTCAGTGACTTATGAAGTTTCATTTCTCCACCACTGATATTTTGTAGTCCCTTCACTGTTAAAAACTCAGTTTTTGCAGTCTACTTTTCTTCAATAGCACTATGTTTGTTTGATTGCAAGCCCTCTGCAGAAGAAGAGGGCGTAAAAGTTTATGCTGCTTCGTGATCTTTACACCTCGCTGTTGCCCCCTGCCATTGCGTATGACTTACTGCATGAATCGACGCTTCTCCAGTTAGATTGAATAATCAACATTATTTAAGTGATGCTTGGTGGGCCAGATGAAAAGCTTTCACGGGCTGCATTTGGCCTGAGGGCCGCTAATTGAATTGACTTGTTGTGGACCAATGGCAACTGCACTTTAACTTCTTTGTTGGACATCTGACTTCTCTACTTGAAATGTATCAATTATTATTTTTAAATGTATGTGCATTATGTGTATGTATTCCCTCAGAGCAATTATTAAAATACAGTACCGGTACGCTGTGTCCATCCTCTGATAAATTGCCTCATTTTAATATGCAAGATTAAGGCAGCAAATTGTCTGGACAGTCAGAGTACATTGATGAATTTGTCGTTGTGTTTGATTTTGATGCTGCAAAGGTTTGCTTGTACTGTTTGTGTCGTGGGCTTTAATTCAGTGTTTATGTATGCTCGGGGTTAAGGACTTTGGGATTTCACAAGTAGTATTGCAGATAATATGTTGGGAAATTGAGAGAAGATTATCCTCGGTTTATTTATCGTCGTTTAAATTTTACAACGTCGTCTTGGCATTTGCGATATAAAAGTTAGACCACTAGTAACCCACTTTGTAGCCTCCTTTCCTTGCATTTAACGCTGCCGCTCACTTAAATTGACTAATGTAGAATAAGATTACATTAATCAGCGGGGAGTGACCTTACAACTGACAGATTAAGTGTCAGGAATAAAACTCTGTCTTGCAGCAAAGAAAGAGACAAACTGAGCGACTGCCTAAGAAGATTACTGGTCCTGACCTTTGAAGAACTGCAAGACAAGTTTTATTCGTTTGCTCCCCATGCTGTTATGTCCATCTGAAAGCATTGACAAAGGAAGTTGTTTGTGTTTGTTTTTTTCTGCATGTTGTAGCTATAACTATAAATTTGGTGAGAATTCAAGTGTCAAATGTGTTAAAACCTGTGATTATGTTTTGCTTTTATTCCTCTGCATCACAATTTTCCTAATGCCAGTTTAATTTTTTCAACCTTCTTAGAAACCAGGCGATGAGGAAAAAACTCATCTTATATTTCAAGAGAAGAAATCATGCTCGAAAGCAATGGGTGAGTACCAATATTTTTTACTCTGCTGGGCCTCAGCCAGAGGAATGATATAAAGTGAAACTGGGTCAGCAGCTCATGTAAAGTGAGTGGCCATTTTAGGCTGACCTTTGAGAAGACAGGTCTGGGTGTGATCTGTTTCATTATACCTAAAGTGACCTGCTGGATGATTACGGTTTTAAAAAAGAAACATCAGTCAAACTGTTTGTGTCTTCTTTTCTGTCAGAGTTATGTCTGAGTGAGACAGAGTCAACTAGCATAGCTATAAGTAAAGCAGGGTTCAATTGGGTATGCTCTGTTCGAGGGCTGCGAGATACGACTGAAAAGTGTATCACAATATAAGTTTTTTTTATTTAAATATCAGACGATATCGAGAACTATAGATCTTTTTTTAGTATTCAAAATAAGGACCCAAAGGAAAAAAGGTGAATTTAAAGCTGCCGAATGCAGAAAATAGGATTTTGAATTACCACTGCCATGTGTGGCAGTAAAATGAAACGGCACACTCACTTCACACGTTCACAATGCGCACGACGTTACATACGAAGAGGGTGGAAAATTCAAACCCTAATCCAGCCTGAAAACTATTGGCTAGAGGCTTGCAGGAGTACCCATTGTGAGCAGCTATGGTGTTAGTTAATCTGATAATTAGAAGATGTTTGAATCATAAATAGTCAAATGAAAAGGCTATTGTAAAAAATTTTTGGGGCAAATTGTTCCAAATTGCAGCTTTAAACTCTACTACAATTATGGCTTGCCATCAATGTATATAAAGTTAAAAAACAATTCCTTCACTATTGCATTACTCTTACTTTTGGAGCAGTTTGTAGAAGAAGCTTGACAATTTGGAAATTAGAAGATTGATCAATAGTGTGTCAGTGGCTGATCTGTAAAGGCTTTGTAGCCAGATGGTTGTGATTCCTTTTACTCTGATATCTCTCCATATGAGTGTGCTCTGCATTGTGCAATGCAAAATTGTGCACATTATATTAGATTCAATATGGTAAATTAAAATAAAATGCGTTCCTTTTTGTGTAACAATACAGGAGCAGAAATTTTGCCAGCGTTATGACCAACTGATGGAAGCTTGGGAGAAGAAGGTAGAGCGCATTGAAAACAACCCTCGGCGAAGAGCCAAGGAGAGCAAGGTACGGGAGTACTACGAAAAACAGTTCCCTGAGATTCGTAAGCAGAGAGAGATGCAGGAACGAATTCAGAGGTGAGCTACATGTTTTCAATCCCTGTGACTCAAACACTTGATGTGGGATG
This sequence comes from Vanacampus margaritifer, assembly GCF_051991255.1. Classification (NCBI taxonomy): domain Eukaryota; kingdom Metazoa; phylum Chordata; class Actinopteri; order Syngnathiformes; family Syngnathidae; genus Vanacampus; species Vanacampus margaritifer. The sequence goes on from NC_135434.1 coordinate 19,665,184, forward strand.
TGATTATTATGTGAAATAATTACAAGAACTCAAATAGAAGACTATGTTTTGTTTTGTTTTTTAGCCGTGTTGGGCAGCGAGGGGGTGGATTGAGCTCTTCTGCGGCTCGCAGTGAACATGAAGTCTCCGAGATCATTGACGGAATATCAGAGCATGAGGTAAGCTTTTTTGTCAAAGATTGTTTATCCCTTTATTTGCAGTATGTACCGTAATAATCAATGAATTAGTGGCAGCTCATCAATAGAGGGCGCTAGGGCGACACCCTACCCGCCCAGCTGAATCACCTTCAAATGTGCAAATATTAAATAATGAAGATGAAGTATTATACTAAACCTACTTTCAAATATATATATATATATATATATATATATATATGTTTTTTATATGAGCAGGATAAATAGTATACAGTTATAGATGAGTATTTTTTTTTTTATCTATCTCTGGCATCTCATGTGGTCACATACTTCTACTACTTTGGGTGCAGAGAACATCACCGATAGACTCTCGTAAAAAGTTTGACATGCACAGTCGGTCCTCATGCAATATACGTACGAGTATTGTGCACCTTTGGGCGCTGAATTCTACAACCTCAAGCCAATAGCATTTAAATGGAATTACCGGTACCGTCATTTCCTGTCCAGCTCCGGCTGAACTGAGTGGCTCCTGCTTTCGATGGGAATTTATATGACAATGACAATAAAGGCTTTCTATTCTGTTCTATACCTGGTAATAAGATTGCCTGCCACTTTAGATGGATGAATCATTGTCACTCCAGTGTAGAACCATTTAGAACACATGTGTCAAGATCCGGTCCTCGAGGGACATATTTTTGAGGTTTCTCTACTCCAACGCAACTGATTCAATGATCAGGATAATTATCAGGCTCCTGCAGAGCTTGCTGATGAGCTTAAATATGAATCAGCTGTGTTGAACATGGGAAACCTCTAAAACATGCAGGACTCAGGCCCTCGAGGACCAGACTTTGACATCAGTGATGACTATTTTCTCTCACTACCATAACAAGAGACTTAGAGGTAAATGTGTGTAGAGTTCACATTTGATGTGGAATATGTCTCCAACAGCTGAAATTGCTAAGGAAGTTTAACTTCCTCTCCTGCCACCTGACCTCTGTAGTGCTTTAAAAGAGCTGTAATGTTACTTCTGGTTCATGGCAACTATAATCGGTCATGGCTTCCTTCCCTTTTGAAAACGGTCTGTCTCATTCCTGGATGTTGATTTGTATTTTGTGTTTCTCTCTCTCTGTGTTTCGCGTGGCATGTGTGACTATCAGAACACAGAGAAGCAAATGAGACAGCTGGCAGTCATCCCTCCAATGCTGTTTGATGCTGAACAACAACGCATCAAGTTCATCAACATGAATGGATTGATGGATGACCCCATGAAGGTGTACAAGGACCGGCAGGTCATGAACATGTGGAGTGAGCAAGAGAAGGACACTTTCAGAGAGAAGTAAGGTCAACTCTTCAGTAAAGTCAGGGTGGTAAATGGGGTGCATTTATTTCGCACATTTATGTGAAATGGCGACAGTCATGCATTGCCTCTCACTCACACATTCTTAGATTGATGGTGGAGGTTACCATAAAAACTGACATTTATCACATTAGGGGAAAACAAGGTTTTTAGTATCTTGCTCAATGACACAGAACAGTGTCCGTGTGGGTACTTGCGGTCAAATCAATAACTTTCAAATATGGCCACTGGAACGCCTAAGCCCCGTCGTCCTATGGCCCACACTTGTCATAAGTATTACATTGCAATTTCATTGATACATTTTTGTTGAATGAGAAAGCATTTTATGAAATCTCATATTAGTATCCAGCACAAGCTAAATGTTAAGTGAGCAAGATTATTCAAAATGTTTATTATGTGTGGATGTTAAAGAGGTTAGGAAGTTGTAGGAAAGGAATTGAATCTTCCCCTTTTTGTGACAATTGAGGGATCACATCTGAAGCACAAACATGCAGGAACATTGACCGAATATCCCAAAAATTTGCCAAACTGTAGCTTCAATTTATCTCCATAAGCTTGTACAATGAATGTGATTTTTACTAACAACATAAAATAAACAATACTATAATTAGTCTACAAGTAGTCTGATTGAGTTGGATATCTAATGTACTCTATTACTGAAACATATCACTTATTCAGTAGTTCTTTCTTTTTTGATATGCTCAGAGGCCTTATTAGTTGAGCGCTTTATGCAAGTGATATTAAAAATATCTCCAGATTGTAAATTTGTCATGCTCTGCTTCCACAGATTCATCCAACACCCTAAAAACTTTGGTCTGATTGCATCTTTTCTTGAAAGAAAGGTATGGGTTTTGTGCTCAACTGAGCAATCCACTCTTCTCAGGAAATAACATTTATAGCCAAATCACATTTATTTCATTTTTCAGACGGTGGCAGAATGTGTGCTCTTTTATTATTTGACCAAAAAGAATGAGAACTATAAGAATATAGTGCGAAGAAACTACAGACGGCGGGGAAGAAGTCAGGTATTGTCAGCTTTCAAATTTAAAGCTTCTAAACATGTCCTCTGATGTTTCAACACGTGCTATCTCAATGACAATATTACTTTTAGCTGATTACAGTTCCTGAGGTTGTAGTAGTCATGCACTGGGCAAAACGCCAGAACCTCTTGGTGAAACAAGTCAGACAGGGATAACCTATGCTAACCTTTCCTCTACTTTCCTTATGTACCCAGATATTGTGCATTGCAATTGCAGTGTTTTTTTTTTTCAAACATAAAATGATGAAACTTTGAACAGACCAGAACCTGTTAGAATGGGATTCATTTGAGGGTGGTACAAAGTGGCTCATAATGACCACAGTTATAATGTTGGTACTGGCACAGCTATTGGTTTATTTCAGCAGTCATTGTGTCTGGTAGCAATAGACAAATGTGTCAAATGGCCAAGATTTTTTTGCCACTAACATCAAACCACTACAATATTAAGGTAGCCAGCTACACATAAGTATTTAGAAGATCCCTTGCTCTCCATTGGAAATGTATGATGAGTTATTAGAATTGATGTCATCAATACACAAATCACTCATTCACTAATATGGAAATACTGTTTATTCAAAATAATAAACGAATAAAAGCTTGATGCACTTCTAAACTTGCTCTTTTTAGCTCTACTTCCCGGCTGCCGCTCACTCTTTTTATCAGTCTGTCTCGCACATTAAAGACACTGTATTGAGATCCTCATCATAAAATCAATGTGTTGCTTTGGCCTAAAGGCAGCAATGTCAAATACATCACAAGTAGCAGTGGGTGTCATAAATGCAAGAAAAGTTGTCAGCCTGGATGTCTGTACTCATCTGAACTCTCACCCTAAAGCCCAGACAGGCAAAGGCATTAGTGAGGAAGTGGTAGTGTTTGCTAAAAAACGAAAAGTTATACAGCAGAACAGTTATGTTGTGGTTTCTGAACTTTCATATCCTGTTTTGTTTCGCCTTTGCAGGCATTCTTTTTAGTTACGTGAAATTCAATGAAACCAGATTACTTTGTGTGTGTGTGTTATATAAACAAGATACGGCAGTGTTATCAAATCGACCGGTTTGCCATTTGTTGATCTCTGTAAGAGTATTTTTTGTATTTGTTTATTTGTATCAGGTCAGTATACGATATCAAGACAAAAAAGGAACAACAGAGAAAGCTGTTAATTGAAATTAATATGAAATATGTAAATGATAGCATTGATGAAGGATTCTTACAGAATTCCTACGCAAGATAGGCTTGACTAATTACAAACTCATCCAAAGAGGCTTAAAATTAGAACTCTTAGTTGATTTTCCATACCTTGATCATCTGAGTTCATGTTTGTAAAAGGATGCCTTCTTGTTCCTGTCCCATAATATGTAGCATGGCCAGCAGCAGCAACAGCAGCAACAGCAACAACAAGTCAATCGGAACAGCCAGGAAGAAAAGGAAAAGGAGGAGAAAGACAAGGAAGGAGAGAAGGAAGAGGATAAAACAGAGAATGAAGACAAAGAGGATGGAATGAAGTAAGCCAAACTACTAATTCAACAGAGAACATAGTCAGCAATCAGATGTCAATGCCTTATAATCTTTATCACATTATAGTATATAGTGTTTTTGTAATGTGTCTGTATGCAAATAAGTTTTGAAATCGTGTTATAAAAGGCAAGTCTTTGTAGCTTATATATATATATTCTTTTTTTAAATTTATTTTTCATTCAGGTCACTTTCATACCTCACGTTCACCTCAAACTACAAACAGTGATATAGTGTAAGAGAAGTTATGTTTTAGATAGACAGCACTTGTCTGGAAAATCCTATTGACTAGTGTCTCACCTCGAGCTAGACTTTCCACCTACAACAATTTGAAATTCCTTCACCTTATTAAAACAGCTGTTTTCCTTGGAAACACCTTAGGAGGGTTCTTCTGCTCTGTGGTTTTGCTGGTGACAATGTGAATGGATTATGTCTGTTTAAGTGTGGGTGGATGGCTTTGTGCAGTCTCATCAAACAGCAATAGATACAAAGACAACAGATGGAGTACCACTCTTTCTGTTCTACTTGGAAATCAATAGGTGAATGTGCCCAATCTGTGGAGGCAGGCATTCTATTATCTAATCTGAAGTTGTACTTTGTACTGTAGATGTAATGTACATTCTTGAGCATTTGTGTCAGACTTTAAAATGCTGATGAAGCATTACTTGCTGTCTGCCTATGCTGAGACATAGCCAGGTGATTCCAAGCAGACCCTGCTGTCTGACTGGAATCACTGACTTAGTACAGCAGCCTCTCCTATATTTGGAGTCACATCTGCAAACCACATTAACATTAATGGAGCTCAGGAAATATTAATTGAGAGTTTGTTGTACAATCCTTGGCTTGTTCACTCTTGACACAGCAGTGTGTAAATTCACATTCATTTTTCTCTGTGTGTAGTATTCTGTAAAGTTCAAGTCTTGTGCGGACCAAATTTACACAAGATTTGTTCTTTAGCCCCATTTCCATCTAGCAGTGTCGATGCATTCTGTTTCCGTTTTTTCTTTTCTTTCATTTATTCATTTTAGATTTATGTCACTTTTGGTCACCATATAGTCAAAAAGTGACTTGTGAATACAGTAATAAGTCTGCCCACCACCCCCAAAAGCCTGGCTTTATGCAACAAACAGCCATAAATGTGAAATGGCCCTCATTTATATTTTGCAATGTTGAATGTTGTGCCCCTCTTTGTTAAATTAGATACAGTGCTGTGGCAGTGTTTGCCCGCTTCCTGAGTTCTTATTTTTTTGTGTCACACTTAAATGTTTCCCATTATCAAACACATTTCAACATAAGTCAAAGACAAAACAAGCAAACACAGAATGCAGTTTTTCAATGAAGTTTTCTATTATTACGGGAAGGGGGGGCAAGCCAACCTAGCCCTGTGGGAAAAAGTGATTGCCCCCTAAACCTAATAACTGGTTGGGCCACCCTCCATAGCAACACCCGAAATCAAGTGTTTTCCATAACTGATGAGTGTTTCCAAATCCAAAATTTAGTTTTTTCTTAGGCATACAGTAGTTGATTTGCTGATGTGTTTTTAAACTCAAAACTGCTTCAGCTTAAGATCACAAACTGATGGCCAAACATTCTCCGTCAGGAGTATCTGGTAAAAGACAGAATTCATGGTTCCATCAATTATAGCAAGTTATTCAAGTCCAGAAGTAGAAAAGCAGCCCCAGACCATCACACTACCACCAACATGCTTGACTGTTGGTGTAATATTCTTTTTCTGAAATGCATATACCTTTCACAAAGTTCCACTTTCATTTTGTCAGCCGATAGAACATTGTCCCTTGCGAAGCCTTGTGAATCATTCACGTTTTGCCAAAATAAGATGAGCCTTTATGTTCTTTTTGGTCAGCAGTGGTTTTCGTCTTGGAACTCTGCCATGGATGTCATTTGCCCAGTCTATTCCTCATTGTTGAATCATTAATTGAGTCAAGGGAAGCCAGCAAGTTATTTAGATGTTGTCCAGAGTTACTTTGTGACCACTGGATGAGTCGTCACTGTGCTCGGGCCACTCCTGGGAAGGTTCACCGCTCATGGAACAGGTCTGGAGATAATCGGGCTTGGCTGGGGTGGGGTCAGTTAAAATGAACTGAAAAATGTTATCAGCCAGTGAATTCATAATTTAGCAAGGGGAGAAGTACTTTTTCACACAGTATCATCAGGTAGTTTTGAAAGCGTTTTTCCTTAATAAATCAAATTGGAAGGTGGCAGACTGCATTCCCATCCAATGTACACACCTTGTGGTGGAAGGAAACATACAGATAAGGGTTTACTATTACATACTGTACAGTGGCAAGCTGAGCTGAACTTGGAAACGTGACTTGTAATCTAATTACAGACTGCATGTCATTCATTGTGATGGATGAATTGATGCATCCAAGATCACAATGTTGCAAGTTGTTTGAAAATGAAATGCCATTTCTAAATTACAGAGATGAAACTTCTGGGGAAGATGCAGAGGACAAAGAGCCTGCAGTGGCTGTCAAGGGTCGACGAACAGCTAACAGCCAGGGGCGCCGGAAGGGCCGAATCACCCGCTCAATGACCAGCGAGGTGGAGGAGACGACCACACCGCCTGTCAACAGTGAACTCGGTCAGTCTTGGTGGTTTAACATCAAATCACTTAAGCTGGTTGTGGGGTGACGGTAGCTCATCTATAAGGTCTTTGGGCTTTAAACCGGAGGATCATAGTTTAAGTCCCCCTGTGGACAAGAATAAATGTCAACTAGTCATTGAGAGATGCTAGTCTGTGTCCTGACTACTGTATTATGAAAACAAAATGAAATGTGTCATATTCCTCCAATTACATCAATAACATATATTTGGAAGCAACATTAATCTTATTCATTGTGCATATACAGATAACATGCAACCATCAGTGTAATGTTAACATCAGTGACAGCAGTCAATTGAGCTACCAAGAACATGAGTGGAGTCATACCATTTTTTAAATGTTTAAGTCAGGCACAAAAATACTGGTTTAAATCAAGCTTTAGTTCCAATGTTGACGTTGAAGGGGCAGTCCAACATTGGATTCAGCACTTTTTATTTTTTTATTTTTACTTGGGTCTTAGTGCATCTACGTGTTTTTGTAAGTGAATGTACCGGTAATTGCTCATCATTCACACACAATCAATAGATTTGATGATGTTTGGACTAAGACCACCACCATTGGGTGGTAGACACAAAACTTTAACTTACCCTCCCGCAATATGACAAAAAATAAGTTAGCCCACTCTTTTGACTGCCTCACTTGCGCTCCAAATAATGATCTCTTATCCCATACCACCAGAGTGCACTGTTGGCCCTTTAGTCCTCTTTCCACTCACAGTTATTTAAGTGCCGGCTGTCCCCCTATGGAGTCTTTGCCAGTTGTCAGTTAGCTATACTCACAGCATCAATTCTGCTAGTGGTTACACATGTTTAATATATCAGCTGTTGTGTGTACAGTATATGTTGCATGTTGCTATCAATACGTTTAGTCAGGTGCAATTCCCCATTGAGTCAAGTTGCAGGGACTCTGAACAGCCACCTTCTTTCGTTTGCCCCAATGCTCAAAGCAGTGCTTGGCTAGCTACTTTGTCCTTTACAGGTCCATATAGAGGACTTACAAGTACAAAATCCAACGTGGCTATGTGTTGGGCAGGGCCAGGGTCACTCTGGCTAATAACTTGTACAGAGAGGGAAAAGGCAGTTGTAGTCTATAATCATTAACTGACTTCTCCCCTTCGATTTCCTGCTTCTTCCATCTAAAACAAACAGTCCCTAGCGACTTAGGCAACAGTGTCTTTTTAGCAAGCAGTAAAAATACCCTGCCCCCACATATTGTTTTTTTTCTTCTCTAATTTGTCTTTCCTTTCCTCTTGTCAGTCACTCCCTAACTGACATTGTCACTTGCAACTGCCCACTCCCCCTCCTTCTTCTTACTTATATATGTGTGTGTGTTTCTGTGTGTGTGCGTGTATGTGTGTGTTTCTGAGACAGCCAATTTTGAGATGAATGAGAGTTCTCGCTGGACAGAAGAAGAGATGGAAACTGCCAAAAAAGGTAACACAACAAAACTTTCTTTCCTCTTTGACTTTGTTTGCGACATTATTGTTAATTATAGAGATGTCACACATGGCTTTAAAAGTACACCAGACAAATGATGAGGATGTGCCTTCCTGTTAGTGAGGCAGCAGTTGCCACGTGCTAAGTTGTGTCTGTGTGTGTGTGTGGACTGTGCCTGCTGCTCTTTCTAGCCATTTCCTTTCTCTGGGTCAAGGCAGCCTGTCTTATCATGGTGGCTGTAAAGTCTGTCCCTTATCAGTTAACCTCTGCAAAATTGCAGCAGTCATTAACCTGCCTGTTTATTATCTCTGACAGGAGATTACCCAGCAGTCCATGGCTGATTCACAGAGGTCTCTGATACTGTGCCCAATGTCCTCGCATTTGTACTGTGTGTGATTGTGTTTGTTGTGTGAAGTACATGATTCTCATTGAGCTTCTCACTCACAGTAGTTTATAATTCTTGACTCTTAGTTAGGGATTCCCTACACATCTGTAGCACCAGTTTGACAAGATTGCTGATATTATATTTGAATCTATGCGACCTGCTGTCTGAATAGTGATGATTTGGGTCATCATGCATCGGTCCTCAAGGGCCGGCGTCCTGCATGTTTTGGAGGTTTCCCTGCTGCAACACAGCTGATTCCAATCAACAGGATCGTTACCAAGCTTATGCAGAGCTTGCTGATGAGCTGATCATATATCAGCTTTGTTGGAGAAGGGAAACCTCCAAAAACTGCAGGACTCACCCCTGCTCTAGTGCCAAATACGACACCTGCTGCCTCTTGTTTACATGTTTATTGGCCCCTGCAATCTGGAGGTATATTTGTAGATTATTTGTCTGTTAAGGTGTTATTTTTCAATATCTGGCACTGCTTGGCTTGAACACAGGACTGTGTAGTAATCCTGGTTAATGTCTTCAGTTCCATTCCTCTACGGTGGGATTAGTGGGGTGCTCCATCCCAGAGGATTAGCCTGGCAGTTCAGTGGATGCAGGGCTTCTATGAAGTGCTTATGTAACCACTGAACCCCAGCGACAGCAGCCAGAATTGAAGAAGGACTAGTCTTGCCATTTTCCCCCCAGAAATTCTAGCAGCCCTAAATACACAAGAGTATAGCCCAAATGTGTTTACCCCACCTCCCTATCTAGTATTGTACAAGTTCAACAAGGAGCTCACCGCTCTTTCTTCCAGGTTCTTATACGTGTTTAAAAGGCTTAGTTGTCCGCAAGCTTAATGTGTTCATCTCCTTTGGTTAAACAGATCTGAAAAATGGCATTTATGTCACAGGTCATTTGAATTTTTCCCTGCTTTCCAGGATAGCGTTGCAACAATAACTCATCTTCATTGCTGCTCAAAGATCCGTAGCTCAGACAAGAGTTGTTCTAAGGCTGTTATTTTATTTTTTTTTTAAATCTACTAGCATAATCTCTTTGTGTGGGCCTGCGTGTTAGATAGATGTCTTGTAAAGGTTGTATCTCTTGGATCGGGATCCAAGCTGTGTGTTTGCATGTGCACACTTCTTGGCTAGCGTTCCTGTAAATGCAGTAATCTGTAAGACTTTGCCAGAGTGCAAGCAGGCACCTGGATAAAGGCCCCTGCTCCACTTGCTGGAAGAACCCACATAAAGGAACTGCAGGTAGAAAACCACATATCATCTTTCTTTTCCACTGCTGCTTGGTTTTTGCATCTCTCCCTGTCCACTTTTCGGTTTGGGAGATGGCACCAGCCCAAGTTGGCAAGAGCTGTGGAAGATTTGGCAAGTGAGGGGACACCCCCCACTCCATCCTCTTCCACACTCCCCCTACTTGCCCTCTCTCCTTACTCGGTTTTATTATAGACTGGAGAGGTCACATTCAAGATGAAAAGCAGGTCAGTCAGGAAAAATGTGAAAGCCTTTATGCTTTCTCATGGTATCAACATCAACTCTGTTGCCTCCCCTGTCCCCCCATCTCTCTTTGCTTACTCTTCACTTCTTTATCCCTCCCTTCGCTATGTGTCCATTCTCTCTCTTTCTCTCTCTCTCTCTCTCTCTCTCTCTCTCTCTTGCTCTTTCGCTCTCTTTCGCTCTCTCGCTCTACTTCCCACCCCCTCCTCTCTCTACCCCCTCTGTGTTTACACTTGGACTGCCTGAGTGTGTGTTAAAGTATTAACAGGAGAGAGAGAGAGGGAGCGAGAGGGCTCGAGTTAGTGTGTACTCATGCATTTGTGTGTGCAGTGTGCACTGGTCGGTGGTGCCTGCTGGCAGAGTGAGGTAGGGGGAGGGATAGGCTGACAGAGAGAGGGAGGGGGAAAAGAGAGATAGAGGAAAGATCAGATGACAGAGAGAAAGAGAGAGAGTCAGCACAGAGCACAGCCTCGTAGTCCCACTTTCCAGTGGAAGTCTTCCTAGGCGGCCGCCATTGAAGAGAGACGCAACACAAGAACAGAGCTACAATTACTGAGGCACAAGGAATAGCAGAGAGACGGGGAGAGACGAGGAGCATGTGCTGTTTTGGAGCATGTCAACCTGACTCCAGCTCAAGTATCAAGCCAGCTGGAAGTAAGAGTGGAGGGTTTGAGCTGTTTTCATCTGTGCTCCGGATCGGAAGGCCCAGTGTCGAAGAGCATTCCAGGCTCTCCCTGCAGAGATCAGACAGTCAGATCGTGTGATTCAGCAGGGCCACAAAACGACGGCTGAAGTAACAGGCATGTGACACAGTGACAACCACGTTCTGGCTACACCAGCTATTGATTGGACTTCTCTGGGTGGTGCTTAAGGCCTTTCAGGGTCCTGATTGGGTGCGAGGCAACCACCTGCTTCAGTACTGCTGCTGCTGATTGGATGTTTGATCCACGTGTCCCCCCTGCCTCTAAGGCTTTGAGTCAACTGCAGCTACTTGGGAATGCGCTTTGTACACTTGCATACAAGGATTAAACTAGGTAATGATATTTGTCATTACTTTTCCTTCTGAGTATTTGCTTTCCAAAAACTTTTAAATTCATGGGATCACACTCTCTAATATAGGCGTTACTAGTTGTCTACCTGTCTTTTGGAATTAGTTAGGCCATATAAGTATGCTCTTTTTTTGCTTTATTCTTTTAACAATGTCTTCAGTGATAGGTTTCCCACTTTATTTAGTTATATGAAGACAGTTCAGCTGTTGCTGTAGCTTGTTTGTTGTTTGTTTATTGTCATCAATATGTTTTTGAAAATTTTAAATACTAGTGCTCTCTCACTTGTTAGATGAACTTGTTTCTATGTAGCGTATTATTTTTTAGTAGACATCTTGACAGCTGAAATGTTTATGTCAGAGATGCATCGTAACTGTTTTTAAGTATCAAGATTAATATCAAAAAGCATCTGCTTGATGTCTTCCTTTCTCCACTGACCAAAGCAAAGATCTCTGAACTCTTGTATAAGGTTACCCCGCTAGGTTGGCTCCGGGCTTGTTCTTAACAACCCACAACCCTCAGAGAGAGTGCCCTGCCAGGACCTGTCATACTGGCACAGGAAACAAGTGGGTGGTGTAGGTTAAGCCTCTTACAGCGCACACTGCTAATGGTCTGCTTTTAGCTAACAGCACACGCTGAAGGGGAACCACCAGAGTAAATTCTACACTATCTTCTTTGGCCCTCTCTTGCACAAACATGCTAACCGCTCCCTACAACAATTCTTTTAGCACATGTGATATGTGAATTTCATGACCACTTTTGCTATCCTTCTCTGGTCTGGCGGGTGCATGTCGACTCTTGTGAAAGGCACAATCATGTGGTTGACTGAGTAAAGGACCAGGGTTTCTTGGAACTGGGTCACATCAAAGTTAGTCAGAATATAACACAGCGTGACCTCAGTGAGGGAGTGTTATTGATGTCATTGACATAAGGGGCGGTTCAAATTCAATATTACCACTCCCCTTAACATTTCTATGGTTTTGTGTATTTAGGAATATAATGGCAGCTTGCCAATGCTCATCTTATCCAATCAATGTCTGTTACACCGCGGAATCAAGTTCTTGAGGAAGGAAAACTATTAAGAGACGCTTACATGTTATTGCTGATAAATCATTATTATTTGAGAGACTTTATTCTTTCAGTGTTAATCATACATTACAATTTTTACAAGGCTACTCTAACAATTTTATTTTTTGACAGCATTTAGGGTGGTAACAATATTGTTGCCTTTAATTTAAACCCCGCTTCATCATTGTTGCAGGTCTTCTTCAGTATGGTAGGAACTGGTCTGCCATTGCCAAGATGGTGGGATCAAAAACTGTGTCACAGTGTAAGAACTTCTATTTCAACTACAAGAAGAGGCAAAAACTGGATGAGATTTTGCAGCAACATAAAATGAAATCGGTAGGCAAAAAAAAAAAAAAGATGTTTTCTCACAGAGATCACACTTTATTTACCCATTTTTAATGTGTTGAATTTTAACCTAGGAGAAGGAACGAAAGGCTCGCCGCAGGGGCAAAACCCTTCAAAATGAAGAGGCCACTGCACAGTTCACCGCAGAGGAAGAAGAATTGGAGGGCTCAGGGGCTAGTGGCAATGAAGAAGAGGCACCTGAAGATGGAGAAGGTACATTGAATTAAGAGAACAAATAAAGATAATATTAGCAATGTGACAAGATTCCCCAAACAAGATAGTCTGTCGAAACCCCGAGTCTGCTTGAACCTCAGTACAATAGACCAATAATTTTGAAAATCAGGAGAAATTTTGTTTTTTGGTGTTGGAAAAAATGGCTTTTTTGGGGGAATGTTTTTCTGTTCTATCGCCTATAGAAAGTCTGGCCAAAACCACATTTGAAGTAGACTACAATGTTGTATAACCAACTCTGATTGGCTGACAAGTTTCAGTTAAAAATATCCACCAATTGCTCGTACAGGCCAAAATTCTGAAATGTCAACAGGTCAAAATTCTGAGATGTCAACAGGTCAAAATTACTGTGACGTTACAAATGCTGACAAATGCTGAGTTTGTCACTTTTTGCCACCTCTGACCTAAAGTGTTACTGCAGCCTCTGTGTCAAGCTAGTGTATGTTGTTACACTTAGCGTGCGAGTACGAGCACTCGAATAAACTCTTCATTTTTTTTTTCAGTTTTCTTGGAGACTGAGTTGGAGTTTGGGTTGTACTCGAAGCTGGCTTGTATTTTTTTTCCCAGTTTCCATTCCAATTGTGTCGTATGCTCACTAACACAACACTACATTTGTGCCGGGACAAGCATAACGTCACCCTCCCCACCTCCAAGAAACTGTGTAGTGTCCACCGAAGTTTATTAATCCCTGTCCACAGATTACATTTAAGACGCATAATTATCAAGTTGAGACACATGATTATCAAGGGAAGATACAAGCTGATAGGTACAGTCGCAGTTAAAAAGTCTGGGCTCTTTGTACTCATCTGGGCATTGGTAGAGCAAGCTTGATGCAGAAAAAGCTTTAACATTAACATTTTAAACACTACGATGCGCAAATGGAAGGTTATTGGTGAGGAGAGCAGTGTGGGCAGGAGAATAGGTCATGTACTTCAGCAGTCAATTGTTTATTTGTGAATTTATTTGTTATAGATGATTTTAGAAGCATTTGAAGTGCTCATTCCATGATTTAATTTATTATTTTTGTAAATTCTTTAACAATGGCAGCCACTTGTCATGTTGCCAATAACATATTCGTTATACATTGAGAAGAGCAGTCTAATACATTTCCTTTGGTTAAAGTAGTAGTTGTTGATTATTGTTACATGATCCCCCCCCATCAATTGGTATATATTATTGACATATATATGTATGTTATGTAGTGCAATTGGGTGGTGAACAGTACACAGTGTTTCCAGCTCATCTATGACCTTTGTGAGAACAAGTGCTATACAAAAGGAATGGATTGTTTCGCAGAGGTGTTGTTCCTTACGTCATTACAGCAAATAAGTTGTGACAACAGTCAACAGTACCTATGCAGCAAAGTATCGTAGTGCATTCCATTTTACTTTCATTGAGGATAAGCGGTTCATAAAATGGATGGATGGATGCTTCAAAATGTGACTCATCAATCATTTAATGTTCAGCCATTATTCATCAATTATTATCACTAATATAAAAAGGTGCCTTAAAAAAGTATTCATGCCCCTTGAACTTTTTCACATTTTTACTCCCTGCCATTTTCACAGAAGCAAGCTCCTTCACTCCCGGCTGTTTAACTGGATTTTGACTGGTTTTGCAAGGCCCACAGAAGATTGTGTTCTATTGCTATAAAAAACATTAACCTACCAAAAGAAAGATTAGAGTCTCTTCTTTCATCAAGAAAAAAAGTATATTTCTATCTGTTTCACAGCAATTAGCATTAGAATACAGCTAAGTTTCATAATTATTCACAAAGCTATTTAGAATTGTGAGTAATTGTTTTTTTTTTTTTCTTCAAACTGTAGCAGAAACATAACACCGCTCATCACTCTGAACATGAACACACCATCCACACTGTGAAACAGCAATATCAGGCTGTGGAGATGCTTTTTTGTTAGCAGGGACAGGAAACCTGTTGCAGGCTGCAAAAGACTTGAAACATGAAACTTGAAACAGAAATTCTGAACTATAATTGAATTGTTTAGATCAAAGAATGTTCATTCGCTAGAATGGACTATCCAAAGTGCAGACCTAAATCTCAATGAGCATTTGTGGCAAGAATTGAAAATTGCTGTTCACAGACGTTCTCCATCCTATCTGGCTGAGCTTCAGCAATATTGTTAAGAAGAATGGGGGAGGGGGGGGGGATTGTCTCTAGATGTCCAGAGCTGACAGCGACATATCCCAAGGACTTGCAACTGTAAATGCAGCAAAATGTGCCTATACGAAATACTGAATACAAATACATTTTTATTTGCTTTTTTTTTTTTTTTTTTTTTTTTTACACGTTTGTGATTGTGAGGAAATTTTGAAAAGTTCATAGAGTATGAATACTTATTCAAGGCTATTCTAGATGGCATTACAACCCGAGTCACTCTCTAACGGGTAGAGCTGAGTCACTCTTAATTTTCTGGACACTACATGTTTGTTTTTTGTTTTTTTGTCCATGTGAAATAAACTCATTAAACTATGTCAGTTCCACTATTCGTAAAGCTTTATTATATGTCCTCCAGGGAGGTATGTGCAATTCTCTTGTCAAGAGGACATCATCATCATTTGTTTAGGTTCAGTGTTTTCAGCAGATTTTGCCTCGTGTTGCTCTGCGCTGACAACAGCTGCAGATTTTTTATTTCAGCCGTACTGATGCCATGTCTGCTGTATAGTTGATGTGTGTTCTGGTAATGGCATCTACTGCCACACATCGTGGTATCATAGTAATGGTCATTTAGTTAAGATAGTAACCAGTAGCAGATTGTAATGGATGGCACCGTGTGGTATTTTATTTTATTTTTTTTTGAGGGAAGAAAATGAGGACTCTATGTGAAGTACAGCATTTATGCATTCAAGTAGACAACATAAATTCTAGCTGAGGCCACAAATTTGAAAAAAGTGTAAATATTCCTGGTTTTGTATTATACCAACTCTCTCACGAGTCTCTTGCTTTGCCTTCTGGTAGGTGGTGCCAACAACAGCTCGGACACAGAGAGTTTGCCATCACCACATTCAGCTGATGATACCAAGGCCAAGGAAGAGGGTTCGAATAAATCAAAGTCTGGCTCTAATACTGGGGACAAAGAGGTAGCTGGAGCAGAAACAGAGCAGGCTGGAGATGTGAAACCTCCAGTAAAAGAAGATGCAGAGGTCTCCATCAAGCAGGAGATAAAGACTGAAACGGGGGAGCCAAACAAGGATCTCACCCCATCATCACCAAGCAGTGACGCCACAGACAAGAAAGCTTGTACAGCAGAGGCTGACGATGTCAAGAACTGTCCCAAGAGCTCAAAGAAGGACCATGGGGCCAAAGTAGGCTCCCATGGGGACAGCGACTCTAGTGCCACTTGCAGTGCTGATGAAGTGGAAGAAACAGACAACACAGAAAAGATCAGGTGAAAATGCATGACAATCTTTTAGAATGCATTTATGCATCATAAAATTTTCCAATAATTTTTCAATGCATAAACAGTGATCGAGACGAAATGTGCCCTACATTTAAAATCTCCTCCACTAAAAAGAATTCTAACATGCTGGAGTTCCAAGTGTCATTCAGCAAAACAATAGTTGTGTGCAGTGACAGCTCTTCAGGGGAAAAAATATGTAATATATAATTATAATAAAAATGCCTCAAAATATATTTATATTTAATTTTAGATGAGCAGGATAAATACTATACAATTATTGATGAGTAAAATTGATATATTTCTTAATTTATTTCAATTGCCCACCCCGGCGAAAACATCACCATCCCTCACTTGTTGTTTGTACTCTCATACTTGTTCGTCTGTCAGCAAAATAGTTTCAGTGGCACTTAAGGCTTATAATGTGCATGTTTAAGTGTATGCTGTCTATGTGCGTGCCTGTGAATGAGGCCACAAGAAATGGGTGTCAAAGTGCGTGGGAGGAATGATTAGTCTTGTTTGCGCTGTATTTGTTCTTTTTTTTTTCCATGAGTGCCGATTGAACACATTGGCAGAGCTGAGAAAAATGCTGCCCTCTGCCAAAGCAAACAAAGGGACGTGTGTGTTGTGTGTGTGTGTGTGTGTGTGTGTGTGTGTCTGCATGTGTGTGAGATTTTACTTGTTCTATTGTGTCTTTCTGCCACTTTATACTGAGTGTATATATACAGTAAATAATGCAGTTCAAGTTAATATAGTAGCGATAGTTATATTAGTATTTTGAAATATTGTTTTCTATGACTGTGCAGCCTTCACTTGTTAATGTTTTAAATTATTTTGTGTTGTACATTTAAGAAGGCAAAAGGAAAAATCCCGCTAATATTTTTGTATTCTTTTTAAATATCTGTGTAGAATGACTTCTCCTCGTCCAAGCCTACTGAACTACACTCATGATGGGGTCATATCATCCCCTCTGCAGAAGCCCATGGATCTTAAACAGCTCAAACAGCGGGCTGCTGCCATACCACCTATTGTGAGTGACTCATTCTCCTGCCTCCGCTTTTGTGCTTGCAGCCTTCCATTAATGCAGTGTTTGTAATATAAAAGCAACTAAGTACCTAAACTAAACTAAACATTTTAAGTAATTGTCTGCCTAAATCATTAGCTTTTAATAATACTCTAATTAAATGCCTGCAAAAAACATGTGCGTTACTTGCTTTTTTTCCTTCAGAATCTACAGTCACCAAATGTATTTTATAGTATAATGCCAGACAAACAAACAAACAAAAAATTATAAGCTTGAAAATGTATAATTCAAGGACTTGGATTTGTATTAGATTTTTGAAAAGTTGCAAGAAGTTCAAAACGTGCAATTGTATGCTTTGTTTGTAGATATGAAAGTCAGACACTGTTGAATACATGAAGGAGGATTTCAATATTTTGTGCAAGTTCATACATCATATAAACCATTTAACTCCTTCTCCTCCTGTGTGTAGATACCAGAAGCATCAGTCCAAGGCAATCAGCGGAGTGGGGGTAACAAGGCTGTACTGCCCCCCCATGCTTTGGCACTGTACCAGCAGCAGATCACCATGGCTCATGGGGAGTCATCTCAGGAGGTCAAACAACAGCAGCAGCTTTTAGGCCAGCCAGGCAAACAGCAGTCTTATTCCCAGCAAATAGAAAGAGACAGGGAGGCTCCTCATAGCAGCAGCCCTCGCATCCGCCCACGCAGCCCTTCCACTGGTGACAAGGACGGTACGCCTCTTTTATTGCCTCCTGGATAATTAATGTTTAACCTCTCATAGTGACAAGCAGCACTAGATTTTTTTGTGGACAAATGGACAGTAAACAGACACGTCACAACACTTCTGGGTAATTTATTTATGGTGGTACTGCAGTTGTCAGATCTTAATTCTTAAATGTGGCAGATTTTAAATGTCAGAAAAGGACAAACTGAGGTATGCTGAGAATAATGCACGATGCTTGGGAAGTTAATAAAACCCGCTTAATAGTGTTTTGAGTATTTTTTTCTTAGTTGGCTGCTGACTTTGAGTTTATGTTCTCTAGTTTGTTCTCTCGTGTACCCATATGTTTCTGGGACACTGGCAGAGAGGGAGCTAATAAATTATTGTATCCCTACTGACCCAGAAGGGACCATAGGCGTACTTAGTGCACTTGATCACTTTGAGCTTCTGGGCTGTGAATATCAGATCAGTCATGTCTTAGAAAGCCCACTGTGAAGAACTTGAATACTTGTATATACCTGGATTTTAGGAAAAGACGGTCTTACAACAACATTGAAAAAAATTGAGACATACATGATGACTGAGTATTGTATAATGTTGATTTTGCAGAAAAGTTGCAGGCTTTCTCTTCACATGGTGAAGTCAAGAGGCCCGCACTTGGCCCGGATGACCCACGGTCCACTAACTTGGGTCGACCAGTTTTGTCCCCGTTCCCCATGTCCCCACGAGACATGACCAAGACCAGTCACGATCAACACCTGCTCCAGTTTAACTGTAAAGACTCTTCTTTATATTACATTGCATTGCATTGCACTGTACTATTTCTTTGCTCATTTTTTCATAATGTCTTCTACCTTTCAGCATTCCAGCAAGTGGGCCATCCAATACTTCCTGGTTTGCAACAAGATAGTGCCAGGCAAGCAGCAGTGAGACCTCTCATTATGCCAGAGCCACCACCTCTCATTTCCTCAACCAAACCAGGAGGCTCGATCACACAGGTATAATACAACACAGAAAACTAAGCAAAAGACTGTAGCAAAGATATGCTCAAGTATTGCGGAGACTATTAAACAAGTGAATGCTTTTCCAGGGGACTCCGGTACAGTTGCACAGTCCAGCTCATGGGTTTGAACATGGAAAAATGCCGTCTACTCAGATGAGCTTGTCTTGGATTGATCAGAGAAAAGTTGGTGAGTGAATTTATCTGGACAACCATTTTCACTTCTGCCGTTTTTCTAAGCTCACTTAATGGATAGCAAAGTCCATCTTTTCGAGTAACATTATTTCTGTGCCTTTGCTAAATGGTTTTGCGTTTTATAGGTGGTCCATTCCCTGTGATAAAGCAAGAACAGTTATCCCCGTGCAGCTCTTCCTTGCAAGCAGACAACTCATCTAGCCAAGGCACACCTCATGATGGTGGAAGAGGTATGTTTTGGACTTAATTGTTTTTGTATTAATAATGATAATAGTAATAACAAGCCTGTCCAAACTACTTAACCAACAAAATAGGGATTCTGCTTTAAGTATCTGTTGCTCCCTTGCATTTTCTGGAAGTTTTCAAAAATAAGGCTCACTTGTGTAACATTCAAGTTAATAGATTTTAAATTAATATCCCGGTTAAAAACAGCCCTTTTGAGAAATTCATAGTGAAGTTGACAAACTCTAAGAAAGTTCATGAAATTAAATGCACCATGAAGTTCACACGATTTCATAAAAAAAAAAAAAAAAAACTGGCTACTTCACTCTTTTTTTGTGTGAAAAGAATCAGCAAGAATCGTTAAGGAACCTGAATCATAATTCAGGAACCAGAATCGTCCAAATTGTACTGCATAACCCAGGACTTGTTGAAAACTACCTTACAGTCAGGGTTGGGGAATCCAGGTCCAGAAAGTAAAACCCTGCCACAGATTGGCTTTAGCCACAAGTGCTTTTACTTAACTGGCAGGTAAAATATCTCATAGAAGCACCTGTTGAGTTGAAGCAGCTGTGGCTCAAGTCAAACAGTTTCAAGGTTTGCTCTCTCTGGACCTGGATTCCCCAACCCTTCTTAAAGTCGGGGAATAACCACTTTGCAGCAAACACTATTATGGAGCTCAAAGCCTTCCAGCTCTTCAAAATAAAACACAAATTTCTACATCCGTCTTTCACCAACAATGTGACAATTGGTCATAAAAGAAGCAGTATCATTGGTCTGGACTTTATTCATAAATGTTTGTATTTAAAAATGAATAAAGAAAAAATTAGCTAGACAGGCATCACACTGCCACATTCACTCTTTCAAACACAGTGAGGCAAGAAAAACCTAACTGGACAAAGGTTCTCTACTGAATGTTAATTTTGTGAATTGATATTATGGAAATCATGTAAATACATTTAGTTTGTAATTACTGCTTCTTGTGTCAGAAACCTGTCTTACCTATTTGAATTGAATTCTAGCTGTTCAGGGTGGTAGTATCACGAAGGGTATCCCAGGGACCAGAATGCATCCAGATTCCTCAATCTCCTACAGAGGCGGCTCCATTACTCAGGTGAGCTTAGATTGTTGTTAGTGCTATATAAAATTACTCTGATTTATTTTATTTTTTCCCCCCCATTATGACTATCTTAGTATTTTAAACACACATCTTTTTATTTTTTTGCCTTTTTTCCCCCGTATGTATCGTATTTTTTGGACTACACTTTGCTCCGGAGTATAAATTGTACCAATCAAAAAATGCATATACATTAAGTTGCTCTGAAATCTGAAATATACGTTTATATTTTTGGGGGGTAGTAAATTCATTGTACAAAAGAAAAACATGGCCAAGAACAGTAAGTAGAACTCGTCACCCCCAAAATATCCCCGCCCTCATCGTGGGTCTGTTCAAATATACTTCAGAGCACACAATTCTTCACTTTGAACTTTCAGAAATTCAAAGCATTGTTTAAGCGTGCTTTTTGGTTATTCAGAATTTGTAAATTGTAAAAGTAGCTTTGGAATACAATGATTGCTATTGCTCTTATGCTTTCTTTATACTGTTGCTGCAAATGTGTTCCAAAGCTGCATTGTGTCCATGTTTTACCTGTAGAAAGACTGAGTGAAAGAATGAGAGACTATCACAATGTGCTGGGCCGGGAGGGAACGTGCAAGTGTCCGTACTAGAGCGCAGGATGAACTGTAGTGCAATTTTTAGTCTCCGGGACCCAGCAGACTCTGCCCACCATGGCATGTTACAGATGTTAGAAAACCAAAACTTAACAAAACGTACATTTGAAATGAAATAAATTTGTAGAATTCCACAGCGCACAATGTTTTGGGCAAACTTAACTGTTGTGGACCTTGATAAAATTGTTTAAATGTAGCTTAAGTAATAAGTAAATGAACCAAGATTAACCATTATAAACTTTTATCAGTGTTGAAATGATCAAATGGTACAATTGCTAGTTCACATTGGAAGCTTCACAAGAAAAAAAGACTAAGACATAAAATATATTTTTTAGCCTGAAATCCAGTTGTTTGGTCTTCCCCCAATTCCTTCCAAAGTCACATAACTTGCAGCCATAGTGTTAGTTTGCAGTGATTCATGGACACAGGATGGAGCGCAGGACAGAGCAGTGGCCAGGTCAAGAGCCAGACCAAGTGCAGAAGCGACTGGATTTCCCAGCAGCTGTGACATAAGCAAAGCTCTGTCTGATCCCAGTCACCCTAGCAACAAGTACAGGGTGTGCTGTGTCTGTACCTATTAATTCTAACCAAGCCACTGTAATGTAATATCCAACTGGCTCATTTAGTCTGTGAAGACAGTTTAGTAAAGAAAAAGTGAGTGATGCACAAGCTGTTGTCTTGTGGCAGATCATTTATTTGCTATCATTTATAAATAAGACATGTGTGCAAGCTAGCAAATACAAGTCTAGCACTCTCACCCCTTCACCCGCTCCTCAAATTCTACAAGAATTGGAAGACATTTCTTGAAACTCCCGAACAAGCTGAAATGTGATCTCTGATTATCCCTATGTGGATCTATCTATACTGATCTCTGTAAAAATATTAACTTTATTTATTATAACTTTATTATAGAGGTATTCATTGTTAAATAGTAAGAATGTTGAAGACTAACAAATTAAATCTAAATCCACATCGAAATGTAGTAGAGTGCAATTTTCAAATTGCAATTTCTATCCGAGTTGGGTTGAGACACATCTTTTGATACTTCATTTCTGCAGATACGTTAAATGCTGTGGGCTTCATTTTTGCAAGGAAAACGACCAGAAAGGACAATGAACTTGAACATATACTAATAATATGCAGAAGAAAAAAAGTCACTGCTTTGTTTCACAGCAGTCCCATAATTACTATTGTACAGATTAATGTATTGCACATGTTTGTTAAAAAAATTATATATGTAAAGATGACCAAAGATGACCTTGGAAAAATAATGGCATATTAAATCACATTTGCAATATTGAGGCAAAAAATATTGCAATTATATTATTTTTTAAAGCTAGCTAGCTAAAAAATCTATATGATTTTTTTGTAGAAATTTGAATTTTACCATATCAGTTCAACCATCTGCTTCATAATAAAATGATGCGTATGGGTCTTATTTCTGACTGTGTCCACAGGGGACACCGGCTGACGTGCTGTATAAGGGAACTATAACCCGTCTGATCACAGAGGATAGTGCTAGCCGAGCTGACAGGGAGCGGGACGACGCATTGTCGAAAGGTCATGTGGTCTATGAGGGAATAAGTGGGCACATCCTCACATATGACCGTGAGTATTTTATACAAAGTCAACAATGTCTGTGAAAATGATATCATAAAAACTGAATACAGGATATGCACTGAACAAAAATGTAAATGCAACACTTGTGTTTTTCCTCCCATTTTTCATAATTCTGAATTATTCCTCTTTGGAATGTGTAGGTCCAGTTTCTCAAACCCCGAAAGATGAAGGCAGAGGGCCAGGGCAAGCTGGTGAAATTCTCGGCCTAAAACGTCCTTATGATGTCATGGAGGGAGGCATCTCCCGAGGTCTGCCTATGAGGGATTCACTGTCTGCCTCCAACTGTGAAGGTAGAAGCTGCTAATTCTGATCTTGTTTGACCTTGGCCTTTTCACATTCTACCTTTTTAGTATTGAACTAATTTTGCCACTTGTCCACCCGCAGTTCTTATTGGTCGAGCCATGCCTCATGACAGGGACAGTCCACACCACACACCTTATAAAGATGCTCACCACATACGTGGTTCGATCTCACAAGGTAAAATAACTACTGCTTATTAGACACAAATCGTTCATAACACTAAGTCACTTTTATCTATATTTGCCAAGTGTTCTCAAGAAGAGAACCCAGTGTTAATTTGAGTTCATTTCCATGAACTCAAATTAACAATAAAATGATTGTTTGCCAAATCTACATATTCTTTCTTTAAATTATATATGGTCTTGGTGTTAGGTATACCACGTCATCTGGACCCTCAGGAGAGCTACCTGAGAAGGGAGGCGAAGCAAATGAAAAGAGAGAACTCTCCGCCACGTGGGGCCAGTTCACTGTCAGACTCAATGAAGGGCAGGGAGGCTATGGTGCCCACAGTAAAGGAGCCTGGGCGCTCCATTCACCTCATTCCCAGGGAGGAGCTCAGACAGGCCAAGGAGGGCATTATAACACCGGTACACATACCACCAAAATGAATTCAATTGCCTTTTTCTTCAAATACCTGATTGGATTTTCCTGTTAATATTTCTCTTCAGGGAACACCCATGAAGCAGGAGGCTGCTGGCTCAGGTAAACGACATGACGTTCGCTCCATCATAGCCAGTTCACCACGCTCCTACCATAACACGCCCCCTCACCTGGAGATGCGGGCAGAGAGGGGACGCTATGAAGAGGCACCCAAAGGACGCCCAAGTGCAGTGGTCAGCACCGCTAGCACAATAGCACGCTCTTCTCCCCTTACGCTATCTTCTGAGCAGGGAGGTAAATCCCATCATAGCCCAGTGGGCTACGAGGAGAAAGGCACCTTAAGAAACCCTTACCCAGGACCATCACACCGTGGCTCACCTCTTTCAAGGGAGGCTGGTCAAAGGCAACATGATGGTGAGGACATTTGTTTTTACCGCTCCTTCTGCAGGGATTACTCAAAAACAACTTTATTTTATTTTTTGTCCTGATTGCACGTTTTGTCTATATGTTTTGTTTTTTCCAGGCTCCAGTAAGAAAGAACCTCAGGAGCGTAAAGCCACACCCACCCCAAGAGAGATGAGAGCTACCAAATCTCCTCTCTCGGGGGTACCCGACCAACAGACCTATGAGCGTCTGTTACAGGGCCTCGGAGCTGATGTTTACAGACAAATTCCTTTGGCCTTTGATCCTGCAGCTCTGCCTCGTGGCATCCCCATTGACCCAGGTACAGTCACAGCAAACTGCATTGCACACCACACCTATGATGGTTGAATGAGTTATGGGACCCCATCAAATCTTCCCAATGTAAAGTTTAAATGGCTTTACTGTGGGTATACCCTTAACTCTTTGACTGCCAAAAACGTTAAATAACGTTTCGTAAAATCCTATGGAGGAGTGCCAAAGACGTTAAAAGACGTTTTTTTTCAAAACAGGTGAAACTAACTATTTTCTATTGTTGATTACTCAAAAACGGAATAAGGTAGAAACAAACTTTTTTTTTCTGATGGAAGATGAGAGTCCAATCTTGTTTTGGCAGTATGTGTGTTTCCATAGTCCAAACACATAATTTTCTATGGACCTTGAAAGATCAGTCAAAATGCTTAAAATCGGCTGGCACCCACGGCATCCCTTTTCTGAAAACGTCTGGCAGTCAAAGAGTTAACAAGCCTGCATCAGATCAAATAGATAACTTCTGTTTCTCCAGAAATCATAACAAAATGTGGAATGTTTCATTTGACGATTCTTAGCCCTATATGAAGAAATATTTCTTTCTCCTTAATCCAGCCTACTACTTGCCTCGCCATCTGGCCCCCAACCCGGCGTACCCTCATCCCTATCCCTACCTCATCCGGGGCTTTCCAGACACAGCAGCCCTGGAGAACCGTCAGACGTTGCTCAATGACTACATTACTTCCCAGCAAATGCACCAGTGGCCTGCAGCAGCTGCTATGGCTGCCCAGCGCTCAGACATGCTAAGGGGCCTTACGCCACGAGATCAGCCCCTTCCTCTGCCTTACTCTGCAGCCCCTCGTGGTAAGACCACTTTGTTGGTGTTCTTTGAATAAAGGATTATCGGCACCCTACCACTTTGTATACCAATGAAATAGAAACTATATATATATATATACATAATATAAATAAAATAAAATATAATACAATAAGAAAAAAAATATATATATAAAAAAATATCACCCCCTGCTTAAAACCATCACATGGTTATTTACCATTAAACGTTTTTTTGCTCTCCTCTTCTTCCCTCCTCTATTATAGGAATCATTGATCTATCTCAGGTGCCGCACTTACCTGTCCTGGTCCCTCCCTCTGCAGGGACAGCCAACTCCCCAATGGATCGCATCACCTACATCCCAGGGGGAAGCACCACCTTCCCTGGCAGGCCCTACACCACTCCCCCAATCTCACCCGGTATGACGACTCATACCAGTAATTGGTACCAGTCATACCAGTAATCATTGCTGATGTAATTATTGCTTCTCTTTTTTTCCCGCGAAGTTGGGTCCTCGCACATGAACAAGATGCAAGGCGCATCCTCTTCTTCAGAACGCGAGCGTGAACGAGAACGTGACAGAGACAGGGATCGGGAGAGAGACCGAGAGCGGGAGAGAGAGCGCGAGCGTGAACGGGAGAGAGAACGAGAGAGAGATCGCGAAAGGGATCGTGACAGAGATAGAGAGCGGGACAGAGAAAAGGGTGGAGCAAATGTGGAGCATGCCCCCATTTGGCGACCAGGTGTGAAGTGACTTTTATTTTGGATTCTCTATCTATGAATAGAAGTACAGGGGGGAAAAGGAATATATTTGTGAATGCATGCCTACCTATTTGTGTCTCAGGTACAGAGCACAGCTTAGCAAGTAGTAGCAGCAGTGTGAGACCTTCCTCCCAGCCATACAGCCACCAGCATTCCCCAGTCTCCCCTCGAACCCAAGAGAATGTGCAGCAAAGGCCAAGCGTCTTGCACAATACTGGAAGCAAGAATCTCTCTGCCGAACACTCCGGTTCCTCCGTGTTACGGTAAACGGCAGTGTTTCAAACAAAACATGAAATTGTAAACTAAATGGACATAGGCACTCACGACAAGAATGTTTTTGTTTCTTGCCAGATCCATACAGTCAGGACCCTCCCGATACCAAGGTTACCATAGTCATCTTCAAAGGACTGGTTTGCCACCTGAGGCCTATGCACCTGCACTGGACTCGAGCGGAGCCAAAGAACAGAGTCGCGATGGCAAAAACAGGGGACTACCTAAACAAGTCCAAGACCAGCATGGGCCCACGAGCAAGTCAGACCTCAAGATGTCCAATCCCAGCCAGGGAGGAATATACCCCGGTCCTTATTCCTCAATTTCAGGACGACCACCACACCTGCAGTTGGATAACCTTCCTGGCCGTGGGGAAAGTGGTACACCTAGTAGGGAAAAGACTCAAAACAAACCGATGTCCATTCAGGAACAGGAACTCAGAGCACTCGGTAAGACTACCATGACTGCGGCCAACTTCATAAACGCGATTATTATGCGTCAAATTTCTTGTGAAATGGGGATGCCAGAGACGAGCTCGCTTGTTGCCAGCAGCGCCACTGATGGTAAGATGCTGTGGATCCTAGGGTCCTGTTATCACCCAGACACGCCCCCGTCAGTCTGTGGCCTTTTGCACGCTGTGGTGGTTGGCATTATCAAATCAGCCCTATTCATTTACATTTTTGTTCTTCAATTGCTATACTATATTTGCGCTTTTAAAAAATTGTTTACAAACTTAAAGACCACCAAGGGTGACCTCTGGGGAAACAACAAAACAAAAAACTCATACCCCTATTCCACCTAACTGGTTGAGAATAAATGAAGAGTCTGATTGAGAACTGATGCGATCAAAAGTTGAGACATTGTGTATTATTCACTGAGGAAGAGCAATATCCCAGGTGTCCTTTAAGATGTCAGCTTCAAATAGTGATTGCTAATCAGACATCAAGTCGGAAAATCACTTGATTTCCTATTTTCATTGTCTTTACGTCAAAAATATGTCGGAAAAGCACCCCTCCTCCCTCTCTTTTGGCTACTCACCTTAAGCATAAACGTTTAGTCGTGGTAGCAGGCATGACTACAATTACAATTGAAATATTGTCTCGATAACCATATGTTGTTACATCATGCATATAAGTGGCACTACAATTAAATGCTGTTACTCCAAGTTGGAGTGACAGTTACCTAAGAAGGGCCATCTGCTGAAAGCTGCGTCATCCTCCAAACAGACTCCTGTTGTTACACGTAGTGTGTGACTTGCGCACTTTAAGCCTGTCAAGAGGGAGATGGGGTACTACTGATTCCTGCCCTCTAAATCTTTGCATGCTCCTTATTTTTGGCATCATAATTTTTTTCCCAATATACCCCCCGCCCCCCAACACACACACACACGTCAAAATCTCAATCAGTATTTATGAAATGTGTCATTCAAGTGTGCTATTGTTACTGTCATTCAGCTTACAAAAAGACTGTGCACATTAAGCTTCAGTGGCCTTTTCATTTAACAATACCCCAAATCATCAAGCAGCTGTTTTTAACATTCATGAAAAAAAGCTGTCCTATGTACATGGTTTCAGGGGTCATTAAAAAGCATTCAAAGTCATTAAATGGATTTTGCTCAAATTGAGACCTAAAATAGCATTGAAAAGCATAAAATACGATGTCAAAAGGCATTAAAAATGTATATACTATTGATGTAAAATCATTGTTTTATTTTAAATACAACGTTGTGCAAAGCAGTCTCTTTAACACAATTTAACAATAATAAATGTGATAAAAATATATGGATTTGTGGGGACAGGTGGGGACAGGTGACTAGTTGTAATTTACAGTGAGCAAAATGTCCGGCAGTCCACAAGTTGCTTCATGTTCCAAATATTAGTTGCTCTAAATTTGAAAAGAAAAATGTACTCTTCCGTTCAGCAACATCCACCATGAAACACCAATGTCATATAGTGGCAGAAAATTACCGCAACGCAAATGTGACTCAATGTTTCACACTCCTTTTAACCGTAAAGTAGGGATGTCCCGATCCGATACCTCGACATTGTATTATGGAGGGGGGAAAAAAGTTGTTGTTTTTTACGTAACTCCAGATCTTATAAAAAGTTATGAAAATAACCTTAAATATTTATCTAGGATCCGAGTCCGGATCTAGAGACAACATCCAATTCCGATCGAGTCAGCAACCATGTGATCGGGCTCGATTTCCGATCACGTAATCGGATCGGGACATCACCATTAAGTGTTTTTTTTTTTTTTTTTACTTTGAATAACTATGGGTTACTTACTATAAAACTACTGTATCAGTAGTTTAAGAGATATAAACATATTTGTATTTTGTGACCATATTTGTTCACTTAAGTTAATTAACAAGAGTGTGGAAAACTTAGGGGGTGAAAGTTTATTACACATTTAGAACAGATACAAAATGCTAAATAATTTGCTATTAATTGTAGGTTAACTATGGAAATCATGTGGTTAATTAAACTAAAAAAAAAATAATCAACTGGCAGCCCAAATATATAAACAGTTTGTATGTATATATATATATATATATATATATATATATATGTGTGTGTGTGCGCGCATGTGTGTGTGTATAATTTATAATTATGCAATATGACGTGATCATTAAATACGTTTAAGTCGCATTAAAAACAGCATTAAAAAGCAATAAATTAGATTTGCTGATACCTGTAGAAACCCTGTATGTAGATACTTGTAAAAAAACAGTATGCCTACATCTCTATTACCTCTAATTGTGCCGCTTTATTAAGAATGTTTAAACAATAATGATAATTATCAACATGGACATCAATATCATTGTTTTTTCTGATTCTGTTAATTGGCTTTCAGTAGGAAAGTCTAGTGGGAGAAATGTTTTAAGATGTTGTTTAGATAAATTCACGTGACTAGGAAACAGAAGGCAAAACAACTGTCCCTTTGGAGGAATGTCTCCTCTGCGGGATTCCATGCAATCATTGCTACCCCCTGCCAACAACTTGCGTCATCATCTTCTTACGTTCACATACTGTTGGGGAGGTGCTTCTTATGGCAACCTTTATTAGTAATTTTGGGGGTGGGGGTGGGGGGGGGGTTGCCTGCTTGTTTGAATGAAGTCAAAAGAAAGAAAAGCTGGTGGTTGGTTGGACATAATCTACAGGAATCATCCAGTCCATGTTTCCATGAGTAGAATTTTGATTGCATCAGTTGAAAATTCATTTGAAGTAAGAATAACTCCTTTGGATTATAATGTAACACTTTTGCGACTAGATGTGTTAGTATTTTATCACTACCGTATGTTATTGTTGTTTAAAAGAAAGTTGAATAACTTGCCTCTTCGCTTTCCTGATCAGACATTTATGGCATTGTGACATTTTAAAATTTCACATCCACCACAGATGGTGACGGGTTGACTCGTTTTAATCCTGCATGTTTCATTAGCACATTTCTTGCCTTTGATTGGACTTACAAAGCACATTTTACTGTGATGTTTGTTTGTTTGTTATATTTTACCTCACCATGTTTGGTTTGAACTCTCAGCTCAACAGAAGATGGAGTCACATGTTCTGTACCGTCCTCCATCCGAGGAGAGGCTGTCCCCAGGTCAGAAGCCACCTTCTCCTGTTGTGAAAGGAAGCCAAAGGGTCGTCACCTTGGCTCAGCACATCAGTGTAAGTCCACACAGACCAGTCATTATTTTTCTAACTGTTTGTATTGTGTCGAGATTATCATGTAACAACTCAATTGTGCCAATAGGAGGTGATAACGAAAGATTACACAAGGCAGAGTCAGCAGCAGCATCAACAAGGTTACCATGGCTCGCCTATCCTGGACTTGACCCGTCCTCCCAGTGCCTCACAACCCCCACCCGCTTCCCAGGAGTCTTCCCAAGTGACCCGCTATCCTGAGGGCCTTGGTTCAGATCGTAATAGAGACCGGTAAGGGTCATTACGAAGCAGGATCGCCAGCATGGCTGTTTATTTCTGACGTCTAATAAATGTATTAATAGGCTACAAGTACTCATGTTTCATAGACTCATGAGGCTTGTGTCTAGAAAAGGTCACTTATACGTGTGTGCTTTTCAGGTCTCCTCCTCAGTCCAAGTCTTCACCGATCAGTGTTTCCAATGACTGTATTGAGCCGGTATCCCCTGCTGGCGCTAACTCTGAGCCTGAAATCCTGGGAGGAGGCTCCTATCCTAATGAACAAGGAGAGCAAGCGTAAGACATAATGTTGCTATGGATTTCTTCACAAATATTGAGAGGAAAGAAGGATTTGCAGTCCTATATCCCTCCATAGTATGCATATCGACAGGGGTGTGTGTTCTGTTGACCAAGATCTTTTCCCACCCACAGAATGGGCTCCCGTTCGCCTCCTAACACCTCCCAGCCTCCAGCTTTCTTCAGCAAGCTGACTGAGAACACCTCCGCTATTGTGAAATCAAAGAAGCAGGAGATAAGCAAGAAGATGACTGTAGTGGGAAATGACAACGATTTTAGTGAGCATTACTCGAGCGTAGCTACCTTTGCATTTTGATAACAATTTCTAAGTGTGCATACTTACACTTTCAGATGCGGGTCAGCCTGGAACAGAAATCTTCAATATGCCAGCATCTACAACAGCAGGTCACTTTTTACCCACTTTTGTCATCACTACACAACAGTAATAACCAGAGGGAAAATGTTCTGAATCTTTCTTCAGCAAAGGCTTTCTTTTTTTTCTTTTTTGGCTTTCTCCAGCCGAATTGAATCGTTCCACTTCGAAAAATATATAGTGATACGTATTGAATGTTTTTTTGTTGGAGAGACATATCTTTGAAAGAAATGGCAGATTTGCAGTACAGACGCTCCCCACCTTACGAACGAGTTACGTTCCGGACGATCGTTCGTAAGGTGAATTTGTTCGTAAGTTGCTTCAGTGCTATATTTTGTATTATAATTTATGTTTAAAGCCTATATAAGTATATTGAAGGTTTATATAAGTATGTTTAAGGCTTGTACAAGTAACCTGCATTGGTTTGTACTGAAAAAAACTTAATAAAATGGAGAGAATACGTACAGTACTGTACTGTACTACGTATGTTAGAGAGAGAGAGCGAGACACACACACACAGTATGTACATGTACGTGATAAGATAAATAAAATGAAGTTTAACTTACTTTTGGAAGATGTACTCTATGCTTAAGGAGATGATGGAGGAGGAGGAAGAGGAGGATTTTATATCATGAGAGATTCTTCGTCGTCGCTGGAATCGGCTTCAAAAGTTATTTCCTGCTTCATGGGGACCCGCGTTTCTTCCTCCTCCTCCTCGCCACGTTGCTCAGCCTCCAATGAGCTCTCACAGCGCCAATCGTCGGTATTAGCGGCGGAAAAAAGCACTACGCGCAATACAAAATCTAACTTACAGCATTTCTTTCCAAACATTTTTCGACATACTGTACGCGCAGAAATGTTCGTATGTACCGTTGTTCGCAACTCGAATGTTCGTAAGTAGGGGAGCGTCTGTACTGACAATTGAATTCATACATTATGTATGTATGTATAATGACAACAAACTTATTGCATCATACCCTCTCAAACTGAACCCTACTATATCCAATTGAATTGTAATCCCACTGAATCGAATCGAATCGTTCCACTTTAAAATCAAACTATTTTTGAATTATATCACATCCCATGCATACTATATAGGTACGATGTTTGATACCACTTTTTTTTCGATAACCAGTATTAGTACAAAAAAAAAGAAATACGTTTAAAGAAAGATCTATTCATCTCAATATAGCATTTTCTTTCCTTTGGAAATTTTCTTTTCTTCTAATTTCTGCTTCCTGATGGTAAAATGGTCTCAAGATTGTATTGTTACTCGCCTAATTTAGATATACGTATCAAGTCTACTTTTATTTTTGCTTAATCTTGTTGCCTACTTTCTATCCATCTATTAAGTTTCAGCGTTACAATTTTGTGAGTCAGCATCTTCTCTCATCCACTGTTCACTTTTTCAGTTGATTGTTGACCTGATTAAAAAAAAAAAACACTGAATGAATGCTCCACCCCCTCTCTTGAACAGGATCTGTAAGTGTCCGCAGCCACCCAGCTCCAGAGACGCCGGGCAACTCCATCGGTCTGGAGGCCATCATAAGAAAGGCTTTAATGGGAAAATACGATGACCAGTCTGAGGAACGCTCCCCAGCCAATGCTGCTAACCCACTCACGACTGGTCTGCCTGTTGCTCTGAGCGGAACTGATGGACGACCAGAGGACAATTTCTTGCAAGGTGATGAGTTTTTCCAAACATGTACGAACAAACTATAAAGGTGTATCAGGTGAGGAAAGGACCATGTGTGTAAGTCCATCAACTGATTAGCTGGCAACGGCAACTTAAAGGTTTCATTTATTGAGCCATGAAATTTACAGGCAAGATGTAAACATTTTATTTTTATTTTTTTTAGGGGTGGGTGTATACATTTACGAGAAATAAACTTGCACATTTGCGAGATAAAAACTCAGAAACTTGTGAGCTATAGTCTAGTAGCTATAGTCTGGACGGGGTGCTGATTTTTGTCCACCTGGAGCTACATAACGTGAAGATTCGTAGGTGGTTAATAGAGCAATTTTTATAAAATGATAAGGAAGGATGGAGACGGATTTCTAAACTTTACTCGTTACACACGGTAAGCAGCAGCGACAACTTCCTGTCCCTGCGTCAGCTGATTAACACTAACCAATCAGAAGCTAGACTTTAGGTAAATGCAAGTGAATGTCTGAGAACAGCAGTCTCAACACATCAATTTAGCGACTTGTACCTAACGCTTCAAAGTGTAGATGCCTAACTCATTTGCTCCCAAAAACCTATAAATAAAAAAGTTCTATTTCAAATGTTAAGTGTCCCAAAGACGTAGTTATACATATATTTTTTAATGTTTTTTTTATGCTAGACCATACAGAAAGAAGGCTTTGATGCAGCCTCTGAACTGCAGAGAACTAGTGAAGCAATGGTAGTAATTACAAAAATGGCCAACAGGTGACAGCAGAGTATAAGAGATCAACCAGGGTCATGTTGCAAACAAGCTGATTTCTCCACAGTTCTAAACAGATTTGTGAATAATGATGAATGAATGAATGAATATTGTAATGCTAATTGCTGCAAAACAGATAGAAATATACTTTTTTCCTGAAGAAAGAAGAGACTAATCTTTCTTTTGGTAGGTTCCATGTTTTTATAGCAATCGAACACAATATTCTTGCCTTGCAAAATCTGTCAAAATCCAGTAAAACAGCTGGGAGCGAAGAGGGTTGCTTCAGTGAAAGTAGCTGGGAGTGAATGAGTTAATATGATACAGTAAACCTCAGCTAAAGCAATTACTATCGCCTTATTTGAAAACCCGACCGTAAAGTATTGGCACAAGCATCCGAGTACGCTACGTATACTTCTCGCAAGTTTTTTTCTTGCAAATTTGCCACTTTATAATGTCACGATTTGCGAGTTTATTTCTCGTAAATGTGTGTGTGGGGGGATTCTGCGGTGGATTCTCGCAAATTTGCCACTTTGTAATGTTGCAAATATATGAGTTTTTTCTCAGAATGTTGTCCCCCCTCTAAAAAAATATATATATATATTAATATTTATACGTGTCCCTAATACACTGCCGTACCTAGCCTGCTGCATAAAATGAAAACAACCTGTAATTGACAACAGCACCAATTTGCCGGTCCAATTGAAAATCACTGTCCATTTTAAAACCCATGTTTGGCAAGTTACAAACAAACAAAAAAACTGCGGTGGAGTACAAAATGAGTTTGTGAACACTGCGCTAAACTTTAGCTGCACCCGGTGCTGTTTCTCTCTTTGTAGGCGGCGGGAAACCCTCAAAGAGCGGTGGGCGATCTAACGGGCGCAAGGCCAAGTCTCCGGGACCAGGCCTGTCAGGGGGTGAAAGGCCGTCATCGGTGTCCTCTGTCCACTCAGAAGGAGACTGTAACAGAAGAACGCCATTGACCAACCGAGTGTGGGAGGACCGACCCTCCTCCACAGGTATGCACGTCAAACACGAGTATCTACGTTGGATGTACGATGTTCCCACACTAATAGAAGAGCCCTGCCATAAATAGTCCATGGATAATTAATTAACACACACACACACAAAAGGATTAATACCCATGTGTGTTTTTCAGGTTCAACCCCGACTCCCTTCCCGTGCAACCCATTGGTTATGCGTTTCCCCGGAGGGACGGTTCCAGTTCCTTCCCCTTCGTCCGGGCAGCCGGTGGGCCACGTGCCGGGTCAGGTGCAGGGCCGCACCTGGGAGGAGGAGCCCAAGCTGCTCATGTCTCAGTACGAGTCCCTGTCCGACAGCGAGTGATCCACAGGTGCACTTGGTCCAAAACATCCTGCTCGGCAATTTCCTTCTTCAGACCACATACGCTCACTCCAGGATTATCTCAACGACTCCCTTTTTTTCAAAACTCCTCACTGGCCTTATCAAATCGGGCACATGAACCTTCAACGCGCTCAAGTGCTTACTCTTTGTTTGATGGATGGCAACTTGAGTTAGGCCCCTTTTACATTTCTTTACACTGCTAAGGATGGGACAAAATGTCTTTTTTTTAATCTTTCATTCTTCTTCAAACTCACTCGGTCCAGCCTTGTGATTGGAAAACGATCGCAGACAAGTCATGTTTTGATGGTGAAACGTTCTATGGTTGTACTGTATGTGTAGTCCTCAATCTGCAATGGCGAACGCTTTTAAGGGTGCACAGGAGGGTCATATCATTGGTTTACAGGGTAAACATGCTGTTGGATGCTGATGTCGCCGCACATTTGCGAGGGTCCAGAGGAACAGCCCGTGCCGCGACTCAGACAAGTGACGACACTTTCTGGCTCTTTTCATATTCAGCGCATTTGTGTTTGTTAAAATGTTTTTGGGATATAAAGCACTTACTGTTGGAGAATCCGCTGACAAGCGGACCTGAGAACAAGCACGTCCCCGCGCTCTCACCGCCAGTGATTTCAAACGACACACACGAGCGACAATCACATGTGAGCGAAGGAGAAGTCCGGCCGGTTCTTCACATGGACATGGCGTACCTCAGCCCTTTGCGTCGTCTTCAGCTGGCCTGCCAGGATCTCGTCTTGGAGCTTTTGTGAGCGTCTGACCTGACATTGACCTTGTACTGCATAGAGGAAGACCCTTAGCTTCTCTTCTGTGCTGCTTTTGTACATTATAATATATTCTTAGTGTTAAGTGCCATTTATTTTACACGCACAGTACTGAAGTTACCAAGTGACGCACAATTATTTCTTGTTTTTGGCCCCTCCCTTGCCAGGGTTTCTACTGTCTATGCTGGGAATTGTATTAACAAAAGCAAATGAGATGGTTTTGTTTGTGGAACCACACACACACACACTATCAGTCCTGCATTTGATGTTTTGTCCATGGCGACAACTGTGACAGTCTGTGGACGGCTTGAAGGGAGATGAGGGGAAAGGATTCAAACAAAAGTATCATGTTGATCCGCTGTGTGTAAAGTTGGATGCCATGGTCTGCTCGTGTGGACTTTTCCTCCCTCCATCTTGTCGTTTATTTGAGCACAGCGACGTCCGATGTGTTGACTGTTTTAGGACTACCTCCTCTCCCTCCTCCATCCTGCCTGTTGATGGCGAAGCATGTCACGCCTGCACAATGCTCATTTCGGCCATCGTTTAGGTGGGATTGGGGCGGGTTTTCCCAAGTGAAGACAAGTGGAGGTTGTGTAATTTCACCACATGTTGTACAGTTTTGTCAGTCTCCACCTTTTTGTCATTGATGAATTTTAAGAATGTGACCGTAAACAGACTAAGCCATATCTAGCTCTTGCTTTAACAGATGACAGACTAATCCATTGATTTTCAAAAGTATACTAAATTGAATTTTAACGTGTTCATTTTGCCTTTGCTCTCACAGTTTTGTCCAACCGCAGTTTCTTCAAAAATGATGTAATATCTGATGTGGTCCCTGGAGGGCGGGAGGTAGGGAGGGGGGGAATTATAACATTGTTCAAACGTTTTGTTAAATTGTTTTTATATAATTATAACCCACTGTATAA